>NW_027469083.1:2531103-2847491 GCF_051020765.1 Lasioglossum baleicum
CGGTGACCCGACCAATCAGGATCGAGCTCGGATGAATTTATGTTTGTCATTGTTATGTTAACTTGCTGTTGAGTGCACGCATCTGGAAATAAATAGTTGAATTTGTTTGCCGTATATCAAACTCTAGGGAAATGTTTCTGTTTGGAATACCTTATGAAAATGTTTCATTTTGGAATACGCTATGAAATATGTAGATAACATAAATTTACATCTTAAGATGTTTTCTTTCAATGACATAGGGAATGGTATAGGTATGATGTTTAACCCACCGTCGGACGGAGCGGTTCTAGGAGATACATCAATCACTATTTTGTGCAGTGTGATACATCCTTAAGCGGCGCGAACCCCTGGCCACTAGTAGCTTAATGTAAATGCTGTAATGCTGATTAGTTTTACATATCAGAGACACATTGTATTAACCCTCATACGCTCCTCAAGAATATTTTCCTCAATCCGCGAGTGGTTCGTAAGTCGGTCCGGATTGAGATCAGCTTGAGCCCAACGCTAGATTTCTAAAAACCGCGCGGAAATTGCGTAACAGCAACGGAGGAAATTAAGGGGCCGCCACACCGCTTAGGGAAACTAAATTCCTCAATTTCGAACAAATTTCGGATCTTATGGTTAGGACAGAGACGGAACGAAGCTAGCAGCCACTACTGCGATAAAGATGGTACATTAGATAGAAGTCCAGACTTTGTAAACTCAAACGTCGAAAAAAACTTCTTTTTTATATTGATGTTCCCTGACACCCCCCCCCCCCGCGGAGAGGGGAAATTAGTTTAGATTGCCCCGAGGCCGACAAAATCCCCCGACCCGCTAGGTCATACCGGGAGTTTTGAGGGAATCAGAGTCAATCTCAGTCCTGAACTAAAAAGAGAGGAAATTCTGGTGGAGGACAGGCGCAAAGTTTAGTATTTTGTTCCTACCACCCCCGAGTAGGGTGTCATTTGAAAGAGCTCGGGAAGAGGTATTGAGCCTCATAGGCTAGGAGCGCCTCCGAGGTCATCCGAAGGGCGTATAGCGTTTCTCGTAAATTAGAAAAGTTCTGTATGTATTTGGAGTCGCGAGGGCATTAGGATCTCGATCCCGAGGTCAGAGTTGAGGTGCCTTTGACTTTGAAAATTCTGACAAAGCCAAAGGTCTTGGAAATCTTTTTCAGATTTTCAAGGTCAAGGTCAAGGTCAAAGGTGCAGGCGGGATCAGGAACCTCCCCCGAAGGTCGCCATATAAATTTGAGGTGTCGAGCGACAAAAAGTAGTGAAAAATGGCATAGAATAGGTTAATTTAGCAATCAAGGATTTAGGTTTTAGGACGCGTGCGGATAGGAATAGTGTTAAACGGTTAGATTTAAGAGTGCGGTTTCAATGTTTCATATAGTTTGGATTGACATCTGTAAGGAAAAAATGAAATCCAGGTCAGGTTAATTTTTATTAAAATTGATTATAAAAAAAGGGACCACAATTACGATTATGAAATTTCGCGCGCGCCAAAGAACTGTGTTTACGGAACCTTTAAATGGACACAAAATAAATGACCCCCGCCGATTATGAATACGAAATTTCGAAAAAAAAATTTTTCTGTAAATGTTACGCGTTACACTTGTGTTATATGATTACGAAATATTGCAAAAAATCGATTGTCACGATAAAATTTTGGTAACAAAGGCGATCTAGATTGGGCGCCGAAAAAAGAAGGTTCGAGAAGAAGTATCAAAAGCTCTCATGATTTATTTAAACATATTTCAACGAATTGCAGCAATGTAGTACGTCATTTGTAATGAAAGATTATTTGATGTTATAGGATCGGATTTTTCCAAGATCCCTGTTTCTGATCACAGACACTCTGTTAAACTGAAGCACTTCAATTTAACATGCACTATTTCATATATTGGATGATTGCAAAAGATCATACTCAATTTACCTCGTGAACTTGTCAGAAACTAAACGTGCAACTTCTACGGAAAAGGAAATCACAGGTTGTAAAATGTTCGGAGACAATTATAGAAAACAGAGTTACAGACTATATAATTGATTAATAAAACTGTTATTTATCCCAAATAGGGTACGAACTTTTGCAAACACATTACTAATACATTACGTTTAGTAATACATTATTGGCTAACGATTGAAGGCTGTTAAAGGATCTGGTAAAGAATCATTGGTCATGGACTTTAGAAAATGACGAAAAGATATTATATCTTAAATATAAACATATTATTAATATATTCAACGAAAAATATCCTGCATCGCTTATGGGAAGCAGTAGTTAGATTTTTAAAAAAATACTGTCCACACTTGGACATCAGTCAATTATACATATAGGGGAAAATTATAACAAGATTTTCTTGTGGTCAAACAATGGATTATATGTACTTACTTAGACTACATTATCCTAACAACTAGTCAATTCACTCATAAGAGCACGTCAAGATAAAATTGACTAACATCTTACATTCTAATACATCTACTACGCCTCGAAGTTATTGAACCCACGCTCGCCACAATCTGCACTGGATTTCGAGGAATTTTTCGAACCACTCCAGTTTTGGTTCTGTCGAAAGGAACAACTCTTCTCACCTGTGCAGGAATTATTAGATCCCTCTGTACAATCGTTCTCGGCTCATCCACAGCTTCCCCTAGAAAACGTTCATTCATTATCCGCATTGCACGTTGCTTATGATGCCTAGCGGTTTGTCTTAGGATCTTGTCCGCCCTACAGACATTTAACCATTTCCGTGACACTTGAGCAGCGCAAAGCAGAGACTTAGGCTCCAACTTGCGTAGAATCAGCTGGGATATCTCCGGCGGGAGTTCAGAAATGAAATCCAACTTGGCAGGTTCCAGTAGTCCTAGCGCACGGAGGAAAGACCTGAACAACTCCATGTTGCCGCTGCAGCGTCAGGATCTCGAATGATCTACTGTTCCAAATTTTGGGTTTATATACCCTTGGTTACGGTTGATCGCCTGTTCCGGTTCGGTGACCCGACCAATCAGGATCGAGCTCGGATGAATTTATGTTTGTCATTGTTATGTTAACTTGCTGTTGAGTGCACGCATCTGGAAATAAATCGTTGAACTTGTTCGCCGTATATCAAACTCTAGGGAAATGTTTCTGTTTGGAATACCTTATGAAAATGTTTCATTTTGGAATACGCCATGAAATATGTAGATAACATAAATTTACATCTTAAGATGTTTTCTTTCAATGACATAGGGAGTGGTATAGGTATGATGTTTAACCCACCGTCGGACGGAGCGGTTCTAGGAGATACATCAATCACTATTTTGTGCAGTGTGATACATCCTTAAGCGGCGCGAACCCCTGGCCACTAGTAGCTTAATGTAAATGCTATAATGTTGATTAGTTTTACATATCAGAGACACATTGTATTAACCCTCATACGCTCCTCAAGAATATTTTCCTCAATCCGCGAGTGGTTCGTAAGTCGGTCCGGATTGAGATCAGCTTGAGCCCAACGCTAGATTTCTAAAAACCGCGCGGAAATTGCGTAACAGCAACGGAGGAAATTAAGGGGCCGCCACACCGCTTAGGGAAACTAAATTCCTCAATTTCGAACAAATTTCGGATCTTATGGTTAGGACAGAGACGGAACGAAGCTAGCAGCCACTAGTGCGATAAAGATGGTACATTAGATAGAAGTCCAGACTTTGTAAACTCAAACGTCGAAAAGAACTTCTTTTTTATATTGATGTTCCCTGACACCCCCCCCCCCGCGGAGAGGGGAAATTAGTTTAGATTGCCCTGAGGCCGACAAAACCCCCCGACCCGCTAGGTCATACCGGGAGTTTTGAGGGAATCAGAGTCAATCTCAGTCCTGAACTAAAAAGAGAGGAAATTCTGGTGGAGGACAGGCGCAAAGTTTAGTATTTTGCTCCTACCACCCCCGAGTAGGGTGTCATTTGAAAGAGTTCGGGATGAGGTATTGAGCCTCATAGGCTAGGAGCGCCTCCGAGGTAATCCGAAGGGCGTATAGCGTTTCTCGTAAATTAGAAAAGTTCTGTATGTATTTGGAGTCGCGAGGGCATTAGGATCTCGATCCCGAGGTCAGAGTGGAGGTGCCTTTGACTTTGAAAATTCTGACAAAGCCAAAGGTCTTGGAAATCTTTTTCAGATTTTCAAGGTCAAGGTCAAGGTCAAAGGTGCAGGCGGGATCAGGAACCTCCCCCGAAGGTCGCCATATAAATTTGCGGTGTCGAGCGACAAAAAGTAGTGAAAAATGGCATAGAATAGGTTAATTTAGCAATCAAGGATTTAGGTTTTAGGACGCGTGCGGATAGGAATAGTGTTAAACGGTTAGATTTAAGAGTGCGGTTTCAATGTTTCATATAGTTTGGATTGACATTTGTAAGGAAAAAATAAAATCCAGGTAGGGTTAATTTTTATTAAAATTGATTATAAAAAAAGGGACCACAATTACGATTATGAAATTTCGCGCGCGCCAAAGAACTGTGTTTACGGAACCTTTAAATGGACACAAAATAAATGACCCCCGCCGATTATGAATACGAAATTTCGAAAAAAAAATTTTTCTGTAAATGTTACGCGTTACACTTGTGTTATATGATTACGAAATATTGCAAAAAATCGATTGTCACGATAAAATTTTGGTAACAAAGGCGATCTAGATTGGGCGCCGAAAGAAGAAGGTTCGAGAAGAAGTATCAAAAGCTCTCATGATTTATTTAAACATATTTCAACGAATTGCAGCAATGTAGTACGTCATTTGTAATGAAAGATTATTTGATGTTATAGGATCGGATTTTTCCAAGATCCCTGTTTCTGATCACAGACACTCTGTTAAACTGAAGCACTTCAATTTAACATGCACTATTTCATATATTGGATGATTGCAAAAGATCATACTCAATTTACCTCGTGAACTTGTCAGAAACTAAACGTGCAACTTCTACGGAAAAGGAAATCACAGGTTGTAAAATGTTCGGAGACAATTATAGAAAACAGAGTTACAGACTATATAATTGATTAATAAAACTGTTATTTATCCCAAATAGGGTACGAACTTTTGCAAACACATTACTAATACATTACGTTTAGTAATACATTATTGGCTAACGATTGAAGGCTGTTAAAGGATCTGGTAAAGAATCATTGGTCATGGACTTTAGAAAATGACGAAAAGATATTATATCTTAAATATAAACATATTATTAATATATTCAACGAAAAATATCCTGCATCGCTTATGGGAAGCAGTAGTTAGATTTTTAAAAAAATACTGTCCACACTTGGACATCAGTCAATTATACATATAGGGGAAAATTATAACAAGATTTTCTTGTGGTCAAACAATGGATTATATGTACTTACTTAGACTACATTATCCTAACAACTAGTCAATTCACTCATAAGAGCACGTCAAGATAAAATTGACTAACATCTTACATTCTAATACATCTACTACGCCTCGAAGTTATTGAACCCACGCTCGCCACAATCTGCACTGGATTTCGAGGAATTTTTCGAACCACTCCAGTTTTGGTTCTGTCGAAAGGAACAACTCTTCTCACCTGTGCAGGAATTATTAGATCCCTCTGTACAATCGTTCTCGGCTCATCCACAGCTTCCCCTAGAAAACGTTCATTCATTATCCGCATTGCACGTTGCTTATGATGCCTAGCGGTTTGTCTTAGGATCTTGTCCGCCCTACAGACATTTAACCATTTCCGTGACACTTGAGCAGCGCAAAGCAGAGACTTAGGCTCCAACTTGCGTAGAATCAGCTGGGATATCTCCGGCGGGAGTTCAGAAATGAAATCCAACTTGGCAGGTTCCAGTAGTCCTAGCGCACGGAGGAAAGACCTGAACAACTCCATGTTGCCGCTGCAGCGTCAGGATCTCGAATGATCTACTGTTCCAAATTTTGGGTTTATATACCCTTGGTTACGGTTGATCGCCTGTTCCGGTTCGGTGACCCGACCAATCAGGATCGAGCTCGGATGAATTTATGTTTGTCATTGTTATGTTAACTTGCTGTTGAGTGCACGCATCTGGAAATAAATAGTTGAATTTGTTTGCCGTATATCAAACTCTAGGGAAATGTTTCTGTTTGGAATACCTTATGAAAATGTTTCATTTTGGAATACGCTATGAAATATGTAGATAACATAAATTTACATCTTAAGATGTTTTCTTTCAATGACATAGGGAATGGTATAGGTATGATGTTTAACCCACCGTCGGACGGAGCGGTTCTAGGAGATACATCAATCACTATTTTGTGCAGTGTGATACATCCTTAAGCGGCGCGAACCCCTGGCCACTAGTAGCTTAATGTAAATGCTGTAATGCTGATTAGTTTTACATATCAGAGACACATTGTATTAACCCTCATACGCTCCTCAAGAATATTTTCCTCAATCCGCGAGTGGTTCGTAAGTCGGTCCGGATTGAGATCATTTTGAGCCCAACGCTAGATTTCTAAAAACCGCGCGGAAATTGCGTAACAGCAACGGAGGAAATTAAGGGGCCGCCACACCGCTTAGGGAAACTAAATTCCTCAATTTCGAACAAATTTCGGATCTTATGGTTAGGACAGAGACGGAACGAAGCTAGCAGCCACTACTGCGATAAAGATGGTACATTAGATAGAAGTCCAGACTTTGTAAACTCAAACGTCGAAAAAAACTTCTTTTTTATATTGATGTTCCCTGACACCCCCCCCCCCCCCGCGGAGAGGGGAAATTAGTTTAGATTGCCCCGAGGCCGACAAAATCCCCCGACCCGCTAGGTCATACCGGGAGTTTTGAGGGAATCAGAGTCAATCTCAGTCCTGAACTAAAAAGAGAGGAAATTCTGGTGGAGGACAGGCGCAAAGTTTAGTATTTTGTTCCTACCACCCCCGAGTAGGGTGTCATTTGAAAGAGCTCGGGAAGAGGTATTGAGCCTCATAGGCTAGGAGCGCCTCCGAGGTCATCCGAAGGGCGTATAGCGTTTCTCGTAAATTAGAAAAGTTCTGTATGTATTTGGAGTCGCGAGGGCATTAGGATCTCGATCCCGAGGTCAGAGTTGAGGTGCCTTTGACTTTGAAAATTCTGACAAAGCCAAAGGTCTTGGAAATCTTTTTCAGATTTTCAAGGTCAAGGTCAAGGTCAAAGGTGCAGGCGGGATCAGGAACCTCCCCCGAAGGTCGCCATATAAATTTGCGGTGTAGAGCGACAAAAAGTAGTGAAAAATGGCATAGAATAGGTTAATTTAGCAATTAAGGATTTAGGTTTTAGGCTGCGTGCGGATAGGAATAGTGTTAAACGGTTAGATTTAAGAGTGCGGTTTCAATGTTTCATATAGTTTGGATTGACATCTGTAAGGAAAAAATAAAATCCAGGTCAGGTTAATTTTTATTAAAATTGATTATAAAAAAAGGGACCACAATAACGATTATGAAATTTCGCGAGCGCCAAAGAACTGTGTTTACGGAACCTTTAAATGGACACAAAATAAATGACCCCCGCCGATTATGAATACGAAATTTCGAAAAAAAAATTTTTCTGTAAATGTTACGCGTTACACTTGTGTTATATGATTACGAAATATTGCAAAAAATCGATTGTCACGATAAAATTTTGGTAACAAAGGCGATCTAGATTGGGCGCCGAAAAAAGAAGGTTCGAGAAGAAGTATCAAAAGCTCTCATGATTTATTTAAACATATTTCAACGAATTGCAGCAATGTAGTACGTCATTTGTAATGAAAGATTATTTGATGTTATAGGATCGGATTTTTCCAAGATCCCTGTTTCTGATCACAGACACTCTGTTAAACTGAAGCACTTCAATTTAACATGCACTATTTCATATATTGGATGATTGCAAAAGCTCATACTCAATTTACCTCGTGAACTTGTCTGAAACTAAACGTGCAACTTCTACGGAAAAGGAAATCACAGGTTGTAAAATGTTCGGAGACAATTATAGAAAACAGAGTTACAGACTATATAATTGATTAATAAAACTGTTATTTATCCCAAATAGGGTACGAACTTTTGCAAACACATTACTAATACATTACGTTTAGTAATACATTATTGGCTAACGATTGAAGGCTGTTAAAGGATCTGGTAAAGAATCATTGGTCATGGACTTTAGAAAATGACGAAAAGATATTATATCTTAAATATAAACATATTATTAATATATTCAACGAAAAATATCCTGCATCGCTTATGGGAAGCAGTAGTTAGATTTTTAAAAAAATACTGTCCACACTTGGACATCAGTCAATTATACATATAGGGGAAAATTATAAAAAGATTTTCTTGTGGTCAAACAATGGATTATATGTACTTACTTAGACTACATTATCCTAACAACTAGTCAATTCACTCATAAGAGCACGTCAAGATAAAATTGACTAACATCTTACATTCTAATACATCTACTACGCCTCGAAGTTATTGAACCCACGCTCGCCACACTCTGCACTGGATTTCGAGGAATTTTTCGAACCACTCCAGTTTTGGTTCTGACGAAAGGAACAACTCTTCTCACCTGTGCAGGAATTATTAGATCCCTCTGTACAATCGTTCTCGGCTCATCCACAGCTTCCCCTCGAAAACGTTCATTCATTATCCGCATTGCACGTTGCTTATGATGCCTAGCGGTTTGCCTTAGGATCTTGTCCGCCCTACATACATTTAACCATTTCCGTGACACTTGAGCAGCGCAAAGCAGAGACTTAGGCTCCAACTTGCGTAGAATCAGCTGGGATATCTCCGGCGGGAGTTCAGAAATGAAATCCAACTTGGCAGGTTCCAGTAGTCCTAGCGCACGGAGGAAAGACCTGAAGAACTCCATGTTGCCGCTGCAGCGTCAGGATCTCGAATGATGTACTGTTCCAAATTTTGGGTTTATATACCCTTGGTTACGGTTGATCGCCTGTTCCGGTTCGGTGACCCGACCAATCAGGATCGAGCTCGGATGAATTTATGTTTGTCATTGTTATGTTAACTTGCTGTTGAGTGCACGCATCTGGACATAAATCGTTGAATTTGTTTGCCGTATATCAAACTCTAGGGAAATGTTTCTGTTTGGAATACCATATGAAAATGTTTCATTTTGGAATACGCTATGAAATATGTAGATAACATAAATTTACATCTTAAGATGTTTTCTTTCAATGACATAGGGAGTGGTATAGGTATGATGTTTAACCCCCCGTCGGACGGAGCGGTTCTAGGAGATACATCAATCACTATTTTGTGCAGTGTGATACATCCTTAAGCGGCGCGAACCCCTGGCCACTAGTAGCTTAATGTAAATGCTGTAATGCTGATTAGTTTTACATATCAGAGACACATTGTATTAACCCTCATACGCTCCTCAAGAATATTTTCCTCAATCCGCGAGTGGTTCGTAAGTCGGTCCGGATTGAGATCAGCTTGAGCCCAACGCTAGATTTCTAAAAACCGCGCGGAAATTGCGTAACAGCAACGGAGGAAATTAAGGGGCCGCCACACCGCTTAGGGAAACTAAATTCCTCAATTTCGAACAAATTTCGGATCTTATGGTTAGGACAGAGACGGATCGAAGCTAGCAGCCACTAGTGCGATAAAGATGGTACATTAGATAGAAGTCCAGACTTTGTAAACTCAAACGTCGAAAAGAACTTCTTTTTTATATTGATGTTCCCTGACACCCCCCCCCCCCCCGCGGAGAGGGGAAATTAGTTTAGATTGCCCTGAGGCCGACAAAACCCCCCGACCCGCTAGGTCATACCGGGAGTTTTGAGGGAATCAGAGTCAATCTCAGTCCTGAACTAAAAAGAGAGGAAATTCTGGTGGAGGACAGGCGCAAAGTTTAGTATTTTGCTCCTACCACCCCCGAGTAGGGTGTCATTTGAAAGAGCTCGGGATGAGGTATTGAGCCTCATAGGCTAGGAGCGCCTCCGAGGTAATCCGAAGGGCGTATAGCGTTTCTCGTAAATTAGAAAAGTTCTGTATGTATTTGGAGTCGCGAGGGCATTAGGATCTCGATCCCGAGGTCAGAGTGGAGGTGCCTTTGACTTTGAAAATTCTGACAAAGCCAAAGGTCTTGGAAATCTTTTTCAGATTTTCAAGGTCAAGGTCAAGGTCAAAGGTGCAGGCGGGATCAGGAACCTCCCCCGAAGGTCGCCATATAAATTTGCGGTGTCGAGCGACAAAAAGTAGTGAAAAATGGCATAGAATAGGTTAATTTAGCAATCAAGGATTTAGGTTTTAGGACGCGTGCGGATAGGAATAGTGTTAAACGGTTAGATTTAAGAGTGCGGTTTCAATGTTTCATATAGTTTGGATTGACATTTGTAAGGAAAAAATAAAATCCAGGTAGGGTTAATTTTTATTAAAATTGATTATAAAAAAAGGGACCACAATTACGATTATGAAATTTCGCGCGCGCCAAAGAACTGTGTTTACGGAACCTTTAAATGGACACAAAATAAATGACCCCCGCCGATTATGAATACGAAATTTCGAAAAAAAAATTTTTCTGTAAATGTTACGCGTTACACTTGTGTTATATGATTACGAAATATTGCAAAAAATCGATTGTCACGATAAAATTTTGGTAACAAAGGCGATCTAGATTGGGCGCCGAAAAAAGAAGGTTCGAGAAGAAGTATCAAAAGCTCTCATGATTTATTTAAACATATTTCAACGAATTGCAGCAATGTAGTACGTCATTTGTAATGAAAGATTATTTGATGTTATAGGATCGGATTTTTCCAAGATCCCTGTTTCTGATCACAGACACTCTGTTAAACTGAAGCACTTCAATTTAACATGCACTATTTCATATATTGGATGATTGCAAAAGATCATACTCAATTTACCTCGTGAACTTGTCAGAAACTAAACGTGCAACTTCTACGGAAAAGGAAATCACAGGTTGTAAAATGTTCGGAGACAATTATAGAAAACAGAGTTACAGACTATATAATTGATTAATAAAACTGTTATTTATCCCAAATAGGGTACGAACTTTTGCAAACACATTACTAATACATTACGTTTAGTAATACATTATTGGCTAACGATTGAAGGCTGTTAAAGGATCTGGTAAAGAATCATTGGTCATGGACTTTAGAAAATGACGAAAAGATATTATATCTTAAATATAAACATATTATTAATATATTCAACGAAAAATATCCTGCATCGCTTATGGGAAGCAGTAGTTAGATTTTTAAAAAAATACTGTCCACACTTGGACATCAGTCAATTATACATATAGGGGAAAATTATAACAAGATTTTCTTGTGGTCAAACAATGGATTATATGTACTTACTTAGACTACATTATCCTAACAACTAGTCAATTCACTCATAAGAGCACGTCAAGATAAAATTGACTAACATCTTACATTCTAATACATCTACTACGCCTCGAAGTTATTGAACCCACGCTCGCCACAATCTGCACTGGATTTCGAGGAATTTTTCGAACCACTCCAGTTTTGGTTCTGTCTAAAGGAACAACTCTTCTCACCTGTGCAGGAATTATTAGATCCCTCTGTACAATCGTTCTCGGCTCATCCACAGCTTCCCCTAGAAAACGTTCATTCATTATCCGCATTGCACGTTGCTTATGATGCCTAGCGGTTTGTCTTAGGATCTTGTCCGCCCTACAGACATTTAACCATTTCCGTGACACTTGAGCAGCGCAAAGCAGAGACTTAGGCTCCAACTTGCGTAGAATCAGCTGGGATATCTCCGGCGGGAGTTCAGAAATGAAATCCAACTTGGCAGGTTCCAGTAGTCCTAGCGCACGGAGGAAAGACCTGAACAACTCCATGTTGCCGCTGCAGCGTCAGGATCTCGAATGATCTACTGTTCCAAATTTTGGGTTTATATACCCTTGGTTACGGTTGATCGCCTGTTCCGGTTCGGTGACCCGACCAATCAGGATCGAGCTCGGATGAATTTATGTTTGTCATTGTTATGTTAACTTGCTGTTGAGTGCACGCATCTGGAAATAAATAGTTGAATTTGTTTGCCGTATATCAAACTCTAGGGAAATGTTTCTGTTTGGAATACCTTATGAAAATGTTTCATTTTGGAATACGCTATGAAATATGTAGATAACATAAATTTACATCTTAAGATGTTTTCTTTCAATGACATAGGGAATGGTATAGGTATGATGTTTAACCCACCGTCGGACGGAGCGGTTCTAGGAGATACATCAATCACTATTTTGTGCAGTGTGATACATCCTTAAGCGGCGCGAACCCCTGGCCACTAGTAGCTTAATGTAAATGCTGTAATGCTGATTAGTTTTACATATCAGAGACACATTGTATTAACCCTCATACGCTCCTCAAGAATATTTTCCTCAATCCGCGAGTGGTTCGTAAGTCGGTCCGGATTGAGATCAGCTTGAGCCCAACGCTAGATTTCTAAAAACCGCGCGGAAATTGCGTAACAGCAACGGAGGAAATTAAGGGGCCGCCACACCGCTTAGGGAAACTAAATTCCTCAATTTCGAACAAATTTCGGATCTTATGGTTAGGACAGAGACGGAACGAAGCTAGCAGCCACTAGTGCGATAAAGATGGTACATTAGATAGAAGTCCAGACTTTGTAAACTCAAACGTCGAAAAAAACTTCTTTTTTATATTGATGTTCCCTGACACCCCCCCCCCCCCGCGGAGAGGGGAAATTAGTTTAGATTGCCCCGAGGCCGACAAAATCCCCCGACCCGCTAGGTCATACCGGGAGTTTTGAGGGAATCAGAGTCAATCTCAGTCCTGAACTAAAAAGAGAGGAAATTCTGGTGGAGGACAGGCGCAAAGTTTAGTATTTTGTTCCTACCACCCCCGAGTAGGGTGTCATTTGAAAGAGCTCGGGAAGAGGTATTGAGCCTCATAGGCTAGGAGCGCCTCCGAGGTCATCCGAAGGGCGTATAGCGTTTCTCGTAAATTAGAAAAGTTCTGTATGTATTTGGAGTCGCGAGGGCATTAGGATCTCGATCCCGAGGTCAGAGTTGAGGTGCCTTTGACTTTGAAAATTCTGACAAAGCCAAAGGTCTTGGAAATCTTTTTCAGATTTTCAAGGTCAAGGTCAAGGTCAAAGGTGCAGGCGGGATCAGGAACCTCCCCCGAAGGTCGCCATATAAATTTGCGGTGTAGAGCGACAAAAAGTAGTGAAAAATGGCATAGAATAGGTTAATTTAGCAATCAAGGATTTAGGTTTTAGGCTGCGTGCGGATAGGAATAGTGTTAAACGGTTAGATTTAAGAGTGCGGTTTCAATGTTTCATATAGTTTGGATTGACATCTGTAAGGAAAAAATAAAATCCAGGTCAGGTTAATTTTTATTAAAATTGATTATAAAAAAAGGGACCACAATTACGATTATGAAATTTCGCGAGCGCCAAAGAACTGTGTTTACGGAACCTTTAAATGGACACAAAATAAATGACCCCCGCCGATTATGAATACGAAATTTCGAAAAAAAAATTTTTCTGTAAATGTTACGCGTTACACTTGTGTTATATGATTACGAAATATTGCAAAAAATCGATTGTCACGATAAAATTTTGGTAACAAAGGCGATCTAGATTGGGCGCCGAAAAAAGAAGGTTCGAGAAGAAGTATCAAAAGCTCTCATGATTTATTTAAACATATTTCAACGAATTGCAGCAATGTAGTACGTCATTTGTAATGAAAGATTATTTGATGTTATAGGATCGGATTTTTCCAAGATCCCTGTTTCTGATCACAGACACTCTGTTAAACTGAAGCACTTCAATTTAACATGCACTATTTCATATATTGGATGATTGCAAAAGATCATACTCAATTTACCTCGTGAACTTGTCAGAAACTAAACGTGCAACTTCTACGGAAAAGGAAATCACAGGTTGTAAAATGTTCGGAGACAATTATAGAAAACAGAGTTACAGACTATATAATTGATTAATAAAACTGTTATTTATCCCAAATAGGGTACGAACTTTTGCAAACACATTACTAATACATTACGTTTAGTAATACATTATTGGCTAACGATTGAAGGCTGTTAAAGGATCTGGTAAAGAATCATTGGTCATGGACTTTAGAAAATGACGAAAAGATATTATATCTTAAATATAATCATATTATTAATATATTCAACGAAAAATATCCTGCATCGCTTATGGGAAGCAGTAGTTAGATTTTTAAAAAAATACTGTCCACACTTGGACATCAGTCAATTATACATATAGGGGAAAATTATAAAAAGATTTTCTTGTGGTCAAACAATGGATTATATGTACTTACTTAGACTACATTATCCTAACAACTAGTCAATTCACTCATAAGAGCACGTCAAGATAAAATTGACTAACATCTTACATTCTAATACATCTACTACGCCTCGAAGTTATTGAACCCACGCTCGCCACAATCTGCACTGGATTTCGAGGAATTTTTCGAACCACTCCAGTTTTGGTTCTGACGAAAGGAACAACTCTTCTCACCTGTGCAGGAATTATTAGATCCCTCTGTACAATCGTTCTCGGCTCATCCACAGCTTCCCCTCGAAAACGTTCATTCATTATCCGCATTGCACGTTGCTTATGATGCCTAGCGGTTTGTCTTAGGATCTTGTCCGCCCTACAGACATTTAACCATTTCCGTGACACTTGAGCAGCGCAAAGCAGAGACTTAGGCTCCAACTTGCGTAGAATCAGCTGGGATATCTCCGGCGGGAGTTCAGAAATGAAATCCAACTTGGCAGGTTCCAGTAGTCCTAGCGCACGCAGGAAAGACCTGAAGAACTCCATGTTGCCGCTGCAGCGTAAGGATCTCGAATGATCTACTGTTCCAAATTTTGGGTTTATATACCCTTGGTTACGGTTGATCGCCTGTTCCGGTTCGGTGACCCGACCAATCAGGATCGAGCTCGGATGAATTTATGTTTGTCATTGTTATGTTAACTTGCTGTTGAGTGCACGCATCTGGAAATAAATCGTTGAACTTGTTCGCCGTATATCAAACTCTAGGGAAATGTTTCTGTTTGGAATACCTTATGAAAATGTTTCATTTTGGAATACGCCATGAAATATGTAGATAACATAAATTTACATCTTAAGATGTTTTCTTTCAATGACATAGGGAGTGGTATAGGTATGATGTTTAACCCACCGTCGGACGGAGCGGTTCTAGGAGATACATCAATCACTATTTTGTGCAGTGTGATACATCCTTAAGCGGCGCGAACCCCTGGCCACTAGTAGCTTAATGTAAATGCTGTAATGCTGATTAGTTTTACATATCAGAGACACATTGTATTAACCCTCATACGCTCCTCAAGAATATTTTCCTCAATCCGCGAGTGGTTCGTAAGTCGGTCCGGATTGAGATCATTTTGAGCCCAACGCTAGATTTCTAAAAACCGCGCGGAAATTGCGTAACAGCAACGGAGGAAATTAAGGGGCCGCCACACCGCTTAGGGAAACTAAATTCCTCAATTTCGAACAAATTTCGGATCTTATGGTTAGGACAGAGACGGAACGAAGCTAGCAGCCACTACTGCGATAAAGATGGTACATTAGATAGAAGTCCAGACTTTGTAAACTCAAACGTCGAAAAAAACTTCTTTTTTATATTGATGTTCCCTGACACCCCCCCCCCCCCCGCGGAGAGGGGAAATTAGTTTAGATTGCCCCGAGGCCGACAAAATCCCCCGACCCGCTAGGTCATACCGGGAGTTTTGAGGGAATCAGAGTCAATCTCAGTCCTGAACTAAAAAGAGAGGAAATTCTGGTGGAGGACAGGCGCAAAGTTTAGTATTTTGTTCCTACCACCCCCGAGTAGGGTGTCATTTGAAAGAGCTCGGGAAGAGGTATTGAGCCTCATAGGCTAGGAGCGCCTCCGAGGTCATCCGAAGGGCGTATAGCGTTTCTCGTAAATTAGAAAAGTTCTGTATGTATTTGGAGTCGCGAGGGCATTAGGATCTCGATCCCGAGGTCAGAGTTGAGGTGCCTTTGACTTTGAAAATTCTGACAAAGCCAAAGGTCTTGGAAATCTTTTTCAGATTTTCAAGGTCAAGGTCAAGGTCAAAGGTGCAGGCGGGATCAGGAACCTCCCCCGAAGGTCGCCATATAAATTTGCGGTGTAGAGCGACAAAAAGTAGTGAAAAATGGCATAGAATAGGTTAATTTAGCAATCAAGGATTTAGGTTTTAGGCTGCGTGCGGATAGGAATAGTGTTAAACGGTTAGATTTAAGAGTGCGGTTTCAATGTTTCATATAGTTTGGATTGACATCTGTAAGGAAAAAATAAAATCCAGGTCAGGTTAATTTTTATTAAAATTGATTATAAAAAAAGGGACCACAATTACGATTATGAAATTTCGCGAGCGCCAAAGAACTGTGTTTACGGAACCTTTAAATGGACACAAAATAAATGACCCCCGCCGATTATGAATACGAAATTTCGAAAAAAAAATTTTTCTGTAAATGTTACGCGTTACACTTGTGTTATATGATTACGAAATATTGCAAAAAATCGATTGTCACGATAAAATTTTGGTAACAAAGGCGATCTAGATTGGGCGCCGAAAAAAGAAGGTTCGAGAAGAAGTATCAAAAGCTCTCATGATTTATTTAAACATATTTCAACGAATTGCAGCAATGTAGTACGTCATTTGTAATGAAAGATTATTTGATGTTATAGGATCGGATTTTTCCAAGATCCCTGTTTCTGATCACAGACACTCTGTTAAACTGAAGCACTTCAATTTAACATGCACTATTTCATATATTGGATGATTGCAAAAGATCATACTCAATTTACCTCGTGAACTTGTCAGAAACTAAACGTGCAACTTCTACGGAAAAGGAAATCACAGGTTGTAAAATGTTCGGAGACAATTATAGAAAACAGAGTTACAGACTATATAATTGATTAATAAAACTGTTATTTATCCCAAATAGGGTACGAACTTTTGCAAACACATTACTAATACATTACGTTTAGTAATACATTATTGGCTAACGATTGAAGGCTGTTAAAGGATCTGGTAAAGAATCATTGGTCATGGACTTTAGAAAATGACGAAAAGATATTATATCTTAAATATAATCATATTATTAATATATTCAACGAAAAATATCCTGCATCGCTTATGGGAAGCAGTAGTTAGATTTTTAAAAAAATACTGTCCACACTTGGACATCAGTCAATTATACATATAGGGGAAAATTATAAAAAGATTTTCTTGTGGTCAAACAATGGATTATATGTACTTACTTAGACTACATTATCCTAACAACTAGTCAATTCACTCATAAGAGCACGTCAAGATAAAATTGACTAACATCTTACATTCTAATACATCTACTACGCCTCGAAGTTATTGAACCCACGCTCGCCACAATCTGCACTGGATTTCGAGGAATTTTTCGAACCACTCCAGTTTTGGTTCTGACGAAAGGAACAACTCTTCTCACCTGTGCAGGAATTATTAGATCCCTCTGTACAATCGTTCTCGGCTCATCCACAGCTTCCCCTCGAAAACGTTCATTCATTATCCGCATTGCACGTTGCTTATGATGCCTAGCGGTTTGTCTTAGGATCTTGTCCGCCCTACAGACATTTAACCATTTCCGTGACACTTGAGCAGCGCAAAGCAGAGACTTAGGCTCCAACTTGCGTAGAATCAGCTGGGATATCTCCGGCGGGAGTTCAGAAATGAAATCCAACTTGGCAGGTTCCAGTAGTCCTAGCGCACGCAGGAAAGACCTGAAGAACTCCATGTTGCCGCTGCAGCGTAAGGATCTCGAATGATCTACTGTTCCAAATTTTGGGTTTATATACCCTTGGTTACGGTTGATCGCCTGTTCCGGTTCGGTGACCCGACCAATCAGGATCGAGCTCGGATGAATTTATGTTTGTCATTGTTATGTTAACTTGCTGTTGAGTGCACGCATCTGGAAATAAATCGTTGAACTTGTTCGCCGTATATCAAACTCTAGGGAAATGTTTCTGTTTGGAATACCTTATGAAAATGTTTCATTTTGGAATACGCCATGAAATATGTAGATAACATAAATTTACATCTTAAGATGTTTTCTTTCAATGACATAGGGAGTGGTATAGGTATGATGTTTAACCCACCGTCGGACGGAGCGGTTCTAGGAGATACATCAATCACTATTTTGTGCAGTGTGATACATCCTTAAGCGGCGCGAACCCCTGGCCACTAGTAGCTTAATGTAAATGCTGTAATGTTGATTAGTTTTACATATCAGAGACACATTGTATTAACCCTCATACGCTCCTCAAGAATATTTTCCTCAATCCGCGAGTGGTTCGTAAGTCGGTCCGGATTGAGATCAGCTTGAGCCCAACGCTAGATTTCTAAAAACCGCGCGGAAATTGCGTAACAGCAACGGAGGAAATTAAGGGGCCGCCACACCGCTTAGGGAAACTAAATTCCTCAATTTCGAACAAATTTCGGATCTTATGGTTAGGACAGAGACGGAACGAAGCTAGCAGCCACTAGTGCGATAAAGATGGTACATTAGATAGAAGTCCAGACTTTGTAAACTCAAACGTCGAAAAGAACTTCTTTTTTATATTGATGTTCCCTGACACCCCCCCCCCCCGCGGAGAGGGGAAATTAGTTTAGATTGCCCTGAGGCCGACAAAACCCCCCGACCCGCTAGGTCATACCGGGAGTTTTGAGGGAATCAGAGTCAATCTCAGTCCTGAACTAAAAAGAGAGGAAATTCTGGTGGAGGACAGGCGCAAAGTTTAGTATTTTGCTCCTACCACCCCCGAGTAGGGTGTCATTTGAAAGAGCTCGGGATGAGGTATTGAGCCTCATAGGCTAGGAGCGCCTCCGAGGTAATCCGAAGGGCGTATAGCGTTTCTCGTAAATTAGAAAAGTTCTGTATGTATTTGGAGTCGCGAGGGCATTAGGATCTCGATCCCGAGGTCAGAGTGGAGGTGCCTTTGACTTTGAAAATTCTGACAAAGCCAAAGGTCTTGGAAATCTTTTTCAGATTTTCAAGGTCAAGGTCAAGGTCAAAGGTGCAGGCGGGATCAGGAACCTCCCCCGAAGGTCGCCATATAAATTTGCGGTGTCGAGCGACAAAAAGTAGTGAAAAATGGCATAGAATAGGTTAATTTAGCAATCAAGGATTTAGGTTTTAGGACGCGTGCGGATAGGAATAGTGTTAAACGGTTAGATTTAAGAGTGCGGTTTCAATGTTTCATATAGTTTGGATTGACATTTGTAAGGAAAAAATAAAATCCAGGTAGGGTTAATTTTTATTAAAATTGATTATAAAAAAAGGGACCACAATTACGATTATGAAATTTCGCGCGCGCCAAAGAACTGTGTTTACGGAACCTTTAAATGGACACAAAATAAATGACCCCCGCCGATTATGAATACGAAATTTCGAAAAAAAAAATTTTCTGTAAATGTTACGCGTTACACTTGTGTTATATGATTACGAAATATTGCAAAAAATCGATTGTCACGATAAAATTTTGGTAACAAAGGCGATCTAGATTGGGCGCCGAAAAAAGAAGGTTCGAGAAGAAGTATCAAAAGCTCTCATGATTTATTTAAACATATTTCAACGAATTGCAGCAATGTAGTACGTCATTTGTAATGAAAGATTATTTGATGTTATAGGATCGGATTTTTCCAAGATCCCTGTTTCTGATCACAGACACTCTGTTAAACTGAAGCACTTCAATTTAACATGCACTATTTCATATATTGGATGATTGCAAAAGATCATACTCAATTTACCTCGTGAACTTGTCAGAAACTAAACGTGCAACTTCTACGGAAAAGGAAATCACAGGTTGTAAAATGTTCGGAGACAATTATAGAAAACAGAGTTACAGACTATATAATTGATTAATAAAACTGTTATTTATCCCAAATAGGGTACGAACTTTTGCAAACACATTACTAATACATTACGTTTAGTAATACATTATTGGCTAACGATTGAAGGCTGTTAAAGGATCTGGTAAAGAATCATTGGTCATGGACTTTAGAAAATGACGAAAAGATATTATATCTTAAATATAATCATATTATTAATATATTCAACGAAAAATATCCTGCATCGCTTATGGGAAGCAGTAGTTAGATTTTTAAAAAAATACTGTCCACACTTGGACATCAGTCAATTATACATATAGGGGAAAATTATAAAAAGATTTTCTTGTGGTCAAACAATGGATTATATGTACTTACTTAGACTACATTATCCTAACAACTAGTCAATTCACTCATAAGAGCACGTCAAGATAAAATTGACTAACATCTTACATTCTAATACATCTACTACGCCTCGAAGTTATTGAACCCACGCTCGCCACAATCTGCACTGGATTTCGAGGAATTTTTCGAACCACTCCAGTTTTGGTTCTGACGAAAGGAACAACTCTTCTCACCTGTGCAGGAATTATTAGATCCCTCTGTACAATCGTTCTCGGCTCATCCACAGCTTCCCCTCGAAAACGTTCATTCATTATCCGCATTGCACGTTGCTTATGATGCCTAGCGGTTTGTCTTAGGATCTTGTCCGCCCTACAGACATTTAACCATTTCCGTGACACTTGAGCAGCGCAAAGCAGAGACTTAGGCTCCAACTTGCGTAGAATCAGCTGGGATATCTCCGGCGGGAGTTCAGAAATGAAATCCAACTTGGCAGGTTCCAGTAGTCCTAGCGCACGCAGGAAAGACCTGAAGAACTCCATGTTGCCGCTGCAGCGTAAGGATCTCGAATGATCTACTGTTCCAAATTTTGGGTTTATATACCCTTGGTTACGGTTGATCGCCTGTTCCGGTTCGGTGACCCGACCAATCAGGATCGAGCTCGGATGAATTTATGTTTGTCATTGTTATGTTAACTTGCTGTTGAGTGCACGCATCTGGAAATAAATCGTTGAACTTGTTCGCCGTATATCAAACTCTAGGGAAATGTTTCTGTTTGGAATACCTTATGAAAATGTTTCATTTTGGAATACGCCATGAAATATGTAGATAACATAAATTTACATCTTAAGATGTTTTCTTTCAATGACATAGGGAGTGGTATAGGTATGATGTTTAACCCACCGTCGGACGGAGCGGTTCTAGGAGATACATCAATCACTATTTTGTGCAGTGTGATACATCCTTAAGCGGCGCGAACCCCTGGCCACTAGTAGCTTAATGTAAATGCTGTAATGTTGATTAGTTTTACATATCAGAGACACATTGTATTAACCCTCATACGCTCCTCAAGAATATTTTCCTCAATCCGCGAGTGGTTCGTAAGTCGGTCCGGATTGAGATCAGCTTGAGCCCAACGCTAGATTTCTAAAAACCGCGCGGAAATTGCGTAACAGCAACGGAGGAAATTAAGGGGCCGCCACACCGCTTAGGGAAACTAAATTCCTCAATTTCGAACAAATTTCGGATCTTATGGTTAGGACAGAGACGGAACGAAGCTAGCAGCCACTAGTGCGATAAAGATGGTACATTAGATAGAAGTCCAGACTTTGTAAACTCAAACGTCGAAAAGAACTTCTTTTTTATATTGATGTTCCCTGACACCCCCCCCCCCCGCGGAGAGGGGAAATTAGTTTAGATTGCCCTGAGGCCGACAAAACCCCCCGACCCGCTAGGTCATACCGGGAGTTTTGAGGGAATCAGAGTCAATCTCAGTCCTGAACTAAAAAGAGAGGAAATTCTGGTGGAGGACAGGCGCAAAGTTTAGTATTTTGCTCCTACCACCCCCGAGTAGGGTGTCATTTGAAAGAGCTCGGGATGAGGTATTGAGCCTCATAGGCTAGGAGCGCCTCCGAGGTAATCCGAAGGGCGTATAGCGTTTCTCGTAAATTAGAAAAGTTCTGTATGTATTTGGAGTCGCGAGGGCATTAGGATCTCGATCCCGAGGTCAGAGTGGAGGTGCCTTTGACTTTGAAAATTCTGACAAAGCCAAAGGTCTTGGAAATCTTTTTCAGATTTTCAAGGTCAAGGTCAAGGTCAAAGGTGCAGGCGGGATCAGGAACCTCCCCCGAAGGTCGCCATATAAATTTGCGGTGTCGAGCGACAAAAAGTAGTGAAAAATGGCATAGAATAGGTTAATTTAGCAATCAAGGATTTAGGTTTTAGGACGCGTGCGGATAGGAATAGTGTTAAACGGTTAGATTTAAGAGTGCGGTTTCAATGTTTCATATAGTTTGGATTGACATTTGTAAGGAAAAAATAAAATCCAGGTAGGGTTAATTTTTATTAAAATTGATTATAAAAAAAGGGACCACAATTACGATTATGAAATTTCGCGCGCGCCAAAGAACTGTGTTTACGGAACCTTTAAATGGACACAAAATAAATGACCCCCGCCGATTATGAATACGAAATTTCGAAAAAAAAAATTTTCTGTAAATGTTACGCGTTACACTTGTGTTATATGATTACGAAATATTGCAAAAAATCGATTGTCACGATAAAATTTTGGTAACAAAGGCGATCTAGATTGGGCGCCGAAAAAAGAAGGTTCGAGAAGAAGTATCAAAAGCTCTCATGATTTATTTAAACATATTTCAACGAATTGCAGCAATGTAGTACGTCATTTGTAATGAAAGATTATTTGATGTTATAGGATCGGATTTTTCCAAGATCCCTGTTTCTGATCACAGACACTCTGTTAAACTGAAGCACTTCAATTTAACATGCACTATTTCATATATTGGATGATTGCAAAAGATCATACTCAATTTACCTCGTGAACTTGTCAGAAACTAAACGTGCAACTTCTACGGAAAAGGAAATCACAGGTTGTAAAATGTTCGGAGACAATTATAGAAAACAGAGTTACAGACTATATAATTGATTAATAAAACTGTTATTTATCCCAAATAGGGTACGAACTTTTGCAAACACATTACTAATACATTACGTTTAGTAATACATTATTGGCTAACGATTGAAGGCTGTTAAAGGATCTGGTAAAGAATCATTGGTCATGGACTTTAGAAAATGACGAAAAGATATTATATCTTAAATATAATCATATTATTAATATATTCAACGAAAAATATCCTGCATCGCTTATGGGAAGCAGTAGTTAGATTTTTAAAAAAATACTGTCCACACTTGGACATCAGTCAATTATACATATAGGGGAAAATTATAAAAAGATTTTCTTGTGGTCAAACAATGGATTATATGTACTTACTTAGACTACATTATCCTAACAACTAGTCAATTCACTCATAAGAGCACGTCAAGATAAAATTGACTAACATCTTACATTCTAATACATCTACTACGCCTCGAAGTTATTGAACCCACGCTCGCCACAATCTGCACTGGATTTCGAGGAATTTTTCGAACCACTCCAGTTTTGGTTCTGACGAAAGGAACAACTCTTCTCACCTGTGCAGGAATTATTAGATCCCTCTGTACAATCGTTCTCGGCTCATCCACAGCTTCCCCTCGAAAACGTTCATTCATTATCCGCATTGCACGTTGCTTATGATGCCTAGCGGTTTGTCTTAGGATCTTGTCCGCCCTACAGACATTTAACCATTTCCGTGACACTTGAGCAGCGCAAAGCAGAGACTTAGGCTCCAACTTGCGTAGAATCAGCTGGGATATCTCCGGCGGGAGTTCAGAAATGAAATCCAACTTGGCAGGTTCCAGTAGTCCTAGCGCACGCAGGAAAGACCTGAAGAACTCCATGTTGCCGCTGCAGCGTAAGGATCTCGAATGATCTACTGTTCCAAATTTTGGGTTTATATACCCTTGGTTACGGTTGATCGCCTGTTCCGGTTCGGTGACCCGACCAATCAGGATCGAGCTCGGATGAATTTATGTTTGTCATTGTTATGTTAACTTGCTGTTGAGTGCACGCATCTGGAAATAAATCGTTGAACTTGTTCGCCGTATATCAAACTCTAGGGAAATGTTTCTGTTTGGAATACCTTATGAAAATGTTTCATTTTGGAATACGCCATGAAATATGTAGATAACATAAATTTACATCTTAAGATGTTTTCTTTCAATGACATAGGGAGTGGTATAGGTATGATGTTTAACCCACCGTCGGACGGAGCGGTTCTAGGAGATACATCAATCACTATTTTGTGCAGTGTGATACATCCTTAAGCGGCGCGAACCCCTGGCCACTAGTAGCTTAATGTAAATGCTGTAATGTTGATTAGTTTTACATATCAGAGACACATTGTATTAACCCTCATACGCTCCTCAAGAATATTTTCCTCAATCCGCGAGTGGTTCGTAAGTCGGTCCGGATTGAGATCAGCTTGAGCCCAACGCTAGATTTCTAAAAACCGCGCGGAAATTGCGTAACAGCAACGGAGGAAATTAAGGGGCCGCCACACCGCTTAGGGAAACTAAATTCCTCAATTTCGAACAAATTTCGGATCTTATGGTTAGGACAGAGACGGAACGAAGCTAGCAGCCACTAGTGCGATAAAGATGGTACATTAGATAGAAGTCCAGACTTTGTAAACTCAAACGTCGAAAAGAACTTCTTTTTTATATTGATGTTCCCTGACACCCCCCCCCCCCCCGCGGAGAGGGGAAATTAGTTTAGATTGCCCTGAGGCCGACAAAACCCCCCGACCCGCTAGGTCATACCGGGAGTTTTGAGGGAATCAGAGTCAATCTCAGTCCTGAACTAAAAAGAGAGGAAATTCTGGTGGAGGACAGGCGCAAAGTTTAGTATTTTGCTCCTACCACCCCCGAGTAGGGTGTCATTTGAAAGAGCTCGGGATGAGGTATTGAGCCTCATAGGCTAGGAGCGCCTCCGAGGTAATCCGAAGGGCGTATAGCGTTTCTCGTAAATTAGAAAAGTTCTGTATGTATTTGGAGTCGCGAGGGCATTAGGATCTCGATCCCGAGGTCAGAGTGGAGGTGCCTTTGACTTTGAAAATTCTGACAAAGCCAAAGGTCTTGGAAATCTTTTTCAGATTTTCAAGGTCAAGGTCAAGGTCAAAGGTGCAGGCGGGATCAGGAACCTCCCCCGAAGGTCGCCATATAAATTTGCGGTGTCGAGCGACAAAAAGTAGTGAAAAATGGCATAGAATAGGTTAATTTAGCAATCAAGGATTTAGGTTTTAGGACGCGTGCGGATAGGAATAGTGTTAAACGGTTAGATTTAAGAGTGCGGTTTCAATGTTTCATATAGTTTGGATTGACATTTGTAAGGAAAAAATAAAATCCAGGTAGGGTTAATTTTTATTAAAATTGATTATAAAAAAAGGGACCACAATTACGATTATGAAATTTCGCGCGCGCCAAAGAACTGTGTTTACGGAACCTTTAAATGGACACAAAATAAATGACCCCCGCCGATTATGAATACGAAATTTCGAAAAAAAAAATTTTCTGTAAATGTTACGCGTTACACTTGTGTTATATGATTACGAAATATTGCAAAAAATCGATTGTCACGATAAAATTTTGGTAACAAAGGCGATCTAGATTGGGCGCCGAAAAAAGAAGGTTCGAGAAGAAGTATCAAAAGCTCTCATGATTTATTTAAACATATTTCAACGAATTGCAGCAATGTAGTACGTCATTTGTAATGAAAGATTATTTGATGTTATAGGATCGGATTTTTCCAAGATCCCTGTTTCTGATCACAGACACTCTGTTAAACTGAAGCACTTCAATTTAACATGCACTATTTCATATATTGGATGATTGCAAAAGATCATACTCAATTTACCTCGTGAACTTGTCAGAAACTAAACGTGCAACTTCTACGGAAAAGGAAATCACAGGTTGTAAAATGTTCGGAGACAATTATAGAAAACAGAGTTACAGACTATATAATTGATTAATAAAACTGTTATTTATCCCAAATAGGGTACGAACTTTTGCAAACACATTACTAATACATTACGTTTAGTAATACATTATTGGCTAACGATTGAAGGCTGTTAAAGGATCTGGTAAAGAATCATTGGTCATGGACTTTAGAAAATGACGAAAAGATATTATATCTTAAATATAAACATATTATTAATATATTCAACGAAAAATATCCTGCATCGCTTATGGGAAGCAGTAGTTAGATTTTTAAAAAAATACTGTCCACACTTGGACATCAGTCAATTATACATATAGGGGAAAATTATAACAAGATTTTCTTGTGGTCAAACAATGGATTATATGTACTTACTTAGACTACATTATCCTAACAACTAGTCAATTCACTCATAAGAGCACGTCAAGATAAAATTGACTAACATCTTACATTCTAATACATCTACTACGCCTCGAAGTTATTGAACCCACGCTCGCCACAATCTGCACTGGATTTCGAGGAATTTTTCGAACCACTCCAGTTTTGGTTCTGTCGAAAGGAACAACTCTTCTCACCTGTGCAGGAATTATTAGATCCCTCTGTACAATCGTTCTCGGCTCATCCACAGCTTCCCCTAGAAAACGTTCATTCATTATCCGCATTGCACGTTGCTTATGATGCCTAGCGGTTTGTCTTAGGATCTTGTCCGCCCTACAGACATTTAACCATTTCCGTGACACTTGAGCAGCGCAAAGCAGAGACTTAGGCTCCAACTTGCGTAGAATCAGCTGGGATATCTCCGGCGGGAGTTCAGAAATGAAATCCAACTTGGCAGGTTCCAGTAGTCCTAGCGCACGGAGGAAAGACCTGAACAACTCCATGTTGCCGCTGCAGCGTCAGGATCTCGAATGATCTACTGTTCCAAATTTTGGGTTTATATACCCTTGGTTACGGTTGATCGCCTGTTCCGGTTCGGTGACCCGACCAATCAGGATCGAGCTCGGATGAATTTATGTTTGTCATTGTTATGTTAACTTGCTGTTGAGTGCACGCATCTGGAAATAAATAGTTGAATTTGTTTGCCGTATATCAAACTCTAGGGAAATGTTTCTGTTTGGAATACCTTATGAAAATGTTTCATTTTGGAATACGCTATGAAATATGTAGATAACATAAATTTACATCTTAAGATGTTTTCTTTCAATGACATAGGGAATGGTATAGGTATGATGTTTAACCCACCGTCGGACGGAGCGGTTCTAGGAGATACATCAATCACTATTTTGTGCAGTGTGATACATCCTTAAGCGGCGCGAACCCCTGGCCACTAGTAGCTTAATGTAAATGCTGTAATGCTGATTAGTTTTACATATCAGAGACACATTGTATTAACCCTCATACGCTCCTCAAGAATATTTTCCTCAATCCGCGAGTGGTTCGTAAGTCGGTCCGGATTGAGATCAGCTTGAGCCCAACGCTAGATTTCTAAAAACCGCGCGGAAATTGCGTAACAGCAACGGAGGAAATTAAGGGGCCGCCACACCGCTTAGGGAAACTAAATTCCTCAATTTCGAACAAATTTTGGATCTTATGGTTAGGACAGAGACGGAACGAAGCTAGCAGCCACTACTGCGATAAAGATGGTACATTAGATAGAAGTCCAGACTTTGTAAACTCAAACGTCGAAAAAAACTTCTTTTTTATATTGATGTTCCCTGACACCCCCCCCCCCCCCGCGGAGAGGGGAAATTAGTTTAGATTGCCCCGAGGCCGACAAAATCCCCCGACCCGCTAGGTCATACCGGGAGTTTTGAGGGAATCAGAGTCAATCTCAGTCCTGAACTAAAAAGAGAGGAAATTCTGGTGGAGGACAGGCGCAAAGTTTAGTATTTTGTTCCTACCACCCCCGAGTAGGGTGTCATTTGAAAGAGCTCGGGAAGAGGTATTGAGCCTCATAGGCTAGGAGCGCCTCCGAGGTCATCCGAAGGGCGTATAGCGTTTCTCGTAAATTAGAAAAGTTCTGTATGTATTTGGAGTCGCGAGGGCATTAGGATCTCGATCCCGAGGTCAGAGTTGAGGTGCCTTTGACTTTGAAAATTCTGACAAAGCCAAAGGTCTTGGAAATCTTTTTCAGATTTTCAAGGTCAAGGTCAAGGTCAAAGGTGCAGGCGGGATCAGGAACCTCCCCCGAAGGTCGCCATATAAATTTGAGGTGTCGAGCGACAAAAAGTAGTGAAAAATGGCATAGAATAGGTTAATTTAGCAATCAAGGATTTAGGTTTTAGGACGCGTGCGGATAGGAATAGTGTTAAACGGTTAGATTTAAGAGTGCGGTTTCAATGTTTCATATAGTTTGGATTGACATCTGTAAGGAAAAAATAAAATCCAGGTCAGGTTAATTTTTATTAAAATTGATTATAAAAAAAGGGACCACAATTACGATTATGAAATTTCGCGCGCGCCAAAGAACTGTGTTTACGGAACCTTTAAATGGACACAAAATAAATGACCCCCGCCGATTATGAATACGAAATTTCGAAAAAAAAAATTTTCTGTAAATGTTACGCGTTACACTTGTGTTATATGATTACGAAATATTGCAAAAAATCGATTGTCACGATAAAATTTTGGTAACAAAGGCGATCTAGATTGGGCGCCGAAAAAACAAGGTTCGAGAAGAAGTATCAAAAGCTCTCATGATTTATTTAAACATATTTCAACGAATTGCAGCAATGTAGTACGTCATTTGTAATGAAAGATTATTTGATGTTATAGGATCGGATTTTTCCAAGATCCCTGTTTCTGATCACAGACACTCTGTTAAACTGAAGCACTTCAATTTAACATGCACTATTTCATATATTGGATGATTGCAAAAGATCATACTCAATTTACCTCGTGAACTTGTCAGAAACTAAACGTGCAACTTCTACGGAAAAGGAAATCACAGGTTGTAAAATGTTCGGAGACAATTATAGAAAACAGAGTTACAGACTATATAATTGATTAATAAAACTGTTATTTATCCCAAATAGGGTACGAACTTTTGCAAACACATTACTAATACATTACGTTTAGTAATACATTATTGGCTAACGATTGAAGGCTGTTAAAGGATCTGGTAAAGAATCATTGGTCATGGACTTTAGAAAATGACGAAAAGATATTATATCTTAAATATAAACATATTATTAATATATTCAACGAAAAATATCCTGCATCGCTTATGGGAAGCAGTAGTTAGATTTTTAAAAAAATACTGTCCACACTTGGACATCAGTCAATTATACATATAGGGGAAAATTATAACAAGATTTTCTTGTGGTCAAACAATGGATTATATGTACTTACTTAGACTACATTATCCTAACAACTAGTCAATTCACTCATAAGAGCACGTCAAGATAAAATTGACTAACATCTTACATTCTAATACATCTACTACGCCTCGAAGTTATTGAACCCACGCTCGCCACAATCTGCACTGGATTTCGAGGAATTTTTCGAACCACTCCAGTTTTGGTTCTGTCGAAAGGAACAACTCTTCTCACCTGTGCAGGAATTATTAGATCCCTCTGTACAATCGTTCTCGGCTCATCCACAGCTTCCCCTAGAAAACGTTCATTCATTATCCGCATTGCACGTTGCTTATGATGCCTAGCGGTTTGTCTTAGGATCTTGTCCGCCCTACAGACATTTAACCATTTCCGTGACACTTGAGCAGCGCAAAGCAGAGACTTAGGCTCCAACTTGCGTAGAATCAGCTGGGATATCTCCGGCGGGAGTTCAGAAATGAAATCCAACTTGGCAGGTTCCAGTAGTCCTAGCGCACGGAGGAAAGACCTGAACAACTCCATGTTGCCGCTGCAGCGTCAGGATCTCGAATGATCTACTGTTCCAAATTTTGGGTTTATATACCCTTGGTTACGGTTGATCGCCTGTTCCGGTTCGGTGACCCGACCAATCAGGATCGAGCTCGGATGAATTTATGTTTGTCATTGTTATGTTAACTTGCTGTTGAGTGCACGCATCTGGACATAAATCGTTGAATTTGTTTGCCGTATATCAAACTCTAGGGAAATGTTTCTGTTTGGAATACCTTATGAAAATGTTTCATTTTGGAATACGCTATGAAATATGTAGATAACATAAATTTACATCTTAAGATGTTTTCTTTCAATGACATAGGGAGTGGTATAGGTATGATGTTTAACCCACCGTCGGACGGAGCGGTTCTAGGAGATACATCAATCACTATTTTGTGCAGTGTGATACATCCTTAAGCGGCGCGAACCCCTGGCCACTAGTAGCTTAATGTAAATGCTGTAATGCTGATTAGTTTTACATATCAGAGACACATTGTATTAACCCTCATACGCTCCTCAAGAATATTTTCCTCAATCCGCGAGTGGTTCGTAAGTCGGTCCGGATTGAGATCAGCTTGAGCCCAACGCTAGATTTCTAAAAACCGCGCGGAAATTGCGTAACAGCAACGGAGGAAATTAAGGGGCCGCCACACCGCTTAGGGAAACTAAATTCCTCAATTTCGAACAAATTTCGGATCTTATGGTTAGGACAGAGACGGAACGAAGCTAGCAGCCACTAGTGCGATATAGATGGTACATTAGATAGAAGTCCAGACTTTGTAAACTCAAACGTCGAAAAAAACTTCTTTTTTATATTGATGTTCCCTGACACCCCCCCCCCCCCGCGGAGAGGGGAAATTAGTTTAGATTGCCCCGAGGCCGACAAAATCCCCCGACCCGCTAGGTCATACCGGGAGTTTTGAGGGATTCAGAGTCAATCTCAGTCCTGAACTAAAAAGAGAGGAAATTCTGGTGGAGGACAGGCGCAAAGTTTAGTATTTTGTTCCTACCACCCCCGAGTAGGGTGTCATTTGAAAGAGCTCGGGAAGAGGTATTGAGCCTCATAGGCTAGGAGCGCCTCCGAGGTCATCCGAAGGGCGTATAGCGTTTCTCGTAAATTAGAAAAGTTCTGTATGTATTTGGAGTCGCGAGGGCATTAGGATCTCGATCCCGAGGTCAGAGTGGAGGTGCCTTTGACTTTGAAAATTCTGACAAAGCCAAAGGTCTTGGAAATCTTTTTCAGATTTTCAAGGTCAAGGTCAAGGTCAAAGGTGCAGGCGGGATCAGGAACCTCCCCCGAAGGTCGCCATATAAATTTGCGGTGTAGAGCGACAAAAAGTAGTGAAAAATGGCATAGAATAGGTTAATTTAGCAATTAAGGATTTAGGTTTTAGGCTGCGTGCGGATAGGAATAGTGTTAAACGGTTAGATTTAAGAGTGCGGTTTCAATGTTTCATATAGTTTGGATTGACATCTGTAAGGAAAAAATAAAATCCAGGTCAGGTTAATTTTTATTAAAATTGATTATAAAAAAAGGGACCACAATAACGATTATGAAATTTCGCGAGCGCCAAAGAACTGTGTTTACGGAACCTTTAAATGGACACAAAATAAATGACCCCCGCCGATTATGAATACGAAATTTCGAAAAAAAAATTTTTCTGTAAATGTTACGCGTTACACTTGTGTTATATGATTACGAAATATTGCAAAAAATCGATTGTCACGATAAAATTTTGGTAACAAAGGCGATCTAGATTGGGCGCCGAAAAAAGAAGGTTCGAGAAGAAGTATCAAAAGCTCTCATGATTTATTTAAACATATTTCAACGAATTGCAGCAATGTAGTACGTCATTTGTAATGAAAGATTATTTGATGTTATAGGATCGGATTTTTCCAAGATCCCTGTTTCTGATCACAGACACTCTGTTAAACTGAAGCACTTCAATTTAACATGCACTATTTCATATATTGGATGATTGCAAAAGCTCATACTCAATTTACCTCGTGAACTTGTCTGAAACTAAACGTGCAACTTCTACGGAAAAGGAAATCACAGGTTGTAAAATGTTCGGAGACAATTATAGAAAACAGAGTTACAGACTATATAATTGATTAATAAAACTGTTATTTATCCCAAATAGGGTACGAACTTTTGCAAACACATTACTAATACATTACGTTTAGTAATACATTATTGGCTAACGATTGAAGGCTGTTAAAGGATCTGGTAAAGAATCATTGGTCATGGACTTTAGAAAATGACGAAAAGATATTATATCTTAAATATAAACATATTATTAATATATTCAACGAAAAATATCCTGCATCGCTTATGGGAAGCAGTAGTTAGATTTTTAAAAAAATACTGTCCACACTTGGACATCAGTCAATTATACATATAGGGGAAAATTATAAAAAGATTTTCTTGTGGTCAAACAATGGATTATATGTACTTACTTAGACTACATTATCCTAACAACTAGTCAATTCACTCATAAGAGCACGTCAAGATAAAATTGACTAACATCTTACATTCTAATACATCTACTACGCCTCGAAGTTATTGAACCCACGCTCGCCACACTCTGCACTGGATTTCGAGGAATTTTTCGAACCACTCCAGTTTTGGTTCTGACGAAAGGAACAACTCTTCTCACCTGTGCAGGAATTATTAGATCCCTCTGTACAATCGTTCTCGGCTCATCCACAGCTTCCCCTCGAAAACGTTCATTCATTATCCGCATTGCACGTTGCTTATGATGCCTAGCGGTTTGCCTTAGGATCTTGTCCGCCCTACATACATTTAACCATTTCCGTGACACTTGAGCAGCGCAAAGCAGAGACTTAGGCTCCAACTTGCGTAGAATCAGCTGGGATATCTCCGGCGGGAGTTCAGAAATGAAATCCAACTTGGCAGGTTCCAGTAGTCCTAGCGCACGGAGGAAAGACCTGAAGAACTCCATGTTGCCGCTGCAGCGTCAGGATCTCGAATGATCTACTGTTCCAAATTTTGGGTTTATATACCCTTGGTTACGGTTGATCGCCTGTTCCGGTTCGGTGACCCGACCAATCAGGATCGAGCTCGGATGAATTTATGTTTGTCATTGTTATGTTAACTTGCTGTTGAGTGCACGCATCTGGACATAAATCGTTGAATTTGTTTGCCGTATATCAAACTCTAGGGAAATGTTTCTGTTTGGAATACCATATGAAAATGTTTCATTTTGGAATACGCTATGAAATATGTAGATAACATAAATTTACATCTTAAGATGTTTTCTTTCAATGACATAGGGAGTGGTATAGGTATGATGTTTAACCCCCCGTCGGACGGAGCGGTTCTAGGAGATACATCAATCACTATTTTGTGCAGTGTGATACATCCTTAAGCGGCGCGAACCCCTGGCCACTAGTAGCTTAATGTAAATGCTGTAATGCTGATTAGTTTTACATATCAGAGACACATTGTATTAACCCTCATACGCTCCTCAAGAATATTTTCCTCAATCCGCGAGTGGTTCGTAAGTCGGTCCGGATTGAGATCAGCTTGAGCCCAACGCTAGATTTCTAAAAACCGCGCGGAAATTGCGTAACAGCAACGGAGGAAATTAAGGGGCCGCCACACCGCTTAGGGAAACTAAATTCCTCAATTTCGAACAAATTTCGGATCTTATGGTTAGGACAGAGACGGAACGAAGCTAGCAGCCACTAGTGCGATATAGATGGTACATTAGATAGAAGTCCAGACTTTGTAAACTCAAACGTCGAAAAAAACTTCTTTTTTATATTGATGTTCCCTGACACCCCCCCCCCCCCGCGGAGAGGGGAAATTAGTTTAGATTGCCCCGAGGCCGACAAAATCCCCCGACCCGCTAGGTCATACCGGGAGTTTTGAGGGATTCAGAGTCAATCTCAGTCCTGAACTAAAAAGAGAGGAAATTCTGGTGGAGGACAGGCGCAAAGTTTAGTATTTTGTTCCTACCACCCCCGAGTAGGGTGTCATTTGAAAGAGCTCGGGAAGAGGTATTGAGCCTCATAGGCTAGGAGCGCCTCCGAGGTCATCCGAAGCGCGTATAGCGTTTCTCGTAAATTAGAAAAGTTCTGTATGTATTTGGAGTCGCGAGGGCATTAGGATCTCGATCCCGAGGTCAGAGTGGAGGTGCCTTTGACTTTGAAAATTCTGACAAAGCCAAAGGTCTTGGAAATCTTTTTCAGATTTTCAAGGTCAAGGTCAAGGTCAAAGGTGCAGGCGGGATCAGGAACCTCCCCCGAAGGTCGCCATATAAATTTGCGGTGTAGAGCGACAAAAAGTAGTGAAAAATGGCATAGAATAGGTTAATTTAGGAATTAAGGATTTAGGTTTTAGGCTGCGTGCGGATAGGAATAGTGTTAAACGGTTAGATTTAAGAGTGCGGTTTCAATGTTTCATATAGTTTGGATTGACATCTGTAAGGAAAAAATAAAATCCAGGTCAGGTTAATTTTTATTAAAATTGATTATAAAAAAAGGGACCACAATTACGATTATGAAATTTCGCGAGCGCCAAAGAACTGTGTTTACGGAACCTTTAAATGGACACAAAATAAATGACCCCCGCCGATTATGAATACGAAATTTCGAAAAAAAAATTTTTCTGTAAATGTTACGCGTTACACTTGTGTTATATGATTACGAAATATTGCAAAAAATCGATTGTCACGATAAAATTTTGGTAACAAAGGCGATCTAGATTGGGCGCCGAAAAAAGAAGGTTCGAGAAGAAGTATCAAAAGCTCTCATGATTTATTTAAACATATTTCAACGAATTGCAGCAATGTAGTACGTCATTTGTAATGAAAGATTATTTGATGTTATAGGATCGGATTTTTCCAAGATCCCTGTTTCTGATCACAGACACTCTGTTAAACTGAAGCACTTCAATTTAACATGCACTATTTCATATATTGGATGATTGCAAAAGCTCATACTCAATTTACCTCGTGAACTTGTCTGAAACTAAACGTGCAACTTCTACGGAAAAGGAAATCACAGGTTGTAAAATGTTCGGAGACAATTATAGAAAACAGAGTTACAGACTATATAATTGATTAATAAAACTGTTATTTATCCCAAATAGGGTACGAACTTTTGCAAACACATTACTAATACATTACGTTTAGTAATACATTATTGGCTAACGATTGAAGGCTGTTAAAGGATCTGGTAAAGAATCATTGGTCATGGACTTTAGAAAATGACGAAAAGATATTATATCTTAAATATAAACATATTATTAATATATTCAACGAAAAATATCCTGCATCGCTTATGGGAAGCAGTAGTTAGATTTTTTAAAAAATACTGTCCACACTTGGACATCAGTCAATTATACATATAGGGGAAAATTATAAAAAGATTTTCTTGTGGTCAAACAATGGATTATATGTACTTACTTAGACTACATTATCCTAACAACTAGTCAATTCACTCATAAGAGCACGTCAAGATAAAATTGACTAACATCTTACATTCTAATACATCTACTACGCCTCGAAGTTATTGAACCCACGCTCGCCACACTCTGCACTGGATTTCGAGGAATTTTTCGAACCACTCCAGTTTTGGTTCTGACGAAAGGAACAACTCTTCTCACCTGTGCAGGAATTATTAGATCCCTCTGTACAATCGTTCTCGGCTCATCCACAGCTTCCCCTCGAAAACGTTCATTCATTATCCGCATTGCACGTTGCTTATGATGCCTAGCGGTTTGCCTTAGGATCTTGTCCGCCCTACATACATTTAACCATTTCCGTGACACTTGAGCAGCGCAAAGCAGAGACTTAGGCTCCAACTTGCGTAGAATCAGCTGGGATATCTCCGGCGGGAGTTCAGAAATGAAATCCAACTTGGCAGGTTCCAGTAGTCCTAGCGCACGGAGGAAAGACCTGAAGAACTCCATGTTGCCGCTGCAGCGTCAGGATCTCGAATGATCTACTGTTCCAAATTTTGGGTTTATATACCCTTGGTTACGGTTGATCGCCTGTTCCGGTTCGGTGACCCGACCAATCAGGATCGAGCTCGGATGAATTTATGTTTGTCATTGTTATGTTAACTTGCTGTTGAGTGCACGCATCTGGACATAAATCGTTGAATTTGTTTGCCGTATATCAAACTCTAGGGAAATGTTTCTGTTTGGAATACCTTATGAAAATGTTTCATTTTGGAATACGCTATGAAATATGTAGATAACATAAATTTACATCTTAAGATGTTTTCTTTCAATGACATAGGGAGTGGTATAGGTATGATGTTTAACCCACCGTCGGACGGAGCGGTTCTAGGAGATACATCAATCACTATTTTGTGCAGTGTGATACATCCTTAAGCGGCGCGAACCCCTGGCCACTAGTAGCTTAATGTAAATGCTGTAATGCTGATTAGTTTTACATATCAGAGACACATTGTATTAACCCTCATACGCTCCTCAAGAATATTTTCCTCAATCCGCGAGTGGTTCGTAAGTCGGTCCGGATTGAGATCAGCTTGAGCCCAACGCTAGATTTCTAAAAACCGCGCGGAAATTGCGTAACAGCAACGGAGGAAATTAAGGGGCCGCCACACCGCTTAGGGAAACTAAATTCCTCAATTTCGAACAAATTTCGGATCTTATGGTTAGGACAGAGACGGAACGAAGCTAGCAGCCACTAGTGCGATAAAGATGGTACATTAGATAGAAGTCCAGACTTTGTAAACTCAAACGTCGAAAAAAACTTCTTTTTTATATTGATGTTCCCTGACACCCCCCCACCCCCGCGGAGAGGGGAAATTAGTTTAGATTGCCCCGAGGCCGACAAAATCCCCCGACCCGCTAGGTCATACCGGGAGTTTAGAGGGAATCAGAGTCAATCTCAGTCCTGAACTAAAAAGAGAGGAAATTCTGGTGGAGGACAGGCGCAAAGTTTAGTATTTTGTTCCTACCACCCCCGAGTAGGGTGTCATTTGAAAGAGCTCGGGAAGAGGTATTGAGCCTCATAGGCTAGGAGCGCCTCCGAGGTCATCCGAAGGGCGTATAGCGTTTCTCGTAAATTAGAAAAGTTCTGTATGTATTTGGAGTCGCGAGGGCATTAGGATCTCGATCCCGAGGTCAGAGTGGAGGTGCCTTTGACTTTGAAAATTCTGACAAAGCCAAAGGGCTTGGAAATCTTTTTCAGATTTTCAAGGTCAAGGTCAAGGTCAAAGGTGCAGGCGGGATCAGGAACCTCCCCCGAAGGTCGCCATATAAATTTGCGGTGTAGAGCGACAAAAAGTAGTGAAAAATGGCATAGAATAGGTTAATTTAGCAATTAAGGATTTAGGTTTTAGGCTGCGTGCGGATAGGAATAGTGTTAAACGGTTAGATTTAAGAGTGCGGTTTCAATGTTTCATATAGTTTGGATTGACATCTGTAAGGAAAAAATAAAATCCAGGTCAGGTTAATTTTTATTAAAATTGATTATAAAAAAAGGTACCACAATTACGAATATAAAATTTCGCGCGCGCCAAAGAACTGTGTTTACGGAACCTTTAAATGGACACAAAATAAATGACCCCCGCCGATTATGAATACGTATTTCGAAAAAAAAATTTTTCTGTAAATGTTACGCGTTACACTTGTGTTATATGATTACGAAATATTGCAAAAAATCGATTGTCACGATAAAATTTTGGTAACAAAGGCGATCTAGATTGGGCGCCGAAAAAAGAAGGTTCGAGAAGAAGTATCAAAAGCTCTCATGATTTATTTAAACATATTTCAACGAATTGCAGCAATGTAGTACGTCATTTGTAATGAAAGATTATTTGATGTTATAGGATCGGATTTTTCCAAGATCCCTGTTTCTGATCACAGACACTCTGTTAAACTGAAGCACTTCAATTTAACATGCACTATTTCATATATTGGATGATTGCAAAAGCTCATACTCAATTTACCTCGTGAACTTGTCTGAAACTAAACGTGCAACTTCTACGGAAAAGGAAATCACAGGTTGTAAAATGTTCGGAGACAATTATAGAAAACAGAGTTACAGACTATATAATTGATTAATAAAACTGTTATTTATCCCAAATAGGGTACGAACTTTTGCAAACACATTACTAATACATTACGTTTAGTAATACATTATTGGCTAACGATTGAAGGCTGTTAAAGGATCTGGTAAAGAATCATTGGTCATGGACTTTAGAAAATGACGAAAAGATATTATATCTTAAATATAAACATATTATTAATATATTCAACGAAAAATATCCTGCATCGCTTATGGGAAGCAGTAGTTAGATTTTTTTAAAAATACTGTCCACACTTGGACATCAGTCAATTATACATATAGGGGAAAATTATAAAAAGATTTTCTTGTGGTCAAACAATGGATTATATGTACTTACTTAGACTACATTATCCTAACAACTAGTCAATTCACTCATAAGAGCACGTCAAGATAAAATTGACTAACATCTTACATTCTAATACATCTACTACGCCTCGAAGTTACTGAACCCACGCTCGCCACACTCTGCACTGGATTTCGAGGAATTTTTCGAACCACTCCAGTTTTGGTTCTGACGAAAGGAACAACTCTTCTCACCTGTGCAGGAATTATTAGATCCCTCTGTACAATCGTTCTCGGCTCATCCACAGCTTCCCCTCGAAAACGTTCATTCATTATCCGCATTGCACGTTGCTTATGATGCCTAGCGGTTTGCCTTAGGATCTTGTCCGCCCTACATACATTTAACCATTTCCGTGACACTTGAGCAGCGCAAAGCAGAGACTTAGGCTCCAACTTGCGTAGAATCAGCTGGGATATCTCCGGCGGGAGTTCAGAAATGAAATCCAACTTGGCAGGTTCCAGTAGTCCTAGCGCACGGAGGAAAGACCTGAAGAACTCCATGTTGCCGCTGCAGCGTCAGGATCTCTAATGATCTACTGTTCCAAATTTTGGGTTTAGATACCCTTGGTTACGGTTGATCGCCTGTTCCGGTTCGGTGACCCGACCAATCAGGATCGAGCTCGGATGAATTTATGTTTGTCATTGTTATGTTAACTTGCTGTTGAGTGCACGCATCTGGACATAAATCGTTGAATTTGTTTGCCGTATATCAAACTCTAGGGAAATGTTTCTGTTTGGAATACCTTATGAAAATGTTTCATTTTGGAATACGCTATGAAATATGTAGATAACATAAATTTACATCTTAAGATGTTTTCTTTCAATGACATAGGGAGTGGTATAGGTATGATGTTTAACCCACCGTCGGACGGAGCGGTTCTAGGAGATACATCAATCACTATTTTGTGCAGTGTGATACATCCTTAAGCGGCGCGAACCCCTGGCCACTAGTAGCTTAATGTAAATGCTGTAATGCTGATTAGTTTTATATATCAGAGACACATTGTATTAACCCTCATACGCTCCTCAAGAATATTTTCCTCAATCCGCGAGTGGTTCGTAAGTCGGTCCGGATTGAGATCAGCTTGAGCCCAACGCTAGATTTCTAAAAACCGCGCGGAAATTGCGTAACAGCAACGGAGGAAATTAAGGGGCCGCCACACCGCTTAGGGAAACTAAATTCCTCAATTTCGAACAAATTTCGGATCTTATGGTTAGGACAGAGACGGAACGAAGCTAGCAGCCACTAGTGCGATAAAGATGGTACATTAGATAGAAGTCCAGACTTTGTAAACTCAAACGTCGAAAAAAACTTCTTTTTTATATTGATGTTCCCTGACACCCCCCCCCCCGCGGAGAGGGGAAATTAGTTTAGATTGCCCCGAGGCCGACAAAATCCCCCGACCCGCTAGGTCATACCGGGAGTTTAGAGGGAATCAGAGTCAATCTCAGTCCTGAACTAAAAAGAGAGGAAATTCTGGTGGAGGACAGGCGCAAAGTTTAGTATTTTGTTCCTACCACCCCCGAGTAGGGTGTCATTTGAAAGAGCTCGGGAAGAGGTATTGAGCCTCATAGGCTAAGAGCGCCTCCGAGGTCATCCGAAGGGCGTATAGCGTTTCTCGTAAATTAGAAAAGTTCTGTATGTATTTGGAGTCGCGAGGGCATTAGGATCTCGATCCCGAGGTCAGAGTGGAGATGCCTTTGACTTTGAAAATTCTGACAAAGCCAAAGGTCTTGGAAATCTTTTTCAGATTTTCAAGGTCAAGGTCAAGGTCAAAGGTGCAGGCGGGATCAGGAACCTCCCCCGAAGGTCGCCATATAAATTTGCGGTGTAGAGCGACAAAAAGTAGTGAAAAATGGCATAGAATAGGTTAATTTAGGAATTAAGGATTTAGGTTTTAGGCTGCGTGCGGATAGGAATAGTGTTAAACGGTTAGATTTAAGAGTGCGGTTTCAATGTTTCATATAGTTTGGATTGACATCTGTAAGGAAAAAATAAAATCCAGGTCAGGTTAATTTTTATTAAAATTGATTATAAAAAAAGGTACCACAATTACGAATATAAAATTTCGCGCGCGCCAAAGAACTGTGTTTACGGAACCTTTAAATGGACACAAAATAAATGACCCCCGCCGATTATGAATACGTATTTCGAAAAAAAAATTTTTCTGTAAATGTTACGCGTTACACTTGTGTTATATGATTACGAAATATTGCAAAAAATCGATTGTCACGATAAAATTTTGGTAACAAAGGCGATCTAGATTGGGCGCCGAAAAAAGAAGGTTCGAGAAGAAGTATCAAAAGCTCTCATGATTTATTTAAACATATTTCAACGAATTGCAGCAATGTAGTACGTCATTTGTAATGAAAGATTATTTGATGTTATAGGATCGGATTTTTCCAAGATCCCTGTTTCTGATCACAGACACTCTGTTAAACTGAAGCACTTCAATTTAACATGCACTATTTCATATATTGGATGATTGCAAAAGCTCATACTCAATTTACCTCGTGAACTTGTCTGAAACTAAACGTGCAACTTCTACGGAAAAGGAAATCACAAGTTGTAAAATGTTCGGAGATAATTATAGAAAACAGAGTTACAGACTATATAATTGATTAATAAAACTGTTATTTATCCCAAATAGGGTACGAACTTTTGCAAACACATTACTAATACATTACGTTTAGTAATACATTATTGGCTAACGATTGAAGGCTGTTAAAGGATCTGGTAAAGAATCATTGGTCATGGACTTTAGAAAATGACGAAAAGATATTATATCTTAAATATAAACATATTATTAATATATTCAACGAAAAATATCCTGCATCGCTTATGGGAAGCAGTAGTTAGATTTTTTAAAAAATACTGTCCACACTTGGACATCAGTCAATTATACATATAGGGGAAAATTATAAAAAGATTTTCTTGTGGTCAAACAATGGATTATATGTACTTACTTAGACTACATTATCCTAACAACTAGTCAATTCACTCATAAGAGCACGTCAAGATAAAATTGACTAACATCTTACATTCTAATACATCTACTACGCCTCGAAGTTATTGAACCCACGCTCGCCACACTCTGCACTGGATTTCGAGGAATTTTTCGAACCACTCCAGTTTTGGTTCTGACGAAAGGAACAACTCTTCTCACCTGTGCAGGAATTATTAGATCCCTCTGTACAATCGTTCTCGGCTCATCCACAGCTTCCCCTCGAAAACGTTCATTCATTATCCGCATTGCACGTTGCTTATGATGCCTAGCGGTTTGCCTTAGGATCTTGTCCGCCCTACATACATTTAACCATTTCCGTGACACTTGAGCAGCGCAAAGCAGAGACTTAGGCTCCAACTTGCGTAGAATCAGCTGGGATATCTCCGGCGGGAGTTCAGAAATGAAATCCAACTTGGCAGGTTCCAGTAGTCCTAGCGCACGGAGGAAAGACCTGAAGAACTCCATGTTGCCGCTGCAGCGTCAGGATCTCTAATGATCTACTGTTCCAAATTTTGGGTTTATATACCCTTGGTTACGGTTGATCGCCTGTTCCGGTTCGGTGACCCGACCAATCAGGATCGAGCTCGGATGAATTTATGTTTGTCATTGTTATGTTAACTTGCTGTTGAGTGCACGCATCTGGACATAAATCGTTGAATTTGTTTGCCGTATATCAAACTCTAGGGAAATGTTTCTGTTTGGAATACCTTATGAAAATGTTTCATTTTGGAATACGCTATGAAATATGTAGGTAACATAAATTTACATCTTAAGATGTTTTCTTTCAATGACATAGGGAGTGGTATAGGTATGATGTTTAACCCACCGTCGGACGGAGCGGTTCTAGGAGATACATCAATCACTATTTTGTGCAGTGTGATACATCCTTAAGCGGCGCGAACCCCTGGCCACTAGTAGCTTAATGTAAATGCTGTAATGCTGATTAGTTTTATATATCAGAGACACATTGTATTAACCCTCATACGCTCCTCAAGAATATTTTCCTCAATCCGCGAGTGGTTCGTAAGTCGGTCCGGATTGAGATCAGCTTGAGCCCAACGCTAGATTTCTAAAAACCGCGCGGAAATTGCGTAACAGCAACGGAGGAAATTAAGGGGCCGCCACACCGCTTAGGGAAACTAAATTCCTCAATTTCGAACAAATTTCGGATCTTATGGTTAGGACAGAGACGGAACGAAGCTAGCAGCCACTAGTGCGATAAAGATGGTACATTAGATAGAAGTCCAGACTTTGTAAACTCAAACGTCGAAAAAAACTTCTTTTTTATATTGATGTTCCCTGACACCCCCCCCCCCCCGCGGAGAGGGGAAATTAGTTTAGATTGCCCCGAGGCCGACAAAATCCCCCGACCCGCTAGGTCATACCGGGAGTTTAGAGGGAATCAGAGTCAATCTCAGTCCTGAACTAAAAAGAGAGGAAATTCTGGTGGAGGACAGGCGCAAAGTTTAGTATTTTGTTCCTACCACCCCCGAGTAGGGTGTCATTTGAAAGAGCTCGGGAAGAGGTATTGAGCCTCATAGGCTAAGAGCGCCTCCGAGGTCATCCGAAGGGCGTATAGCGTTTCTCGTAAATTAGAAAAGTTCTGTATGTATTTGGAGTCGCGAGGGCATTAGGATCTCGATCCCGAGGTCAGAGTGGAGATGCCTTTGACTTTGAAAATTCTGACAAAGCCAAAGGTCTTGGAAATCTTTTTCAGATTTTCAAGGTCAAGGTCAAGGTCAAAGGTGCAGGCGGGATCAGGAACCTCCCCCGAAGGTCGCCATATAAATTTGCGGTGTAGAGCGACAAAAAGTAGTGAAAAATGGCATAGAATAGGTTAATTTAGGAATTAAGGATTTAGGTTTTAGGCTGCGTGCGGATAGGAATAGTGTTAAACGGTTAGATTTAAGAGTGCGGTTTCAATGTTTCATATAGTTTGGATTGACATCTGTAAGGAAAAAATAAAATCCAGGTCAGGTTAATTTTTATTAAAATTGATTATAAAAAAAGGTACCACAATTACGAATATAAAATTTCGCGCGCGCCAAAGAACTGTGTTTACGGAACCTTTAAATGGACACAAAATAAATGACCTCCGCCGATTATGAATACGTATTTCGAAAAAAAAATTTTTCTGTAAATGTTACGCGTTACACTTGTGTTATATGATTACGAAATATTGCAAAAAATCGATTGTCACGATAAAATTTTGGTAACAAAGGCGATCTAGATTGGGCGCCGAAAAAAGAAGGTTCGAGAAGAAGTATCAAAAGCTCTCATGATTTATTTAAACATATTTCAACGAATTGCAGCAATGTAGTACGTCATTTGTAATGAAAGATTATTTGATGTTATAGGATCGGATTTTTCCAAGATCCCTGTTTCTGATCACAGACACTCTGTTAAACTGAAGCACTTCAATTTAACATGCACTATTTCATATATTGGATGATTGCAAAAGCTCATACTCAATTTACCTCGTGAACTTGTCTGAAACTAAACGTGCAACTTCTACGGAAAAGGAAATCACAAGTTGTAAAATGTTCGGAGATAATTATAGAAAACAGAGTTACAGACTATATAATTGATTAATAAAACTGTTATTTATCCCAAATAGGGTACGAACTTTTGCAAACACATTACTAATACATTACGTTTAGTAATACATTATTGGCTAACGATTGAAGGCTGTTAAAGGATCTGGTAAAGAATCATTGGTCATGGACTTTAGAAAATGACGAAAAGATATTATATCTTAAATATAAACATATTATTAATATATTCAACGAAAAATATCCTGCATCGCTTATGGGAAGCAGTAGTTAGATTTTTTAAAAAATACTGTCCACACTTGGACATCAGTCAATTATACATATAGGGGAAAATTATAAAAAGATTTTCTTGTGGTCAAACAATGGATTATATGTACTTACTTAGACTACATTATCCTAACAACTAGTCAATTCACTCATAAGAGCACGTCAAGATAAAATTGACTAACATCTTACATTCTAATACATCTACTACGCCTCGAAGTTATTGAACCCACGCTCGCCACACTCTGCACTGGATTTCGAGGAATTTTTCGAACCACTCCAGTTTTGGTTCTGACGAAAGGAACAACTCTTCTCACCTGTGCAGGAATTATTAGATCCCTCTGTACAATCGTTCTCGGCTCATCCACAGCTTCCCCTCGAAAACGTTCATTCATTATCCGCATTGCACGTTGCTTATGATGCCTAGCGGTTTGCCTTAGGATCTTGTCCGCCCTACATACATTTAACCATTTCCGTGACACTTGAGCAGCGCAAAGCAGAGACTTAGGCTCCAACTTGCGTAGAATCAGCTGGGATATCTCCGGCGGGAGTTCAGAAATGAAATCCAACTTGGCAGGTTCCAGTAGTCCTAGCGCACGGAGGAAAGACCTGAAGAACTCCATGTTGCCGCTGCAGCGTCAGGATCTCTAATGATCTACTGTTCCAAATTTTGGGTTTATATACCCTTGGTTACGGTTGATCGCCTGTTCCGGTTCGGTGACCCGACCAATCAGGATCGAGCTCGGATGAATTTATGTTTGTCATTGTTATGTTAACTTGCTGTTGAGTGCACGCATCTGGACATAAATCGTTGAATTTGTTTGCCGTATATCAAACTCTAGGGAAATGTTTCTGTTTGGAATACCTTATGAAAATGTTTCATTTTGGAATACGCTATGAAATATGTAGGTAACATAAATTTACATCTTAAGATGTTTTCTTTCAATGACATAGGGAGTGGTATAGGTATGATGTTTAACCCACCGTCGGACGGAGCGGTTCTAGGAGATACATCAATCACTATTTTGTGCAGTGTGATACATCCTTAAGCGGCGCGAACCCCTGGCCACTAGTAGCTTAATGTAAATGCTGTAATGCTGATTAGTTTTATATATCAGAGACACATTGTATTAACCCTCATACGCTCCTCAAGAATATTTTCCTCAATCCGCGAGTGGTTCGTAAGTCGGTCCGGATTGAGATCAGCTTGAGCCCAACGCTAGATTTCTAAAAACCGCGCGGAAATTGCGTAACAGCAACGGAGGAAATTAAGGGGCCGCCACACCGCTTAGGGAAACTAAATTCCTCAATTTCGAACAAATTTCGGATCTTATGGTTAGGACAGAGACGGAACGAAGCTAGCAGCCACTAGTGCGATAAAGATGGTACATTAGATAGAAGTCCAGACTTTGTAAACTCAAACGTCGAAAAAAACTTCTTTTTTATATTGATGTTCCCTGACACCCCCCCCCCCCCCGCGGAGAGGGGAAATTAGTTTAGATTGCCCCGAGGCCGACAAAATCCCCCGACCCGCTAGGTCATACCGGGAGTTTAGAGGGAATCAGAGTCAATCTCAGTCCTGAACTAAAAAGAGAGGAAATTCTGGTGGAGGACAGGCGCAAAGTTTAGTATTTTGTTCCTACCACCCCCGAGTAGGGTGTCATTTGAAAGAGCTCGGGAAGAGGTATTGAGCCTCATAGGCTAAGAGCGCCTCCGAGGTCATCCGAAGGGCGTATAGCGTTTCTCGTAAATTAGAAAAGTTCTGTATGTATTTGGAGTCGCGAGGGCATTAGGATCTCGATCCCGAGGTCAGAGTGGAGATGCCTTTGACTTTGAAAATTCTGACAAAGCCAAAGGTCTTGGAAATCTTTTTCAGATTTTCAAGGTCAAGGTCAAGGTCAAAGGTGCAGGCGGGATCAGGAACCTCCCCCGAAGGTCGCCATATAAATTTGCGGTGTAGAGCGACAAAAAGTAGTGAAAAATGGCATAGAATAGGTTAATTTAGGAATTAAGGATTTAGGTTTTAGGCTGCGTGCGGATAGGAATAGTGTTAAACGGTTAGATTTAAGAGTGCGGTTTCAATGTTTCATATAGTTTGGATTGACATCTGTAAGGAAAAAATAAAATCCAGGTCAGGTTAATTTTTATTAAAATTGATTATAAAAAAAGGTACCACAATTACGAATATAAAATTTCGCGCGCGCCAAAGAACTGTGTTTACGGAACCTTTAAATGGACACAAAATAAATGACCTCCGCCGATTATGAATACGTATTTCGAAAAAAAAATTTTTCTGTAAATGTTACGCGTTACACTTGTGTTATATGATTACGAAATATTGCAAAAAATCGATTGTCACGATAAAATTTTGGTAACAAAGGCGATCTAGATTGGGCGCCGAAAAAAGAAGGTTCGAGAAGAAGTATCAAAAGCTCTCATGATTTATTTAAACATATTTCAACGAATTGCAGCAATGTAGTACGTCATTTGTAATGAAAGATTATTTGATGTTATAGGATCGGATTTTTCCAAGATCCCTGTTTCTGATCACAGACACTCTGTTAAACTGAAGCACTTCAATTTAACATGCACTATTTCATATATTGGATGATTGCAAAAGCTCATACTCAATTTACCTCGTGAACTTGTCTGAAACTAAACGTGCAACTTCTACGGAAAAGGAAATCACAAGTTGTAAAATGTTCGGAGATAATTATAGAAAACAGAGTTACAGACTATATAATTGATTAATAAAACTGTTATTTATCCCAAATAGGGTACGAACTTTTGCAAACACATTACTAATACATTACGTTTAGTAATACATTATTGGCTAACGATTGAAGGCTGTTAAAGGATCTGGTAAAGAATCATTGGTCATGGACTTTAGAAAATGACGAAAAGATATTATATCTTAAATATAAACATATTATTAATATATTCAACGAAAAATATCCTGCATCGCTTATGGGAAGCAGTAGTTAGATTTTTTAAAAAATACTGTCCACACTTGGACATCAGTCAATTATACATATAGGGGAAAATTATAAAAAGATTTTCTTGTGGTCAAACAATGGATTATATGTACTTACTTAGACTACATTATCCTAACAACTAGTCAATTCACTCATAAGAGCACGTCAAGATAAAATTGACTAACATCTTACATTCTAATACATCTACTACGCCTCGAAGTTATTGAACCCACGCTCGCCACACTCTGCACTGGATTTCGAGGAATTTTTCGAACCACTCCAGTTTTGGTTCTGACGAAAGGAACAACTCTTCTCACCTGTGCAGGAATTATTAGATCCCTCTGTACAATCGTTCTCGGCTCATCCACAGCTTCCCCTCGAAAACGTTCATTCATTATCCGCATTGCACGTTGCTTATGATGCCTAGCGGTTTGCCTTAGGATCTTGTCCGCCCTACATACATTTAACCATTTCCGTGACACTTGAGCAGCGCAAAGCAGAGACTTAGGCTCCAACTTGCGTAGAATCAGCTGGGATATCTCCGGCGGGAGTTCAGAAATGAAATCCAACTTGGCAGGTTCCAGTAGTCCTAGCGCACGGAGGAAAGACCTGAAGAACTCCATGTTGCCGCTGCAGCGTCAGGATCTCTAATGATCTACTGTTCCAAATTTTGGGTTTATATACCCTTGGTTACGGTTGATCGCCTGTTCCGGTTCGGTGACCCGACCAATCAGGATCGAGCTCGGATGAATTTATGTTTGTCATTGTTATGTTAACTTGCTGTTGAGTGCACGCATCTGGACATAAATCGTTGAATTTGTTTGCCGTATATCAAACTCTAGGGAAATGTTTCTGTTTGGAATACCTTATGAAAATGTTTCATTTTGGAATACGCTATGAAATATGTAGATAACATAAATTTACATCTTAAGATGTTTTCTTTCAATGACATAGGGAGTGGTATAGGTATGATGTTTAACCCACCGTCGGACGGAGCGGTTCTAGGAGATACATCAATCACTATTTTGTGCAGTGTGATACATCCTTAAGCGGCGCGAACCCCTGGCCACTAGTAGCTTAATGTAAATGCTGTAATGCTGATTAGTTTTATATATCAGAGACACATTGTATTAACCCTCATACGCTCCTCAAGAATATTTTCCTCAATCCGCGAGTGGTTCGTAAGTCGGTCCGGATTGAGATCAGCTTGAGCCCAACGCTAGATTTCTAAAAACCGCGCGGAAATTGCGTAACAGCAACGGAGGAAATTAAGGGGCCGCCACACCGCTTAGGGAAACTAAATTCCTCAATTTCGAACAAATTTCGGATCTTATGGTTAGGACAGAGACGGAACGAAGCTAGCAGCCACTAGTGCGATAAAGATGGTACATTAGATAGAAGTCCAGACTTTGTAAACTCAAACGTCGAAAAAAACTTCTTTTTTATATTGATGTTCCCTGACACCCCCCCCCCCCCGCGGAGAGGGGAAATTAGTTTAGATTGCCCCGAGGCCGACAAAATCCCCCGACCCGCTAGGTCATACCGGGAGTTTAGAGGGAATCAGAGTCAATCTCAGTCCTGAACTAAAAAGAGAGGAAATTCTGGTGGAGGACAGGCGCAAAGTTTAGTATTTTGTTCCTACCACCCCCGAGTAGGGTGTCATTTGAAAGAGCTCGGGAAGAGGTATTGAGCCTCATAGGCTAAGAGCGCCTCCGAGGTCATCCGAAGGGCGTATAGCGTTTCTCGTAAATTAGAAAAGTTCTGTATGTATTTGGAGTCGCGAGGGCATTAGGATCTCGATCCCGAGGTCAGAGTGGAGGTGCCTTTGACTTTGAAAATTCTGACAAAGCCAAAGGTCTTGGAAATCTTTTTCAGATTTTCAAGGTCAAGGTCAAGGTCAAAGGTGCAGGCGGGATCAGGAACCTCCCCCGAAGGTCGCCATATAAATTTGCGGTGTAGAGCGACAAAAAGTAGTGAAAAATGGCATAGAATAGGTTAATTTAGGAATTAAGGATTTAGGTTTTAGGCTGCGTGCGGATAGAAATAGTGTTAAACGGTTAGATTTAAGAGTGCGGTTTCAATGTTTCATATAGTTTGGATTGACATCTGTAAGGAAAAAATAAAATCCAGGTCAGGTTAATTTTTATTAAAATTGATTATAAAAAAAGGTACCACAATTACGAATATAAAATTTCGCGCGCGCCAAAGAACTGTGTTTACGGAACCTTTAAATGGACACAAAATAAATGACCCCCGCCGATTATGAATACGAAATTTCGAAAAAAAAATTTTTCTGTAAATGTTACGCGTTACACTTGTGTTATATGAATACGAAATATTGCAAAAAATCGATTGTCACGATAAAATTTTGGTAACAAAGGCGATCTAGATTGGGCGCCGAAAAAAGAAGGTTCGAGAAGAAGTATCAAAAGCTCTCATGATTTATTTAAACATATTTCAACGAATTGCAGCAATGTAGTACGTCATTTGTAATGAAAGATTATTTGATGTTATAGGATCGGATTTTTCCAAGATCCCTGTTTCTGATCACAGACACTCTGTTAAACTGAAGCACTTCAATTTAACATGCACTATTTCATATATTGGATGATTGCAAAAGCTCATACTCAATTTACCTCGTGAACTTGTCTGAAACTAAACGTGCAACTTCTACGGAAAAGGAAATCACAGGTTGTAAAATGTTCGGAGACAATTATAGAAAACAGAGTTACAGACTATATAATTGATTAATAAAACTGTTATTTATCCCAAATAGGGTACGAACTTTTGCAAACACATTACTAATACATTACGTTTAGTAATACATTATTGGCTAACGATTGAAGGCTGTTAAAGGATCTGGTAAAGAATCATTGGTCATGGACTTTAGAAAATGACGAAAAGATATTATATCTTAAATATAAACATATTATTAATATATTCAACGAAAAATATCCTGCATCGCTTATGGGAAGCAGTAGTTAGATTTTAAAAAAAATACTGTCCACACTTGGACATCAGTCAATTATACATATAGGGGAAAATTATAAAAAGATTTTCTTGTGGTCAAACAATGGATTATATGTACTTACTTAGACTACATTATCCTAACAACTAGTCAATTCACTCATAAGAGCACGTCAAGATAAAATTGACTAACATCTTACATTCTAATACATCTACTACGCCTCGAAGTTATTGAACCCACGCTCGCCACACTCTGCACTGGATTTCGAGGAATTTTTCGAACCACTCCAGTTTTGGTTCTGACGAAAGGAACAACTCTTCTCACCTGTGCAGGAATTATTAGATCCCTCTGTACAATCGTTCTCGGCTCATCCACAGCTTCCCCTCGAAAACGTTCATTCATTATCCGCATTGCACGTTGCTTATGATGCCTAGCGGTTTGCCTTAGGATCTTGTCCGCCCTACATACATTTAACCATTTCCGTGACACTTGAGCAGCGCAAAGCAGAGACTTAGGCTCCAACTTGCGTAGAATCAGCTGGGATATCTCCGGCGGGAGTTCAGAAATGAAATCCAACTTGGCAGGTTCCAGTAGTCCTAGCGCACGGAGGAAAGACCTGAAGAACTCCATGTTGCCGCTGCAGCGTCAGGATCTCTAATGATCTACTGTTCCAAATTTTGGGTTTAGATACCCTTGGTTACGGTTGATCGCCTGTTCCGGTTCGGTGACCCGACCAATCAGGATCGAGCTCGGATGAATTTATGTTTGTCATTGTTATGTTAACTTGCTGTTGAGTGCACGCATCTGGACATAAATCGTTGAATTTGTTTGCCGTATATCAAACTCTAGGGAAATGTTTCTGTTTGGAATACCTTATGAAAATGTTTCATTTTGGAATACGCTATGAAATATGTAGATAACATAAATTTACATCTTAAGATGTTTTCTTTCAATGACATAGGGAGTGGTATAGGTATGATGTTTAACCCACCGTCGGACGGAGCGGTTCTAGGAGATACATCAATCACTATTTTGTGCAGTGTGATACATCCTTAAGCGGCGCGAACCCCTGGCCACTAGTAGCTTAATGTAAATGCTGTAATGCTGATTAGTTTTATATATCAGAGACACATTGTATTAACCCTCATACGCTCCTCAAGAATATTTTCCTCAATCCGCGAGTGGTTCGTAAGTCGGTCCGGATTGAGATCAGCTTGAGCCCAACGCTAGATTTCTAAAAACCGCGCGGAAATTGCGTAACAGCAACGGAGGAAATTAAGGGGCCGCCACACCGCTTAGGGAAACTAAATTCCTCAATTTCGAACAAATTTCGGATCTTATGGTTAGGACAGAGACGGAACGAAGCTAGCAGCCACTAGTGCGATAAAGATGGTACATTAGATAGAAGTCCAGACTTTGTAAACTCAAACGTCGAAAAAAACTTCTTTTTTATATTGATGTTCCCTGACACCCCCCCCCCCGCGGAGAGGGGAAATTAGTTTAGATTGCCCCGAGGCCGACAAAATCCCCCGACCCGCTAGGTCATACCGGGAGTTTAGAGGGAATCAGAGTCAATCTCAGTCCTGAACTAAAAAGAGAGGAAATTCTGGTGGAGGACAGGCGCAAAGTTTAGTATTTTGTTCCTACCACCCCCGAGTAGGGTGTCATTTGAAAGAGCTCGGGAAGAGGTATTGAGCCTCATAGGCTAAGAGCGCCTCCGAGGTCATCCGAAGGGCGTATAGCGTTTCTCGTAAATTAGAAAAGTTCTGTATGTATTTGGAGTCGCGAGGGCATTAGGATCTCGATCCCGAGGTCAGAGTGGAGGTGCCTTTGACTTTGAAAATTCTGACAAAGCCAAAGGTCTTGGAAATCTTTTTCAGATTTTCAAGGTCAAGGTCAAGGTCAAAGGTGCAGGCGGGATCAGGAACCTCCCCCGAAGGTCGCCATATAAATTTGCGGTGTAGAGCGACAAAAAGTAGTGAAAAATGGCATAGAATAGGTTAATTTAGGAATTAAGGATTTAGGTTTTAGGCTGCTTGCGGATAGGAATAGTGTTAAACGGTTAGATTTAAGAGTGCGGTTTCAATGTTTCATATAGTTTGGATTGACATCTGTAAGGAAAAAATAAAATCCAGGTCAGGTTAATTTTTATTAAAATTGATTATAAAAAAAGGTACCACAATTACGAATATAAAATTTCGCGCGCGCCAAAGAACTGTGTTTACGGAACCTTTAAATGGACACAAAATAAATGACCCCCGCCGATTATGAATACGAAATTTCGAAAAAAAAATTTTTCTGTAAATGTTACGCGTTACACTTGTGTTATATGAATACGAAATATTGCAAAAAATCGATTGTCACGATAAAATTTTGGTAACAAAGGCGATCTAGATTGGGCGCCGAAAAAAGAAGGTTCGAGAAGAAGTATCAAAAGCTCTCATGATTTATTTAAACATATTTCAACGAATTGCAGCAATGTAGTACGTCATTTGTAATGAAAGATTATTTGATGTTATAGGATCGGATTTTTCCAAGATCCCTGTTTCTGATCACAGACACTCTGTTAAACTGAAGCACTTCAATTTAACATGCACTATTTCATATATTGGATGATTGCAAAAGCTCATACTCAATTTACCTCGTGAACTTGTCTGAAACTAAACGTGCAACTTCTACGGAAAAGGAAATCACAGGTTGTAAAATGTTCGGAGACAATTATAGAAAACAGAGTTACAGACTATATAATTGATTAATAAAACTGTTATTTATCCCAAATAGGGTACGAACTTTTGCAAACACATTACTAATACATTACGTTTAGTAATACATTATTGGCTAACGATTGAAGGCTGTTAAAGGATCTGGTAAAGAATCATTGGTCATGGACTTTAGAAAATGACGAAAAGATATTATATCTTAAATATAAACATATTATTAATATATTCAACGAAAAATATCCTGCATCGCTTATGGGAAGCAGTAGTTAGATTTTAAAAAAAATACTGTCCACACTTGGACATCAGTCAATTATACATATAGGGGAAAATTATAAAAAGATTTTCTTGTGGTCAAACAATGGATTATATGTACTTACTTAGACTACATTATCCTAACAACTAGTCAATTCACTCATAAGAGCACGTCAAGATAAAATTGACTAACATCTTACATTCTAATACATCTACTACGCCTCGAAGTTATTGAACCCACGCTCGCCACACTCTGCACTGGATTTCGAGGAATTTTTCGAACCACTCCAGTTTTGGTTCTGACGAAAGGAACAACTCTTCTCACCTGTGCAGGAATTATTAGATCCCTCTGTACAATCGTTCTCGGCTCATCCACAGCTTCCCCTCGAAAACGTTCATTCATTATCCGCATTGCACGTTGCTTATGATGCCTAGCGGTTTGCCTTAGGATCTTGTCCGCCCTACATACATTTAACCATTTCCGTGACACTTGAGCAGCGCAAAGCAGAGACTTAGGCTCCAACTTGCGTAGAATCAGCTGGGATATCTCCGGCGGGAGTTCAGAAATGAAATCCAACTTGGCAGGTTCCAGTAGTCCTAGCGCACGGAGGAAAGACCTGAAGAACTCCATGTTGCCGCTGCAGCGTCAGGATCTCTAATGATCTACTGTTCCAAATTTTGGGTTTAGATACCCTTGGTTACGGTTGATCGCCTGTTCCGGTTCGGTGACCCGACCAATCAGGATCGAGCTCGGATGAATTTATGTTTGTCATTGTTATGTTAACTTGCTGTTGAGTGCACGCATCTGGACATAAATCGTTGAATTTGTTTGCCGTATATCAAACTCTAGGGAAATGTTTCTGTTTGGAATACCTTATGAAAATGTTTCATTTTGGAATACGCTATGAAATATGTAGATAACATAAATTTACATCTTAAGATGTTTTCTTTCAATGACATAGGGAGTGGTATAGGTATGATGTTTAACCCACCGTCGGACGGAGCGGTTCTAGGAGATACATCAATCACTATTTTGTGCAGTGTGATACATCCTTAAGCGGCGCGAACCCCTGGCCACTAGTAGCTTAATGTAAATGCTGTAATGCTGATTAGTTTTACATATCAGAGACACATTGTATTAACCCTCATACGCTCCTCAAGAATATTTTCCTCAATCCGCGAGTGGTTCGTAAGTCGGTCCGGATTGAGATCAGCTTGAGCCCAACGCTAGATTTCTAAAAACCGCGCGGAAATTGCGTAACAGCAACGGAGGAAATTAAGGGGCCGCCACACCGCTTAGGGAAACTAAATTCCTCAATTTCGAACAAATTTCGGATCTTATGGTTAGGACAGAGACGGAACGAAGCTAGCAGCCACTAGTGCGATAAAGATGGTACATTAGATAGAAGTCCAGACTTTGTAAACTCAAACGTCGAAAAAAACTTCTTTTTTATATTGATGTTCCCTGACACCCCCCCCCCCCGCGGAGAGGGGAAATTAGTTTAGATTGCCCCGAGGCCGACAAAATCCCCCGACCCGCTAGGTCATACCGGGAGTTTAGAGGGAATCAGAGTCAATCTCAGTCCTGAACTAAAAAGAGAGGAAATTCTGGTGGAGGACAGGCGCAAAGTTTAGTATTTTGTTCCTACCACCCCCGAGTAGGGTGTCATTTGAAAGAGCTCGGGAAGAGGTATTGAGCCTCATAGGCTAAGAGCGCCTCCGAGGTCATCCGAAGGGCGTATAGCGTTTCTCGTAAATTAGAAAAGTTCTGTATGTATTTGGAGTCGCGAGGGCATTAGGATCTCGATCCCGAGGTCAGAGTGGAGGTGCCTTTGACTTTGAAAATTCTGACAAAGCCAAAGGTCTTGGAAATCTTTTTCAGATTTTCAAGGTCAAGGTCAAGGTCAAAGGTGCAGGCGGGATCAGGAACCTCCCCCGAAGGTCGCCATATAAATTTGCGGTGTAGAGCGACAAAAAGTAGTGAAAAATGGCATAGAATAGGTTAATTTAGGAATTAAGGATTTAGGTTTTAGGCTGCGTGCGGATAGAAATAGTGTTAAACGGTTAGATTTAAGAGTGCGGTTTCAATGTTTCATATAGTTTGGATTGACATCTGTAAGGAAAAAATAAAATCCAGGTCAGGTTAATTTTTATTAAAATTGATTATAAAAAAAGGTACCACAATTACGAATATAAAATTTCGCGCGCGCCAAAGAACTGTGTTTACGGAACCTTTAAATGGACACAAAATAAATGACCCCCGCCGATTATGAATACGAAATTTCGAAAAAAAAAATTTTCTGTAAATGTTACGCGTTACACTTGTGTTATATGAATACGAAATATTGCAAAAAATCGATTGTCACGATAAAATTTTGGTAACAAAGGCGATCTAGATTGGGCGCCGAAAAAAGAAGGTTCGAGAAGAAGTATCAAAAGCTCTCATGATTTATTTAAACATATTTCAACGAATTGCAGCAATGTAGTACGTCATTTGTAATGAAAGATTATTTGATGTTATAGGATCGGATTTTTCCAAGATCCCTGTTTCTGATCACAGACACTCTGTTAAACTGAAGCACTTCAATTTAACATGCACTATTTCATATATTGGATGATTGCAAAAGCTCATACTCAATTTACCTCGTGAACTTGTCTGAAACTAAACGTGCAACTTCTACGGAAAAGGAAATCACAGGTTGTAAAATGTTCGGAGACAATTATAGAAAACAGAGTTACAGACTATATAATTGATTAATAAAACTGTTATTTATCCCAAATAGGGTACGAACTTTTGCAAACACATTACTAATACATTACGTTTAGTAATACATTATTGGCTAACGATTGAAGGCTGTTAAAGGATCTGGTAAAGAATCATTGGTCATGGACTTTAGAAAATGACGAAAAGATATTATATCTTAAATATAAACATATTATTAATATATTCAACGAAAAATATCCTGCATCGCTTATGGGAAGCAGTAGTTAGATTTTAAAAAAAATACTGTCCACACTTGGACATCAGTCAATTATACATATAGGGGAAAATTATAAAAAGATTTTCTTGTGGTCAAACAATGGATTATATGTACTTACTTAGACTACATTATCCTAACAACTAGTCAATTCACTCATAAGAGCACGTCAAGATAAAATTGACTAACATCTTACATTCTAATACATCTACTACGCCTCGAAGTTATTGAACCCACGCTCGCCACACTCTGCACTGGATTTCGAGGAATTTTTCGAACCACTCCAGTTTTGGTTCTGACGAAAGGAACAACTCTTCTCACCTGTGCAGGAATTATTAGATCCCTCTGTACAATCGTTCTCGGCTCATCCACAGCTTCCCCTCGAAAACGTTCATTCATTATCCGCATTGCACGTTGCTTATGATGCCTAGCGGTTTGCCTTAGGATCTTGTCCGCCCTACATACATTTAACCATTTCCGTGACACTTGAGCAGCGCAAAGCAGAGACTTAGGCTCCAACTTGCGTAGAATCAGCTGGGATATCTCCGGCGGGAGTTCAGAAATGAAATCCAACTTGGCAGGTTCCAGTAGTCCTAGCGCACGGAGGAAAGACCTGAAGAACTCCATGTTGCCGCTGCAGCGTCAGGATCTCTAATGATCTACTGTTCCAAATTTTGGGTTTAGATACCCTTGGTTACGGTTGATCGCCTGTTCCGGTTCGGTGACCCGACCAATCAGGATCGAGCTCGGATGAATTTATGTTTGTCATTGTTATGTTAACTTGCTGTTGAGTGCACGCATCTGGACATAAATCGTTGAATTTGTTTGCCGTATATCAAACTCTAGGGAAATGTTTCTGTTTGGAATACCTTATGAAAATGTTTCATTTTGGAATACGCTATGAAATATGTAGATAACATAAATTTACATCTTAAGATGTTTTCTTTCAATGACATAGGGAGTGGTATAGGTATGATGTTTAACCCACCGTCGGACGGAGCGGTTCTAGGAGATACATCAATCACTATTTTGTGCAGTGTGATACATCCTTAAGCGGCGCGAACCCCTGGCCACTAGTAGCTTAATGTAAATGCTGTAATGCTGATTAGTTTTATATATCAGAGACACATTGTATTAACCCTCATACGCTCCTCAAGAATATTTTCCTCAATCCGCGAGTGGTTCGTAAGTCGGTCCGGATTGAGATCAGCTTGAGCCCAACGCTAGATTTCTAAAAACCGCGCGGAAATTGCGTAACAGCAACGGAGGAAATTAAGGGGCCGCCACACCGCTTAGGGAAACTAAATTCCTCAATTTCGAACAAATTTCGGATCTTATGGTTAGGACAGAGACGGAACGAAGCTAGCAGCCACTAGTGCGATAAAGATGGTACATTAGATAGAAGTCCAGACTTTGTAAACTCAAACGTCGAAAAAAACTTCTTTTTTATATTGATGTTCCCTGACACCCCCCCCCCCCCGCGGAGAGGGGAAATTAGTTTAGATTGCCCCGAGGCCGACAAAATCCCCCGACCCGCTAGGTCATACCGGGAGTTTAGAGGGAATCAGAGTCAATCTCAGTCCTGAACTAAAAAGAGAGGAAATTCTGGTGGAGGACAGGCGCAAAGTTTAGTATTTTGTTCCTACCACCCCCGAGTAGGGTGTCATTTGAAAGAGCTCGGGAAGAGGTATTGAGCCTCATAGGCTAAGAGCGCCTCCGAGGTCATCCGAAGGGCGTATAGCGTTTCTCGTAAATTAGAAAAGTTCTGTATGTATTTGGAGTCGCGAGGGCATTAGGATCTCGATCCCGAGGTCAGAGTGGAGGTGCCTTTGACTTTGAAAATTCTGACAAAGCCAAAGGTCTTGGAAATCTTTTTCAGATTTTCAAGGTCAAGGTCAAGGTCAAAGGTGCAGGCGGGATCAGGAACCTCCCCCGAAGGTCGCCATATAAATTTGCGGTGTAGAGCGACAAAAAGTAGTGAAAAATGGCATAGAATAGGTTAATTTAGCAATTAAGGATTTAGGTTTTAGGCTGCGTGCGGATAGGAATAGTGTTAAACGGTTAGATTTAAGAGTGCGGTTTCAATATTTCATATAGTTTGGATTGACATCAGTAGTGTACCTATGGGGATTCTAACTCAGGAAGTGAATTTCCGTTGTCGTGAAATAGCGTTCGGCTCTGACGCGTGGCGCCATCTTGATTTCTTGCGGTTTTCCTTATCATTATCATTTCCTTATGATTTCCGACGCGCCTTGCGGTTTTCCTTATCGTTATCATTTCCGGTGCCGCCTTTGTTTCCTTATCTTTTTCCGCGTTTTATTATTCTGTAAATATTATGTAGGTCAATCTTTTGGGTGGGGGAACACATTGTGTCTTGCAAGGATCGATTGATGGGGTCATCGTCCTTGTGGTTTTCCTTATCTTTTCCGGACCTAATTAGTTGCAATATTATGTGAAGCAATTTCCTTATCATGTTCGGTGAGGATTATATCATGTCTTTACGGGAAAGAGAGAGAGACTTTTATTTCTCTTAGGAGCATATGATTGTAGAAGAGGTATTTCTATTGTGAGAATAATAAAGCCGGGGGAACCACCCTGGTCCAGAATTGGTATAGACTTTTTTTCTCTTAGGAGTATATGATTGTAGAAGAGGTATCCTCTGATTATTTTCTACCAAGTTAAAAACTGTAAGAGAGAGATTCGATGCAATTATAGCTCTGTTTTATCAAAAAACAGAGAGAGGTTTTATTGTAGCGATCTCTCTTATGGTTTTACTTCAGCATTTAATCTTGCGTTTTTAATTATGCTTAAAATCTAAACCGCTGTTTTGTGCAGCTGCAAGACGTAATTATCGCGCTGTTTCATAAAACAGTGAGAAAGGTCCTATTGTAATAATCTTTCTCTTATGGTTTTGCATTTCCTTCCTCATTTATATCGCGCTGTTTCTACCGGTGTTTAAAAGGAGGCGACGGTCAAATGCATTTTCAGTTTGCAATCATGTTGAGTATAATGGTGCCACGAGAGCCACGTTTCGTGGTCGTTGACAAAAATCTGTCATTAAACGAGCTGTTGAGCGTGCTGGTAAGTATCGTGTGTTCATTACTGTGTTATCGTGAAATATATTTTTCAAACAAAATTTACACTGTACGTTTATCTTACAGACATTTGATACAAACTACGAACGGTGCGTGTTTATTCGCGGTTGGCGATTAAATATGCGTCGCTGTCGCGAGGAGGTGGAGGAGTGGGATGGGGAGTTCGTTACATCAATTGCAACGTTATTTGAGTGGCAAGTATTATTTATTTTTTTACAATACAAGATTAAATATTAAAAATAATGTTTTTTTCTTTCAGTGGTCCGGACTGCTAGTTTGCTGCTGCATTTCTCTCAAAAATCTGTGCATACGTGGTTTCTGGGTGTCTTCCTAAATAAATATTTTTTTAATTTATAAAAACATTTCTTAATTAATTTTCTTTTAAAAAAATTTTTTTTACCTGGTATCCGCACACGTCTATCCCTCTCGGTTGTGGCGTTATTGCGCTAGGGTTAGCTCCGATCGGTACGTTACCACAGTTCGCCCCGTGAACGTATCCGCAGCATCTGGACCAGATGCGGTGCTCATTCATGGGAACGTCGCCATCTTTCCATCGATGCAGCATTATACCACATTCGAAGCATTTGACGAGATCTTCGTCGCACAAGGAGAAAAATCCTGCGGCTGCGAGGTCTTCAGGTTTGACGATGTGTGAATAACGCCATGAACGGAAAGTTTGGAGTCTGTCGCGCTCGAGACGCAAATCAGGTGTGGGGTCCGGTATCTCAATCATTTTTTTTTTAAAACGCTGGGTGAAAGAAGTGAGTTACGTTTTTTTTATATAATTGTTTAGCCATGCTCGAAATGTTTGCACTTCGCGCAGACAGCAATGGTACGGTTTTGAAGAGCGTTTTGTCCAACAGTGAAGTTTACACGGTACGTGAGCAGTTCGGTACATGGGATCGTGGACTAATACATCGTATTTTGGACATCCTAAATTTTCCAAATTTATCGAGTTTATTTCTAATTTTCGAAGGATGTCTCTCTCGAAACACCCACCTTTGTACGCTACGACGGGATTCGCGTGATCGCGCACAAAATTGCGTATAACATCGAACACGTCGTTCTGTTGATATTTTTCATAGCCGAAATCGATAAATGGAATCCCGTGTACAAAATTGCTTACGTACCGTGTCGACTTTTTGTCAGCATCTGATAAACGATGAAAGTTTATTCCCAAACGAAATTCAGCGAGTTCGAACGAGCCGTCGTAAACATTGATAATGGCTAATTCTTTGCATAAAAATTTTCTCTCGACAATGAATCCATCCATGTCAATGATTTGGGTGATTTGAGCCATCTAAATAAAAAATGTTTTCTAACCAATGATTGATTTCTGTATAAAATAAAAATTGTACTTACCGTGAAATGGAGCGAAGATCACACGTTCGCTGAATAACGACGACTGTGGGAGAGAGTCATCTATAGTATATATAATACCCCCACCACTATACTTATCGGTGTGAAAATAAATATGGAGGAGATTTTTTGTTTATTCGATTAATAAAAAGATGTTTTTCCATTGTTTATTTATTAAAAGATTCATTTTCACATTTATTCGATTAAAATATTGTTAACGGTAGTTTAAATAATTTTTCGCACAATGTTCGTCAATGGATTGTACTCCACGATGCAGTCGTGTATCATCAAGCAGTATGCGGTTGTCGAGGGGGCAATGTTGGCTCGACATTCGAATTCGATTCGCACGTCGATCGTGGCATTTTTCAGCGCTTCGTTTTGCCGAGAACAATCGAGAACGATGAATGGACCGTATTTCAGGAAATCTATGACGTTGAGTAGCGCCTCGCCGTTTCCATAGTATGATTCTTGGAATTTTGTATACATATCGTAGAGCAGCGCGTATTTGTCTTTTTCGAAATCAACATTTAGATCATCGTACGGATAGGTTTCCGAATTCAAGTAGAGCCGAATATTGGCTAATGCGCAATGATCGAAATGCGTAGCTGTTTTCGTTAAATTATTCTTTCGCGCGGTTTGTAAAGCGAATATCACGTATCGCGGTTTTTCCATTTGCGGAGCTGTTTTTATGGCCCATGTGTGCTTCGTAGTCGCCTGGAGCAGAGGATACTCGTACAGTTCCCATGATCGAAAGCTCATATCGATCGGCTTGTCGTTGCCCAGAATACGTAACATCGACAGCTTATTTATTTCATCCAACGTGACGTGTGGCATTCGCCATTGAATTTTGTATAGATCCAGAACGGGTTTCGCATTTTCGGAAGAACTGTACAACGCGTTTGTGTTGGTACGCGAGCGAATTAAAATCAATTCGTGGCGGGCGTTTATTACAACGCGTTTGTAGTCTTCGCAGAAGCCCAATAACATGCTCATAGGTATGCAAAAGTTGAAGTTTATCGCCGCTGTGGTTGTCGCGGTTTTCCTCTGCGCCTCGGTGTTATGCGTCCAGCCCGCGTTGGATAACGCGCTGCTTCTCGTCGTGGACAGGCTCACGTAGTTCTTCAGAGTCGTTGTAGTACCAGGATTTCTGGACCGATCGATTTCAACGCCGTTCAATTCGTAGCGTATTTCCTCGAACATAAACGCAACGGCATTGTTATCGAGAGCCGCCGATTCGATTGTTGATCCCGCTGGTAATTCAAGTTTCCCAGGCAAACTAAGTTTTCCCTCGACGTATAGGAAGCTTCTGCACGGGAGCGTGTACAAGTCTTGCTGTTGAATTGGTATGCGTATCTCATCGTTGTTTTCAAACGTTGTGTTGGCATATGGATTGTATGTGTGCAGCTCGATCTTCGTTATTCGATTGTCGAAGATCGGCGCTTCGGAGATGCTCAAAATGTCCTCGAACATGGTGAAAAAAACACTTTTTTCCTCTTTCACTTGTTTTTAAGAACGAATCCCAAAGATTTCAGATACTCTGCGTTTCTCGCGGTCAGTTTTTTACACTCGTTTGGTTTCTTATGAATTGATGTGTTCTTCTTCAAGGTCGTATTGTTATGAATTAACATTGCTTCGTCGCATGTGTAGTCGTACCGTGATTTCTTCACCGCGAAAATCGATCAAACGTCCGGCTTGGTCCACGATGCGAATCGTTAAATCATCGATTGCTCGCACAACGATTGGAAGGTAAATGACTCGCGTGGGCGTTTCGGACAATTTATACCCCGGCGGTACCTTGGGCGCGAACTCATGTATCGTGTGAACGAGTTTGCCGTTGTCGTACGATCCGGTGGTTACGTTACATTCTACTCGAATGATGTTCACGTTAATGATATTCACAGGCGCGTTCGATGCGTGCCACGTGTTCGGCGATAAAACGCGGTTCGCGGAAAATCCCAGAATGGACCCCACGCTGTGAGGCTTCGCAAAGTTTATCCGAAACTTGCTGATAATTTCGCTTTTCATGGTGTTGTTGTTAGCCTGCAGGACCAGCGGATATTCATTATCGGCATCTTTGAGAGGATATCGCGTGCGTATTTCATGCCTCAAGTACGCGTTTATCGCTTCCAATTCGTACGAGCCGTCGGGGATGATGATCTCTTCGTCTCTGTCGCCGAAGTAGAATAGATTGTTACCGATGCTAGCGCTGATGTTCGGTATCGTGTAATAAGTTTGCAAATCGAGCAATCCCAGCTCGTATTCGTCGTTGTCCAGATTTATAGGTGGAAAGTGCTGAGACGACAGAATGCTGCTTCTTCCCGACAACGTGAACGTGAATGACCTTTGCATCTTTACGACTCGCGGAGAAATTTCACACACAGTTGTCCGCACACGCTTTCGTCGTAGTTTTGAAAACGTCTGTGATTATACGAGATTGTCGCGTTCGCGCCAAAGTAGCGAATCAACTCGACCGGCGGGCGAAGATTCCCAAAACTATCGAAGTATTTGACACGCGAGCCGTGTTTTATGTATGCAACCCAGTGCGTTCCGGGTCCGCGACTATTATCTAGATTGACGATACCTCGCTCGTTTACCCATGCGCGTTCCGGCAAATTGTCACGCATAAAAACCCCGCGAAAATGTGGTAATCTTTCACACGCTGTCGTCAATTCGACGTCCGTCGTCGTGTTGTCTTTCTTTTTTTTTTTTTCTCTTAACCTTCCTCAAGCCTTCTCCACGCGTATACGGCGCGAGACGTAACCCGCGACCCTCCATGGTGCGATTGTGTCGCTCGGCTTCTTGCAATTGTTTCTTCGCGGCTTTCGCGGCGTTTATAGCTTTTACTACTCCCGCGGCGCCGCCCGTCAATGCTCCGATAGCTGACAAAGCGGGCAACAGCAGCGGTAGAAAACCACCGCGTTTGGCGATTGGGAGAATTCGTTTTTTTTTCGACTTTTCTCGCGTTTCTTTAGGCCCATGCCTAATTTCGTTTTAGCTTTCATGGCTGCCAACACAGCAGCCGCAGACACCTTCTCTCCGAACGAAGCGTCTCCGGACTTTATGCGCTGTAGCGCTCGATCCGCCAAAATATTGTCGGCCACGTGACGATCACCCAGATCCTTGTGCAGCGAATACGCTATGTCGTGCTCGCGACAGGCAGCGTCCAACGGATTTATTCCACGGTCCCCACGGGCTAATCGTGCACGCAGTTTCGTACCAGGACCGCAGAATTGATAACTAGGTATATGCAATTCGAACGGTAACGCGTTTACAGCTCTGTTTAAAAGCCCCTTACCGAGGCGCGGCATAAACTGTTTTTAAAAAAAAAGAACACGAATCCTTTTTTCACGGGGGTCGGAGGGGGACTGATACCAACAATGTTCGAGCTCTCGTATAAATACTACCCACCACCCATCGAATCAATCGAAGCATGCGTTTCGTAAAGCAATCTTTGGATATTCGTGTTCCGACGCGTCGCGCGTTCGACGATCACTCCGAGGCGATGCGAAAACATGGATCATTGTTACCCGGTAATGTACGATGTGTGATAAGCGGTCCGTCAGGATGTGGTAAAACGAACGTTATGATTAGCCTGTTGGAGAGCGCGAACGGATTACGATTCGCCAATGTATACGTGTACTCGAAATCGTTGCGCCAGCCAAAATACCAATACTTGAGCAGACTGTTCTCATCCGTGGGGAAGGATGTGGGCTACTTCGCGTTTGCTGACAACGTTGACGTAATCCCTCCCGCAGAAGCACGGCCCGATTCGATATTCATCTTCGACGATGTGGCGTGCGATGAGCAAGATATCATGCGAGAATATTTCGCGATGGGTAGACATTCGCACGTCGATTGCTTTTACCTGGGACAGTCGTATGCGAGAATACCTAAACATTTAATTCGCGACAATGCTAATCTGCTGATTCTGTTTAAACAAGATGCCATGAACCTGCGACACGTTCATCAGGATCATGTAAATACCGATATGCCGTTCGAAACGTTTAGCGCGTTATGCATGAATTGTTGGCGAAAGAGGTATGGATTTCTCGTAATCGATAAAGACAGTCCTGTCAGTCGAGGTCGTTACAGACGCGGATTTAACGAGTTTGTCGTACTGTAACGGACACATTTGCTCGATAAGAGCCGTTGGAGTCACATCTCCGATATGTCATCGAAGAAGAGGAGCTCCGATATGTCGTCGAAGGAGAAGAAGAGGAGTTCCGATATGCCGTCGAAGGAGAAGAAGCTGCGAGCTTCGATCGCGAACGAAATAGCGAAGACCAGCGATACCATACGGAAAAAGTATTTAGCGTTGAAAGTTGGGAAAATGGCTACCCAGGAGAATTTGCAAGCAAATTTACAACCGATCGTCGAACCGTTGAAACAGTTAGTTAAAAATACAGCTACCGCCGAACCGAGCGACGACGACAACGTGTTCGACGACATTAAGGAGTCTCCATTGCGAAAAAAAAGAAGATTCTCGGATATTAAGGGAACGCCGTCGTCCATTATGAAAAAAAGAAGAAGAATAAAGAAGAAAAAGAATGACAAAGTCAGTTCGAGAAATATATATGTTGACGACGACGACGACGACGACGATGACGACGAGCCGATGATGGTACCGCGACAGGAGGAGGAGGATACCTTCCAATCACCGCGCACTCCATCTTTGGAATCTTCTATGCGTAATATTTTTGAAAATCCTGAAATTCATCACGAGGAAAATCAACAGCTATCCGAGAATTTCGGACCTTTGGCGCGCGAATATTTACAAAAATTTTTTACCGGCCCAACGAAAAATTCCGACAACGTGTACGGAGTATATCTGCAGGACGATAAGCTGATGCTGGGAAATTCAACGTTTGAGGTGGCCAACAACGATGATATCATCATTAGAGGGCTACGGTACAGAGGGACTCGCGGTCTTTACGAATTGATATTCAATAAAGTACCCGACGAGCAGGCGTGCACCGAGGATGATAAGAACGCGTACAAAAGAATTCTCGTTATTACACAAGCGCATCGACGCGGGAATCAGATAATGGGAAACAAAGGTTTCAAGTATAGAAAAATTATAAAACCGTTGTTTTCGTCGCCAAGTGGAAGGGGTATTCAGCTTCCAACTTTTATGCGCGTGACCGACCATCCAATCGATTACGTGCATTGGGACGATCCGAACGAACTCGTCGATCGTCTGAGATTGTTGACGGCTTCGAGGAACGCTGGCCATTCGGGGCATAACAACGAAATAATGTCGATAATCGAGGAACTTCGCGAGGCTGGTTTAATTATAAATTAAAGTTTACGAGTTGACGACATGTCAGTCGATAAAATTGTGGCATTGTTGCGGCTGGATAAAATGCGCGTTCGTTTGAATTGCTGCGAAACGAATCAAACGATATCCTCGGGAGGAGAAGACGACGGTGAAAACTGGAACCTGAGATTTCATCATCTGGAGACGAAACTGGACGAGATATATCAACAAATACTACGGATCGAAAAGCAGTTGTACGAGTTGGTGACGGTAGGAAAACCACAAGGTAGCAAGAGATAAGGTATTTCGCAGGAAACAGCATATCAGGCGGTCGAAGAAGTCTAAAAAAATGTATGTCAACAAATTTGGTACATCGTTTCGTGAAACGAACAAGCGAAAGTTGGATGTTCCTTTCTATTCGTTACAAAAATATGTACACGATAACGCAATATGTTTGAACAACGCTAATTTGTACGATGCGAATGGAGCTGGGATCGAGCGTGTGGCGTATCCCACCGCAAACGATCACGCGACGACCAAATCGTACGTCGATGACATTGTAAAACGCGGTGACGAATATGTTAAATCAAAGGTGGAAATATACGTGTTGGACAATGTGATGAGACTGGACAAAAAACTGAAAACATCCGAAGGAACGTTGAAGTCCGAGATCATGGAGAAACTGAACAAACAACTAAAAACGTTAAGGTCCGAAATCGTGGAGAAACTGAGCAAAGACCTGAAAACATCTAACGAAACGTTGAGGTCCCAGATCGTGCAGAAACTGGGCAAAGACCTGAAAACATCGGAAGAAACATTGAGGTCCGAGATCACGAAGAAACTGGACAAAGACCTGAAAACCTCTAACGAAACGTTTAGGTCAGAAATCACGAAGAAACTGGACAAAGCAGTGAGAGCTCGATTCCATATCTAGGTAGCGAGAACAAGTACTGTGTGGTAAGTCTAGATCAGAGGTTCCCCCTCCCAGGTCTCATTTCAAGATTTCTAAGAAAGTTCTAAAATATAACAATGGCATCTCCCCACCACCACCTCCCTAGAAGGAGCGAGAGAGAGAGAGTGAGAATCATGTCATTGCGTGGTGGCAATTCAAGAAGGAAACGTCGTACTCTCTCTCTCTCTCTATCTCATCACGATGAGCATTAACAAATCATCCTACGAACTTATAAGAAAAGTTATTCGGGACGTTACGTCGAATATCGGCAAGGAAGAACGGAATTTCGATTGCAAGGAAGCGAACAATCCCATCCCGTTCAATAGATTGTTGTTGGATCTTTTAAGCTCGATACGTAAACACGCTGTGATCATGACGGATAAAAAAGACGCGTACTTCGATGCGGAGTTTCTATCTATCCAAAATGTGAAAGCCCCCGCTAAGAAGACTGACGCGGCAACGAAAGGCTACGTGGATGATCTTGTCGCCAGCAGCAAAGCGATGGCTAGCAACAACGAATTTTTCGATGCGAAATCTCAACGTATTAAAAATTTGGGGACACCAACCGACGAGAACGATTCGGCAACGAAACTCTACGTCGATAAGACGATCGATTTGTTGAGAAAAGTGTTTGCAGACGAATTTAATAAGAGCGCCGAGGATATTCACGACACGCGAGACAAGATCGAGCACATCCATGAAATCGTAACGGACAACGAGCTCGCCGATAAATCGATGGTGGCGAAACTGAAAGACATTGAGGAATGCATGCAACAGAATCAAGAAAAGCTGTCGGAGTTTGAAACGATGATAGAGCATAATTATGGTGGAATTCTCCGTGAAAAATTTATCGAGCTCGAGGACAGGTTGATCGAAGTATTGAAGTACGAGCAGAGGGTGGATCATGAAAAATTGGACGCTGTTGCGAAATTTTCCGATAAACTCAGCGATAGACTTTCAGCCGTGGAACATAAAATCGACAACAAGTTGGAAAGAAGACTATTAAACTTGAAGAATACGCTGCTTGGTAAAATCAGTGATGTGAAGGACACGGTGAACGCGGACAAGTTGAGCCAGGGAAAGTTGATGCTTCTTGAAAACAATGTGGCGGATATGCAACAAAAATTCGCAACTGGCGGTTATGAAACCGGTCAGGAATTGGATAAGAGATTTGAAATGCATAGAGAGAGCATGCACAAGAGATTGGCCGAGCTGACGGGAGAGGGAAATATAACTGGGAAATTTGAAGATTTCAAGAAAAGTTTAAACGAGAAATTCGAAGAAATATATGTGCAAATGCGACGTATCGAGGAGCAGCAACAAGAAATGATACGCGCAGCTTTCGACGAGCTAGATAGTCGAGTGCATCGACGCTTCGAGGACTGGAAAGAATCGATTGAAAAGAGACTAATCGGCGATGAGTAAAGAAAAAGTGAAATTGGTAGAAGAGCTGCACGCCCCGGCGAGACGTTTCTTCCCGCGTAGACGGGTGATCGTGCGAGGATTCGATGATCTTTGGCAAGCTGATATCGTCGAAGTTCAGCAATATGCGCGAGATAATCGGGGACATCGATACATTCTTACGATAATCGATGTGTTTAGCAAATACGCGTGGGCGGTTCCTTTGAAGAGTAAAAATGCGAGCGATGTGTGTAAAGCTTTCGCGTCCGCGTTGAAGAAGGATGGCAGAGCTCCGAACAACTTGCAGACCGACATGGGCAAGGAATTCTACAACGCACAGTTCCAAGAATATCTGAGAAACCACAACATCCGTCATTACTCGACCTTCAGCGCTATGAAAGCTTCCGTCGTAGAACGTTTCAACCGCACGTTGAAGAACAGCATGTGGAAATATTTCTCGTTGAGCGGAAAATATCGTTGGATCGATGCGCTTCCCACGCTGATCGAGGACTACAATAATCGAAAACACCGTACCACCCGTATGCGCCCCGCGGATGTGAACCGTAAAAATGCTGAGCATCTTCTGTCCACCGTGTACAGCAACGTGAAGATTGCCGGTCCCGCCAAATTCAAGGTGGGCGATCGCGTGCGCGTCAGCAAATTCAAAACTCTGTTCGACAAAGGATACACGCCGAACTGGTCGACGGAAATATTTAAGATCATCACGGTGAAACGAACGAATCCTGTCACGTACCTCTTGATCGATTCAAAGGACAATCCTATCGCCGGCGGATTTTATGAACACGAGATACACGCGGCTAAATACCCCGACGTATATTTAATTGAAAAAATATTGCGCAGGAAAGGAAATAAAATATATGTAAAATGGTTAGGGTTGGACGCGTCGCATAATTCGTGGATATCTAAAACTGCTATAGTTTAAAACTTCAAATATGATTTCTACTTTTTTATAAAAGATCTTTTCATGTAATTTTTATTAATAAATAATGTGTAAAACGTATTCTTCAATTTTTTTCCCTGACCTGAAAGAGAGAGAGAGAGGAAATTCTTATACAATAATAAATTTTTTTTATTTTAACGTATTCTTCAGTAACACTCTTACATTTTTCAACATTCTTCTTCTTCAGTAACACTCTTATACATTTATTCTATTAAATGATATAAAACTGATTGAGGATATCAAATAAGGTGGAGTTAGCACTCAAAGATTGGTTCTCGAATCCGACCAACAATTCCTCAGTCTCTGGATATCAAATCAAGCGGCGCTCACGTGATTAAACTCCTGACAAAAACAGATAATCTATAGTGAGAGAGTGGTGTAAGGTAATGTTCCCGGAGAAGATTGTGTTCGATCAGTTTTACATGTGTGCCTAATCTTCAGTATACATATGCATTACAAATTTTTAAAATAATGTACTTCAGTAACACTCTTATTTTGAATAAAATAATGTAAAATCAAAACATCACGTCCAGGATAACAGTCTCTCTCTCTCTCTATCTTACCATACATCATCTGTTTCATGACTCAAGTTTAATCACGTGATCACAACGTTAATTGATATGCACAGAGCGGGATATTGAAAGGATTGAAAATAAGATTCGAGAACTGACCTGTTCATGACAGAATTTTAATTATGTGATCACTGCATGGAATTGCTCTTAAGACTCGAGAACTGACCTCTAGATAGCAGAATTTTAATTATGTGATCAGAGAATTGTTTTGATGACAAAATAATGCAGTCATAACATAATTAAAATTCTACCATGAACAGGTCAGATCTCGAATCTTAAGAGCAATTTCATGCAGTGATCACAGAATTAAAATTCTGTCATCTAGAGGTCAGTTCTCGAATCTTAAGAGCAATTCCTTCAAAAATCCTAGTCTGTGCATATCAAGTAAGGTGGTGATCACGTGATTAAACTCAGACCAGTAACAGATGATGCAAAAGTATGATAAAGAACGAGACTGTTAACCTGGACGACATGATGTTGAATCAGTTTTACATTTTTCATTTTTTAAAAAAAATCTCGCGAAATTAACATCGCTTAGACGCTTCTAGCGCTATAACCTCGGCGCCCAAAGTCACCAGTTCACAATCTATTAGCGAGTTTTGATCGAAAGACCGGCTCTCGACAATTGTTTTGATAAAATTTTTTACTCTAACATTTTTTGAAATAACAACGAAATCGGCAAATTTTGCAGCAACGTCCGGAACGTTGTCTACTAATCCTATATACATACTATCTATACAAAATTCTAAATTGTATATGTTACACATAGTTTTCTCAGTAATATATATATTTATGGTTGAGTTCGCTATTTTAATTAGCTCCCGTCCATTCAGATTAACCATTTCCAAGGTCAAATTATCACCAAGTTTTATGCGCTCCATATTGCTTTGAATAATCGGTTTCGCGCGCAGCAACTCTCTCCATGTTTTAATTGAAAATAGAAGTTCATTTCCACGGCTATCACCGATAGCCAGCTCCGCATAAATGTCCTCTCCGATCCGTATGCCAAGTTCCAAATATTTGAAATAATTCCCAGCTATGGAATATCTTCTACACAAAATCCGTACGGAACGTGATTGGGAACTAGTTGACAAATCGATCGGTTCTGGTTGAGAATATCTACAGCAGATTAATTTTTCAGACATCTTTCTAAATTTCTTTCACATTTTTTTTTTTATATATCTTTTTTCTACTTACATATCATCTTGGCTTTTCACAGACTCGTCAATTTTTTGACAGTTGTCGAGCTGACGACGGTTGAACATCGTTCAAACCCACACTTTTCACCGTCTCACTCTCTCACGATGTTAACGTTTTCGTGGCGGTTGCTCGAGTATTCGGCCTGACGCTCGGATTGCATTGTTTTATAGAACCATTAATCTACATACCACTTCCTTGCTACAGATAGCGGTCAACAAAGTTTTTTTCAATCTCCATCCCAACACTTCCTTTTATGGCAATGAAACGATATTGTAATGTCCCCAAGGAAGTGTAGTGACCAAATTATCACAGATATACCGTTTATCGTCGTACGGACTTAACGCTAATTTCATTTCAGCTATGGAATACACTCGATGCTGTACCGACATTATACGTTTATTGTTAATGCTCTTTTCCGTATGATTATGAAGACACTCGACATAGTCTTCAAAACTTATATCTCTGGCTGTGGCGTTTGTCCTAATGCCTTTGATTTTTTTCGTTTCGCGGCAGGTATCATCGTCGTCGCGCACGCGAGTAGCATACATTTTCGCGCGAAGCCCCACGAACTCAGTCATAATTTTGCCCCCGTTCTCATCCTTCATTAATCCCAGCATCTTTTTGTTCGCGATCGGAACGCCGTACGCGTTGTTCTCGACATAATTACTTGTATCGTATCGATGGATATCACGTTTCATCGTCTCATACACATCGTCGCAAGCGATCTCGTATATCAGACTGTCCGTGTCCGTGTACAAAATCTTGCAATTTTGTTGGAAATTGGGATACATGTACTCGTAATGAAAGCTGTACAAATGAGTTTTTGATATATCCAATACGGACATGCCTATGTAGATGGGTTTGTGGAATTTGAGTAACAGCTTGTTTAGCTGTATCGCGACGAAATCCTCCGAAAACACGGTACAACTGTGAAAATTTGGTCTGGCTATCAATTGCTCGACACCGTATCGACCGTCCCATCGGGAAAGCAATTTCACGTTCACGTGATTTCGAACGTTCTCCATTGTTTTTCCAAACACAGCGTTGTTCATTAATTTAAACAAATTTTTAGAAAAATCGTTAGTCGCCTCGGCGCGTAATTTCGTGTTAAAAATCGATATAGCCGTGCAACCATCGCGATTGTTGAAACTCTAGAATTCGATAAATTTTCTTCAATTTTAGGTTATGCTTTAAACTTTGCTGTAAATACCGATAGTGCAGAACGTATCGCTCCTTATCGCGAAGCGTTGCCATCAACTTTCTCTGCCGGCTCGAGTCGGTCGCCGTGTCGTGACTCGGACAGAACGGTAGATCCGCGTGAGCATCGTGAATTTCACTAGGATACTCTAAATCAACCTCCAAAATGTATCCTACAGGGCTGTCGATTGGAACGGATTCAACGTTGAAATTCTCTATGTCCTCCACCCATCGAAAGTCTCTGTACGGTAGAGGTTGCGACATAGCCCAACCGTATAAATTGTTAACGTCGAAATACATTAGATAGGTTGACGGTTTGCTGGAGTCATATTTTGGTAAATACTTGTTGTTTGCACACGCATATCTCTGAGAACATTGGCTCAATCCGCCGCGTATTCCTCGCTCCACGAATAAAAGCATGTCCACGTCCGTGAACAACTCCAATTCGATCTTAGTCATTTTCAGCATCACGTCCCACGCGAAAGGGGGAAGCGTGTAATAATGCGCCGGATCGAGTTTATAGTTCTCGAGACAGTCGTCGCGGAAATTTTCGAAAACATCAGCCAATAACAACACATCCAATTTCAAATACAAATCGCTGTACTGTCCCAACGTTTTTATAGCGAAACGCGACCAAACCGTGCTCGCGTGAACGTAATCGGCGTCCGATATCCCCCTGTCGCAAAGCTGATTGTAAAATGCCTCGCGCGACGGCAAACACGTGTCGTTTAATTTGTCGTACGACGCCAGATAGTCGTACGGAAAGACGCCTTTTCTAGTCAAGAGATTGAAATCGTCGACGTTGAGATGATCAAATTGATTTCGTACAACGCGTAATTTGTTTTTGCCCAGATACGATGATAACTTGTCCAAACTCGAATTCAAGAACTTGAAGGAATCGATAAATCGAAACTTCAACAACTTTGCATAATTTCTCTTTTCATCTTTATTCGCAACAACTTTCGTGAACGAGATGTACCGCTCTTTTGTCAACGGCAACACAGCTATCTTACCCTCGAACGTGTTTGCTAATTCTTTAATAATGAAATGCGCATCGTAGCCGGACAAATTGTGAAAGACCACCGGTATCACGTACGAAGATTGATAACCTAAATTACACGCGATATGCGCCGGACCGCGATACGCTCCCGTAAAATGACAATGATCGTGTACTTTTGTGTCGGAACTGCTGAACGGCTGCTCGCACACATGACAATGCGTAGCCGTCTGAAAATTTAACTCCTGTCTTTCAGTTAGTTCGTCCATAGGTACCGTTTTGTCGAATATCGGCTGTAATTTATTGCTTATATCATGCAACTTTGCAGCGAACCACGCGGCACATCCCTCTTCCTTGCGACAAGCTCGATACTCGCACAAAGAAGAGTCGTAGCGGCAATGCATGTAATAACCTATGCTGAACGCGTGGTGATGCTGATACAGCGAGCGTGCTCCACGACCTTGTCCTTCCTGCTTCTCCAACAGACATTCCCAATCGGCGTAGATAACGAACGGCGCCTGTTCTTTGTGCACATAGTTCTTAAACTGCAACCACTTATCTTCTTCCGATACTGGAAGTGACAGAGCGCAATCGTTCATCCGTTCACAATCGATCGTATGAACGTTTAATTTCTCCAGCGTGTAGAAATATTGTAAACATCTGAAAGAAAAAAAACATTTCTCTCTCTTTGCTTTCAAGAATTAAAAAAACAATCTTACCGATCGCAAATATACTTCATACACTTATGCTTGCTAAGCTGCGACGAAACCAATCGTGGCAAATTTCGTATACACACGTAATGACCGCGCGTTTTCGCCTCATTCTGTAGAAACAACAAGTTGACGTGCCTCATCCGTTTCTTCTCGGTCAGATGAAGCGTTACACACCTCTTGTCCACCCATTCGAACACATTCACGGAAATGTCGTTCTCTCTTTCGAATTTCCGAATGTCTTTGAACGGCATCGGTAGTGTATAACCTTCGGTTCGAAGCACCGTCTGGTAGCGAGGATACGATGATAAACGTGATGTATTTTTTTCTACCGGATAGAGACCCGCCACTATCGCCCAAAAAAAGCATGCTTCATCGTTGCTGATCACGTTCACGATCGCTCTCTTCAACTGTATATTTCGAGGCACGATAACGCAGCAACCGGCCTGTAATGGCTGGTATTTGTTGCAGCTCACTATCAGATGCAGTATCTTCGATAACGCCCACCCGCTGTCTCGTTCTTGAAACTCTTCCATCGATGCTAAAATCGGCGGCACAACGTCCTTCAGGTACCATCGGCGTAGATTACTGGTTCGAAACAGCACAACGTTTCGCGTACCGAAACTTTTCACCGAAACCTCGTCGCGCAGCACAAATTCCGCCTCCAACCTAACGTTCACTTTCAACGACGAATGAGCGTTCAAAAATTCCGTGACACGTCCCGTAATCATCCGTTTCGCGTGTTGTAAAAATTTGCGCGGATCGATATGTTCGATGTTAATAACGATACCGGTCGATATGCGATTGCTAAACGCCGACTCGACAGTCTCCCAACGAAGCGTCGAGGCTCTCGCACCAACACCACGTAAACCTCCACCGACCCGTGAAATATTATAGCTCAACGAAACGTTCAAACTTTTCATGCGACACATGATCGATGCTAAACTAAATCTCGCGCCCATCGTCAATTCATCCTTCATACATGTTAGATAATTGATACAGCACTGTAGAGACTCGATGTATGAGCGAGACCATTCGCGATACTCATCGACAGTTCTAACCATCATCGACATGCGTGTCAAACACCTTAACATTTTTTTCAACGTTTGAATCATCTTGTTGCACAAAATATTTTTTCAACTTCAATTTAATGTCATCCGTTAAATTTCCTGTTCTCAAAAACGTAATTACACTTCGCATCCAACGATGCGGCGTTCGCCCGTCTCGATGATATCCAGTATCGTTGCTGGCGAATCGATCGCGGGCCATCGCGCCACGACTTGACTAAATCTTTTCGTATAAAAGAAACATACGCGACTCGTTGCATCGTTTCGCATTAAACGTACTATCAACGTTTTCTGCTCAATGGGAAAACTATCGTCCAAATACAAATTTATAACGCGAACCCAAGCCAAACTTTTTAACGTTGGGACAGGCATCTCTCTCTTTTAAAAAAAAAAAAAAAAAAAAAAAGGTTGAATCAAATACGTAAATGAAGTATACGTCTTTTCAACGGTAAAAATGGCGGAATCAAATCCGATAAACCGTATTCTCGACGGTGACATTCCCCCACACGAACATAATCGGTTCTACGGTATCGAAGCACCACAATATTCAAATGTCTCACCAACTGTCCTTCAGGTTTTAAAAACACAAACACGTTTAAAATATCAATACGCCCCTTCTGCACTTCGTTCAACAAGTCCAACGGACTAAACATGGAAACCGCCACGTACGGGACAATGACCGATCTTTCACGAAAAACACAGTAAATCTTGCACGAAAGAACGCGAAAATATTGTTCAAGAATATTCTGATGCAAAACGGTATGAATGCCGAATTCAAATAACTTCATCGCAGCGAACGCCTGCAACGATGGCACGTTAGCGAACCGCATCATTCTTTACACATCCCATTATTTCACGCAATATTTAAACAGCTTGAAATACAAAGGATGTGGTCCTACAGATAACCCGATCGCGCAGAATGTAAATCCCCACTGAAAAAATACGGAAACGTGATAGATAAGGAAATCGTTCCACATAATATTACAACTTAAAAAATCTTTAAAAATACGTGTGGTCTTACAGATAACAATGCCTTGCAAGACAGGATGCGAAACGTGTTCGGACATGATCCCCACCCAAAAGATAATGATAACCACGCATGAAATAACAAGGTCGATGACACGCTATTTCATGGAAAAATTTAATGAAGAATACTAACGTGTTCCCCCCTCCCCCACCCAAAAGATTGACCTACATAATATTTACAGAATAATAAAACGCGGAAAAAATTTAATGAAGAATACTAATGTGTTCCCCACCCAAAAGATTGACCTACATAATATTTACAGAATAATAAAACGCGGAAAAAGATAGAATAATAAAACGCGGAAAAAGATAAGGAAACAAAGACGGCACCGGAAATGATAACGATAAGGAAAACCGCAAGGCGCGTCGGAAATCAAGGAAAACCGCAAGAAATCAAGATGGCGCCAGAGCCGAACGCTATTTCACGACAACGGAAATTCACTTCCTGAGTTAGAATCCCCATAGATATAGAAATACCTCTTCTACAATCATATGCTCCTAAGAGAAATAAAAGTCTCTCTCTCTTTCCCGTAAAGACATGATATAATCCTCACCGAACATGATAAGGAAATTGCTTCACATAATATTGCAACTAATTAGGTCCGGAAAAGATAAGGAAAACCACAAGGACGATGACCCCATCAATCGATCCTTGCAAGACACAATGTGTTCCCCCACCCAAAAGATTGACCTACATAATATTTACAGAATAATAAAACGCGGAAAAAGATAAGGAAACAAAGACGGCACCGGAAATGATAACGATAAGGAAAACCGCAAGGCGCGTCGGAAATCATAAGGAAATGATAATGATAAGGAAAACCGCAAGAAATCAAGATGGCGCCACGCGTCAGAGCCGAACGCTATTTCACGACAACGGAAATTCACTTCCTGAGTTAGAATCCCCATAGGTACACTACTGACATCTGTAAGGAAAAAATAAAATCCAGGTCAGGTTAATTTTTATTAAAATTGATTATAAAAAAAGGTACCACAATTACGAATATAAAATTTCGCGCGCGCCAAAGCACTGTGTTTACGGAACCTTTAAATGGACACAAAATAAATGACCCCCGCCGATTATGAATACGAAATTTCGAAAAAAAAATTTTCTGTAAATGTTACGCGTTACACTTGTGTTATATGAATACGAAATATTGCAAAAAATCGATTGTCACGATAAAATTTTGGTAACAAAGGCGATCTAGATTGGGCGCCGAAAAAAGAAGGTTCGAGAAGAAGTATCAAAAGCTCTCATGATTTATTTAAACATATTTCAACGAATTGCAGCAATGTAGTACGTCATTTGTAATGAAAGATTATTTGATGTTATAGGATCGGATTTTTCCAAGATCCCTGTTTCTGATCACAGACACTCTGTTAAACTGAAGCACTTCAATTTAACATGCACTATTTCATATATTGGATGATTGCAAAAGCTCATACTCAATTTACCTCGTGAGCTTGTCTGAAACTAAACGTGCAACTTCTACGGAAAAGGAAATCACAAGTTGTAAAATGTTCGGAGACAATTATAGAAAACAGAGTTACAGACTATATAATTGATTAATAAAACTGTTATTTATCCCAAATAGGGTACGAACTTTTGCAAACACATTACTAATACATTACGTTTAGTAATACATTATTGGCTAACGATTGAAGGCTGTTAAAGGATCTGGTAAAGAATCATTGGTCATGGACTTTAGAAAATGACGAAAAGATATTATATCTTAAATATAAACATATTATTAATATATTCAACGAAAAATATCCTGCATCGCTTATGGGAAGCAGTAGTTAGATTTTTAAAAAAATACTGTCCACACTTGGACATCAGTCAATTATACATATAGGGGAAAATAATAAAAAGATTTTCTTGTGGTCAAACAATGGATTATATGTACTTACTTAGACTACATTATCCTAACAACTAGTCAATTCACTCATAAGAGCACGTCAAGATAAAATTGACTAACATCTTACATTCTAATACATCTACTACGCCTCGAAGTTATTGAACCCACGCTCGCCACACTCTGCACTGGATTTCGAGGAATTTTTCGAACCACTCCAGTTTTGGTTCTGACGAAAGGAACAACTCTTCTCACCTGTGCAGGAATTATTAGATCCCTCTGTACAATCGTTCTCGGCTCATCCACAGCTTCCCCTCGAAAACGTTCATTCATTATGCGCATTGCACGTTGCTTATGATGCCTAGCGGTTTGCCTTAGGATCTTGTCCGCCCTACATACATTTAACCATTTCCGTGACACTTGAGCAGCGCAAAGCAGAGACTTAGGCTCCAACTTGCGTAGAATCAGCTGGGATATCTCCGGCGGGAGTTCAGAAATGAAATCCAACTTGGCAGGTTCCAGTAGTCCTAGCGCACGGAGGAAAGACCTGAAGAACTCCATGTTGCCGCTGCAGCGTCAGGATCTCGAATGATCTACTGTTCCAAATTTTGGGTTTATATACCCTTGGTTACGGTTGATCGCCTGTTCCGGTTCGGTGACCCGACCAATCAGGATCGAGCTCGGATGAATTTATGTTTGTCATTGTTATGTTAACTTGCTGTTGAGTGCACGCATCTGGACATAAATCGTTGAATTTGTTTGCCGTATATCAAACTCTAGGGAAATGTTTCTGTTTGGAATACCTTATGAAAATGTTTCATTTTGGAATACGCTATGAAATATGTAGATAACATAAATTTACATCTTAAGATGTTTTCTTTCAATGACATAGGGAGTGGTATAGGTATGATGTTTAACCCACCGTCGGACGGAGCGGTTCTAGGAGATACATCAATCACTATTTTGTGCAGTGTGATACATCCTTAAGCGGCGCGAACCCCTGGCCACTAGTAGCTTAATGTAAATGCTGTAATGCTGATTAGTTTTACATATCAGAGACACATTGTATTAACCCTCATACGCTCCTCAAGAATATTTTCCTCAATCCGCGAGTGGTTCGTAAGTCGGTCCGGATTGAGATCAGCTTGAGCCCAACGCTAGATTTCTAAAAACCGCGCGGAAATTGCGTAACAGCAACGGAGGAAATTAAGGGGCCGCCACACCGCTTAGGGAAACTAAATTCCTCAATTTCGAACAAATTTCGGATCTTATGGTTAGGACAGAGACGGAACGAAGCTAGCAGCCACTAGTGCGATAAAGATGGTACATTAGATAGAAGTCCAGACTTTGTAAACTCAAACGTCGAAAAAAACTTCTTTTTTATATTGATGTTCCCTGACACCCCCCCCCCCGCGGAGAGGGGAAATTAGTTTAGATTGCCCCGAGGCCGACAAAATCCCCCGACCCGCTAGGTCATACCGGGAGTTTAGAGGGAATCAGAGTCAATCTCAGTCCTGAACTAAAAAGAGAGGAAATTCTGGTGGAGGACAGGCGCAAAGTTTAGTATTTTGTTCCTACCACCCCCGAGTAGGGTGTCATTTGAAAGAGCTCGGGAAGAGGTATTGAGCCTCATAGGCTAAGAGCGCCTCCGAGGTCATCCGAAGGGCGTATAGCGTTTCTCGTAAATTAGAAAAGTTCTGTATGTATTTGGAGTCGCGAGGGCATTAGGATCTCGATCCCGAGGTCAGAGTGGAGGTGCCTTTGACTTTGAAAATTCTGACAAAGCCAAAGGTCTTGGAAATCTTTTTCAGATTTTCAAGGTCAAGGTCAAGGTCAAAGGTGCAGGCGGGATCAGGAACCTCCCCCGAAGGTCGCCATATAAATTTGCGGTGTAGAGCGACAAAAAGTAGTGAAAAATGGCATAGAATAGGTTAATTTAGGAATTAAGGATTTAGGTTTTAGGCTGCGTGCGGATAGGAATAGTGTTAAACGGTTAGATTTAAGAGTGCGGTTTCAATGTTTCATATAGTTTGGATTGACATCTGTAAGGAAAAAATAAAATCCAGGTCAGGTTAATTTTTATTAAAATTGATTATAAAAAAAGGTACCACAATTACGAATATAAAATTTCGCGCGCGCCAAAGAACTGTGTTTACGGAACCTTTAAATGGACACAAAATAAATGACCCCCGCCGATTATGAATACGTATTTCGAAAAAAAAATTTTTCTGTAAATGTTACGCGTTACACTTGTGTTATATGATTACGAAATATTGCAAAAAATCGATTGTCACGATAAAATTTTGGTAACAAAGGCGATCTAGATTGGGCGCCGAAAAAAGAAGGTTCGAGAAGAAGTATCAAAAGCTCTCATGATTTATTTAAACATATTTCAACGAATTGCAGCAATGTAGTACGTCATTTGTAATGAAAGATTATTTGATGTTATAGGATCGGATTTTTCCAAGATCCCTGTTTCTGATCACAGACACTCTGTTAAACTGAAGCACTTCAATTTAACATGCACTATTTCATATATTGGATGATTGCAAAAGCTCATACTCAATTTACCTCGTGAACTTGTCTGAAACTAAACGTGCAACTTCTACGGAAAAGGAAATCACAGGTTGTAAAATGTTCGGAGACAATTATAGAAAACAGAGTTACAGACTATATAATTGATTAATAAAACTGTTATTTATCCCAAATAGGGTACGAACTTTTGCAAACACATTACTAATACATTACGTTTAGTAATACATTATTGGCTAACGATTGAAGGCTGTTAAAGGATCTGGTAAAGAATCATTGGTCATGGACTTTAGAAAATGACGAAAAGATATTATATCTTAAATATAAACATATTATTAATATATTCAACGAAAAATATCCTGCATCGCTTATGGGAAGCAGTAGTTAGATTTTTTAAAAAATACTGTCCACACTTGGACATCAGTCAATTATACATATAAGGGAAAATTATAAAAAGATTTTCTTGTGGTCAAACAATGGATTATATGTACTTACTTAGACTACATTATCCTAACAACTAGTCAATTCACTCATAAGAGCACGTCAAGATAAAATTGACTAACATCTTACATTCTAATACATCTACTACGCCTCGAAGTTATTGAACCCACGCTCGCCACACTCTGCACTGGATTTCGAGGAATTTTTCGAACCACTCCAGTTTTGGTTCTGACGAAAGGAACAACTCTTCTCACCTGTGCAGGAATTATTAGATCCCTCTGTACAATCGTTCTCGGCTCATCCACAGCTTCCCCTCGAAAACGTTCATTCATTATCCGCATTGCACGTTGCTTATGATGCCTAGCGGTTTGCCTTAGGATCTTGTCCGCCCTACATACATTTAACCATTTCCGTGACACTTGAGCAGCGCAAAGCATAGACTTAGGCTCCAACTTGCGTAGAATCAGCTGGGATATCTCCGGCGGGAGTTCAGAAATGAAATCCAACTTGGCAGGTTCCAGTAGTCCTAGCGCACGGAGGAAAGACCTGAAGAACTCCATGTTGCCGCTGCAGCGTCAGGATCTCTAATGATCTACTGTTCCAAATTTTGGGTTTATATACCCTTGGTTACGGTTGATCGCCTGTTCCGGTTCGGTGACCCGACCAATCAGGATCGAGCTCGGATGAATTTATGTTTGTCATTGTTATGTTAACTTGCTGTTGAGTGCACGCATCTGGACATAAATCGTTGAATTTGTTTGCCGTATATCAAACTCTAGGGAAATGTTTCTGTTTGGAATACCTTATGAAAATGTTTCATTTTGGAATACGCTATGAAATATGTAGATAACATAAATTTACATCTTAAGATGTTTTCTTTCAATGACATAGGGAGTGGTATAGGTATGATGTTTAACCCACCGTCGGACGGAGCGGTTCTAGGAGATACATCAATCACTATTTTGTGCAGTGTGATACATCCTTAAGCGGCGCGAACCCCTGGCCACTAGTAGCTTAATGTAAATGCTGTAATGCTGATTAGTTTTATATATCAGAGACACATTGTATTAACCCTCATACGCTCCTCAAGAATATTTTCCTCAATCCGCGAGTGGTTCGTAAGTCGGTCCGGATTGAGATCAGCTTGAGCCCAACGCTAGATTTCTAAAAACCGCGCGGAAATTGCGTAACAGCAACGGAGGAAATTAAGGGGCCGCCACACCGCTTAGGGAAACTAAATTCCTCAATTTCGAACAAATTTCGGATCTTATGGTTAGGACAGAGACGGAACGAAGCTAGCAGCCACTAGTGCGATAAAGATGGTACATTAGATAGAAGTCCAGACTTTGTAAACTCAAACGTCGAAAAAAACTTCTTTTTTATATTGATGTTCCCTGACACCCCCCCCCCGCGGAGAGGGGAAATTAGTTTAGATTGCCCCGAGGCCGACAAAATCCCCCGACCCGCTAGGTCATACCGGGAGTTTAGAGGGAATCAGAGTCAATCTCAGTCCTGAACTAAAAAGAGAGGAAATTCTGGTGGAGGACAGGCGCAAAGTTTAGTATTTTGTTCCTACCACCCCCGAGTAGGGTGTCATTTGAAAGAGCTCGGGAAGAGGTATTGAGCCTCATAGGCTAGGAGCGCCTCCGAGGTCATCCGAAGGGCGTATAGCGTTTCTCGTAAATTAGAAAAGTTCTGTATGTATTTGGAGTCGCGAGGGCATTAGGATCTCGATCCCGAGGTCAGAGTGGAGGTGCCTTTGACTTTGAAAATTCTGACAAAGCCAAAGGTCTTGGAAATCTTTTTCAGATTTTCAAGGTCAAGGTCAAGGTCAAAGGTGCAGGCGGGATCAGGAACCTCCCCCGAAGGTCGCCATATAAATTTGCGGTGTAGAGCGACAAAAAGTAGTGAAAAATGGCATAGAATAGGTTAATTTAGCAATTAAGGATTTAGGTTTTAGGCTGCGTGCGGATAGGAATAGTGTTAAACGGTTAGATTTAAGAGTGCGGTTTCAATGTTTCATATAGTTTGGATTGACATCTGTAAGGAAAAAATAAAATCCAGGTCAGGTTAATTTTTATTAAAATTGATTATAAAAAAAGGTACCACAATTACGAATATAAAATTTCGCGCGCGCCAAAGAACTGTGTTTACGGATCCTTTAAATGGACACAAAATAAATGACCCCCGCCGATTATGAATACGTATTTCGAAAAAAAAATTTTTCTGTAAATGTTACGCGTTACACTTGTGTTATATGATTACGAAATATTGCAAAAAATCGATTGTCACGATAAAATTTTGGTAACAAATGCGATCTAGATTGGGCGCCGAAAAAAGAAGGTTCGGGAAGAAGTATCAAAAGCTCTCATGATTTATTTAAACATATTTCAACGAATTGCAGCAATGTAGTACGTCATTTGTAATGAAAGATTATTTGATGTTATAGGATCGGATTTTTCCAAGATCCCTGTTTCTGATCACAGACACTCTGTTAAACTGAAGCACTTCAATTTAACATGCACTATTTCATATATTGGATGATTGCAAAAGCTCATACTCAATTTACCTCGTGAACTTGTCTGAAACTAAACGTGCAACTTCTACGGAAAAGGAAATCACAAGTTGTAAAATGTTCGGAGATAATTATAGAAAACAGAGTTACAGACTATATAATTGATTAATAAAACTGTTATTTATCCCAAATAGGGTACGAACTTTTGCAAACACATTACTAATACATTACGTTTAGTAATACATTATTGGCTAACGATTGAAGGCTGTTAAAGGATCTGGTAAAGAATCATTGGTCATGGACTTTAGAAAATGACGAAAAGATATTATATCTTAAATATAAACATATTATTAATATATTCAACGAAAAATATCCTGCATCGCTTATGGGAAGCAGTAGTTAGATTTTTTTAAAAATACTGTCCACACTTGGACATCAGTCAATTATACATATAGGGGAAAATTATAAAAAGATTTTCTTGTGGTCAAACAATGGATTATATGTACTTACTTAGACTACATTATCCTAACAACTAGTCAATTCACTCATAAGAGCACGTCAAGATAAAATTGACTAACATCTTACATTCTAATACATCTACTTCGCCTCGAAGTTATTGAACCCACGCTCGCCACACTCTGCACTGGATTTCGAGGAATTTTTCGAACCACTCCAGTTTTGGTTCTGACGAAAGGAACAACTCTTCTCACCTGTGCAGGAATTATTAGATCCCTCTGTACAATCGTTCTCGGCTCATCCACAGCTTCCCCTCGAAAACGTTCATTCATTATCCGCATTGCACGTTGCTTATGATGCCTAGCGGTTTGCCTTAGGATCTTGTCCGCCCTACATACATTTAACCATTTCCGTGACACTTGAGCAGCGCAAAGCAGAGACTTAGGCTCCAACTTGCGTAGAATCAGCTGGGATATCTCCGGCGGGAGTTCAGAAATGAAATCCAACTTGGCAGGTTCCAGTAGTCCTAGCGCACGGAGGAAAGACCTGAAGAACTCCATGTTGCCGCTGCAGCGTCAGGATCTCGAATGATCTACTGTTCCAAATTTTGGGTTTATATACCCTTGGTTACGGTTGATCGCCTGTTCCGGTTCGGTGACCCGACCAATCAGGATCGAGCTCGGATGAATTTATGTTTGTCATTGTTATGTTAACTTGCTGTTGAGTGCACGCATCTGGACATAAATCGTTGAATTTGTTTGCCGTATATCAAACTCTAGGGAAATGTTTCTGTTTGGAATACCTTATGAAAATGTTTCATTTTGGAATACGCTATGAAATATGTAGATAACATAAATTTACATCTTAAGATGTTTTCTTTCAATGACATAGGGAGTGGTATAGGTATGATGTTTAACCCACCGTCGGACGGAGCGGTTCTAGGAGATACATCAATCACTATTTTGTGCAGTGTGATACATCCTTAAGCGGCGCGAACCCCTGGCCACTAGTAGCTTAATGTAAATGCTGTAATGCTGATTAGTTTTACATATCAGAGACACATTGTATTAACCCTCATACGCTCCTCAAGAATATTTTCCTCAATCCGCGAGTGGTTCGTAAGTCGGTCCGGATTGAGATCAGCTTGAGCCCAACGCTAGATTTCTAAAAACCGCGCGGAAATTGCGTAACAGCAACGGAGGAAATTAAGGGGCCGCCACACCGCTTAGGGAAACTAAATTCCTCAATTTCGAACAAATTTCGGATCTTATGGTTAGGACAGAGACGGAACGAAGCTAGCAGCCACTAGTGCGATAAAGATGGTACATTAGATAGAAGTCCAGACTTTGTAAACTCAAACGTCGAAAAAAACTTCTTTTTTATATTGATGTTCCCTGACACCCCCCCCCCCCCCGCGGAGAGGGGAAATTAGTTTAGATTGCCCCGAGGCCGACAAAATCCCCCGACCCGCTAGGTCATACCGGGAGTTTTGAGGGAATCAGAGTCAATCTCAGTCCTGAACTAAAAAGAGAGGAAATTCTGGTGGAGGACAGGCGCAAAGTTTAGTATTTTGTTCCTACCACCCCCGAGTAGGGTGTCATTTGAAAGAGCTCGGGAAGAGGTATTGAGCCTCATAGGCTAGGAGCGCCTCCGAGGTCATCCGAAGGGCGTATAGCGTTTCTCGTAAATTAGAAAAGTTCTGTATGTATTTGGAGTCGCGAGGGCATTAGGATCTCGATCCCGAGGTCAGAGTGGAGGTGCCTCTGACTTTGAAAATTCTGACAAAGCCAAAGGTCTTGGAAATCTTTTTCAGATTTTCAAGGTCAAGGTCAAGGTCAAAGGTGCAGGCGGGATCAGGAACCTCCCCCGAAGGTCGCCATATAAATTTGCGGTGTAGAGCGACAAAAAGTAGTGAAAAATGGCATAGAATAGGTTAATTTAGCAATTAAGGATTTAGGTTTTAGGCTGCGTGCGGATAGGAATAGTGTTAAACGGTTAGATTTAAGAGTGCGGTTTCAATATTTCATATAGTTTGGATTGACATCTGTAAGGAAAAAATAAAATCCAGGTCAGGTTAATTTTTATTAAAATTGATTATAAAAAAAGGTACCACAATTACGAATATAAAATTTCGCGCGCGCCAAAGAACTGTGTTTACGGATCGTTTAAATGGACAGAAAATAAATGACCCCCGCCGATTATGAATACGAAATTTCGAAAAAAAAATTTTTCTGTAAATGTTACGCGTTACACTTGTGTTATATGATTACGAAATATTGCAAAAAATCGATTGTCACGATAAAATTTTGGTAACAAAGGCGATCTAGATTGGGCGCCGAAAAAAGAAGGTTCGAGAAGAAGTATCAAAAGCTCTCATGATTTATTTAAACATATTTCAACGAATTGCAGCAATGTAGTACGTCATTTGTAATGAAAGATTATTTGATGTTATAGGATCGGATTTTTCCAAGATCCCTGTTTCTGGTTACAGACACTCTGTTAAACTGAAGCACTTCAATTTAACATGCACTATTTCATATATTGGATGATTGCAAAAGCTCATACTCAATTTACCTCGTGAACTTGTCTGAAACTAAACGTGCAACTTCTACGGAAAAGGAAATCACAGGTTGTAAAATGTTCGGAGACAATTATAGAAAACAGAGTTACAGACTATATAATTGATTAATAAAACTGTTATTTATCCCAAATAGGGTACGAACTCTTGCAAACACATTACTAATACATTACGTTTAGTAATACATTATTGGCTAACGATTGAAGGCTGTTAAAGGATCTGGTAAAGAATCATTGGTCATGGACTTTAGAAAATGACGAAAAGATATTATATCTTAAATATAAACATATTATTAATATATTCAACGAAAAATATCCTGCATCGCTTATGGGAAGCAGTAGTTAGATTTTTTAAAAAATACTGTCCACACTTGGACATCAGTCAATTATACATATAGGGGAAAATTATAAAAAGATTTTCTTGTGGTCAAACAATGGATTATATGTACTTACTTAGACTACATTATCCTAACAACTAGTCAATTCACTCATAAGAGCACGTCAAGATAAAATTGACTAACATCTTACATTCTAATACATCTACTACGCCTCGAAGTTATTGAACCCACGCTCGCCACACTCTGCACTGGATTTCGAGGAATTTTTCGAACCACTCCAGTTTTGGTTCTGACGAAAGGAACAACTCTTCTCACCTGTGCAGGAATTATTAGATCCCTCTGTACAATCGTTCTCGGCTCATCCACAGCTTCCCCTCGAAAACGTTCATTCATTATCCGCATTGCACGTTGCTTATGATGCCTAGCGGTTTGCCTTAGGATCTTGTCCGCCCTACATACATTTAACCATTTCCGTGACACTTGAGCAGCGCAAAGCAGAGACTTAGGCTCCAACTTGCGTAGAATCAGCTGGGATATCTCCGGCGGGAGTTCAGAAATGAAATCCAACTTGGCAGGTTCCAGTAGTCCTAGCGCACGGAGGAAAGACCTGAAGAACTCCATGTTGCCGCTGCAGCGTCAGGATCTCTAATGATCTACTGTTCCAAATTTTGGGTTTAGATACCCTTGGTTACGGTTGATCGCCTGTTCCGGTTCGGTGACCCGACCAATCAGGATCGAGCTCGGATGAATTTATGTTTGTCATTGTTATGTTAACTTGCTGTTGAGTGCACGCATCTGGACATAAATCGTTGAATTTGTTTGCCGTATATCAAACTCTAGGGAAATGTTTCTGTTTGGAATACCTTATGAAAATGTTTCATTTTGGAATACGCTATGAAATATGTAGATAACATAAATTTACATCTTAAGATGTTTTCTTTCAATGACATAGGGAGTGGTATAGGTATGATGTTTAACCCACCGTCGGACGGAGCGGTTCTAGGAGATACATCAATCACTATTTTGTGCAGTGTGATACATCCTTAAGCGGCGCGAACCCCTGGCCACTAGTAGCTTAATGTAAATGCTGTAATGCTGATTAGTTTTATATATCAGAGACACATTGTATTAACCCTCATACGCTCCTCAAGAATATTTTCCTCAATCCGCGAGTGGTTCGTAAGTCGGTCCGGATTGAGATCAGCTTGAGCCCAACGCTAGATTTCTAAAAACCGCGCGGAAATTGCGTAACAGCAACGGAGGAAATTAAGGGGCCGCCACACCGCTTAGGGAAACTAAATTCCTCAATTTCGAACAAATTTCGGATCTTATGGTTAGGACAGAGACGGAACGAAGCTAGCAGCCACTAGTGCGATAAAGATGGTACATTAGATAGAAGTCCAGACTTTGTAAACTCAAACGTCGAAAAAAACTTCTTTTTTATATTGATGTTCCCTGACACCCCCCCCCCCCCCCCCCGCGGAGAGGGGAAATTAGTTTAGATTGCCCCGAGGCCGACAAAATCCCCCGACCCGCTAGGTCATACCGGGAGTTTAGAGGGAATCAGAGTCAATCTCAGTCCTGAACTAAAAAGAGAGGAAATTCTGGTGGAGGACAGGCGCAAAGTTTAGTATTTTGTTCCTACCACCCCCGAGTAGGGTGTCATTTGAAAGAGCTCGGGAAGAGGTATTGAGCCTCATAGGCTAAGAGCGCCTCCGAGGTCATCCGAAGGGCGTATAGCGTTTCTCGTAAATTAGAAAAGTTCTGTATGTATTTGGAGTCGCGAGGGCATTAGGATCTCGATCCCGAGGTCAGAGTGGAGGTGCCTTTGACTTTGAAAATTCTGACAAAGCCAAAGGTCTTGGAAATCTTTTTCAGATTTTCAAGGTCAAGGTCAAGGTCAAAGGTGCAGGCGGGATCAGGAACCTCCCCCGAAGGTCGCCATATAAATTTGCGGTGTAGAGCGACAAAAAGTAGTGAAAAATGGCATAGAATAGGTTAATTTAGGAATTAAGGATTTAGGTTTTAGGCTGCGTGCGGATAGGAATAGTGTTAAACGGTTAGATTTAAGAGTGCGGTTTCAATGTTTCATATAGTTTGGATTGACATCTGTAAGGAAAAAATAAAATCCAGGTCAGGTTAATTTTTATTAAAATTGATTATAAAAAAAGGTACCACAATTACGAATATAAAATTTCGCGAGCGCCAAAGAACTGTGTTTACGGAACCTTTAAATGGACACAAAATAAATGACCCCCGCCGATTATGAATACGTATTTCGAAAAAAAAATTTTTCTGTAAATGTTACGCGTTACACTTGTGTTATATGATTACGAAATATTGCAAAAAATCGATTGTCACGATAAAATTTTGGTAACAAAGGCGATCTAGATTGGGCGCCGAAAAAAGAAGGTTCGAGAAGAAGTATCAAAAGCTCTCATGATTTATTTAAACATATTTCAACGAATTGCAGCAATGTAGTACGTCATTTGTAATGAAAGATTATTTGATGTTATAGGATCGGATTTTTCCAAGATCCCTGTTTTTGATCACAGACACTCTGTTAAACTGAAGCACTTCAATTTAACATGCACTATTTCATATATTGGATGATTGCAAAAGCTCATACTCAATTTACCTCGTGAACTTGTCTGAAACTAAACGTGCAACTTCTACGGAAAAGGAAATCACAGGTTGTAAAATGTTCGGAGACAATTATAGAAAACAGAGTTACAGACTATATAATTGATTAATAAAACTGTTATTTATCCCAAATAGGGTACGAACTTTTGCAAACACATTACTAATACATTACGTTTAGTAATACATTATTGGCTAACGATTGAAGGCTGTTAAAGGATCTGGTAAAGAATCATTGGTCATGGACTTTAGAAAATGACGAAAAGATATTATATCTTAAATATAAACATATTATTAATATATTCAACGAAAAATATCCTGCATCGCTTATGGGAAGCAGTAGTTATATTTTTTAAAAAATACTGTCCACACTTGGACATCAGTCAATTATACATATAGGGGAAAATTATAAAAAGATTTTCTTGTGGTCAAACAATGGATTATATGTACTTACTTAGACTACATTATCCTAACAACTAGTCAATTCACTCATAAGAGCACGTCAAGATAAAATTGACTAACATCTTACATTCTAATACATCTACTACGCCTCGAAGTTATTGAACCCACGCTCGCCACACTCTGCACTGGATTTCGAGGAATTTTTCGAACCACTCCAGTTTTGGTTCTGACGAAAGGAACAACTCTTCTCACCTGTGCAGGAATTATTAGATCCCTCTGTACAATCGTTCTCGGCTCATCCACAGCTTCCCCTCGAAAACGTTCATTCATTATCCGCATTGCACGTTGCTTATGATGCCTAGCGGTTTGCCTTAGGATCTTGTCCGCCCTACATACATTTAACCATTTCCGTGACACTTGAGCAGCGCAAAGCAGAGACTTAGGCTCCAACTTGCGTAGAATCAGCTGGGATATCTCCGGCGGGAGTTCAGAAATGAAATCCAACTTGGCAGGTTCCAGTAGTCCTAGCGCACGGAGGAAAGACCTGAAGAACTCCATGTTGCCGCTGCAGCGTCAGGATCTCTAATGATCTACTGTTCCAAATTTTGGGTTTATATACCCTTGGTTACGGTTGATCGCCTGTTCCGGTTCGGTGACCCGACCAATCAGGATCGAGCTCGGATGAATTTATGTTTGTCATTGTTATGTTAACTTGCTGTTGAGTGCACGCATCTGGACATAAATCGTTGAATTTGTTTGCCGTATATCAAACTCTAGGGAAATGTTTCTGTTTGGAATACCTTATGAAAATGTTTCATTTTGGAATACGCTATGAAATATGTAGATAACATAAATTTACATCTTAAGATGTTTTCTTTCAATGACATAGGGAGTGGTATAGGTATGATGTTTAACCCACCGTCGGACGGAGCGGTTCTAGGAGATACATCAATCACTATTTTGTGCAGTGTGATACATCCTTAAGCGGCGCGAACCCCTGGCCACTAGTAGCTTAATGTAAATGCTGTAATGCTGATTAGTTTTATATATCAGAGACACATTGTATTAACCCTCATACGCTCCTCAAGAATATTTTCCTCAATCCGCGAGTGGTTCGTAAGTCGGTCCGGATTGAGATCAGCTTGAGCCCAACGCTAGATTTCTAAAAACCGCGCGGAAATTGCGTAACAGCAACGGAGGAAATTAAGGGGCCGCCACACCGCTTAGGGAAACTAAATTCCTCAATTTCGAACAAATTTCGGATCTTATGGTTAGGACAGAGACGGAACGAAGCTAGCAGCCACTAGTGCGATAAAGATGGTACATTAGATAGAAGTCCAGACTTTGTAAACTCAAACGTCGAAAAAAACTTCTTTTTTATATTGATGTTCCCTGACACCCCCCCCCCCCCGCGGAGAGGGGAAATTAGTTTAGATTGCCCCGAGGCCGACAAAATCCCCCGACCCGCTAGGTCATACCGGGAGTTTAGAGGGAATCAGAGTCAATCTCAGTCCTGAACTAAAAAGAGAGGAAATTCTGGTGGAGGACAGGCGCAAAGTTTAGTATTTTGTTCCTACCACCCCCGAGTAGGGTGTCATTTGAAAGAGCTCGGGAAGAGGTATTGAGCCTCATAGGCTAAGAGCGCCTCCGAGGTCATCCGAAGGGCGTATAGCGTTTCTCGTAAATTAGAAAAGTTCTGTATGTATTTGGAGTCGCGAGGGCATTAGGATCTCGATCCCGAGGTCAGAGTGGAGGTGCCTTTGACTTTGAAAATTCTGACAAAGCCAAAGGTCTTGGAAATCTTTTTCAGATTTTCAAGGTCAAGGTCAAGGTCAAAGGTGCAGGCGGGATCAGGAACCTCCCCCGAAGGTCGCCATATAAATTTGCGGTGTAGAGCGACAAAAAGTAGTGAAAAATGGCATAGAATAGGTTAATTTAGCAATTAAGGATTTAGGTTTTAGGCTGCGTGCGGATAGGAATAGTGTTAAACGGTTAGATTTAAGAGTGCGGTTTCAATATTTCATATAGTTTGGATTGACATCAGTAGTGTACCTATGGGGATTCTAACTCAGGAAGTGAATTTCCGTTGTCGTGAAATAGCGTTCGGCTCTGACGCGTGGCGCCATCTTGATTTCTTGCGGTTTTCCTTATCATTATCATTTCCTTATGATTTCCGACGCGCCTTGCGGTTTTCCTTATCGTTATCATTTCCGGTGCCGCCTTTGTTTCCTTATCTTTTTCCGCGTTTTATTATTCTGTAAATATTATGTAGGTCAATCTTTTGGGTGGGGGAACACATTGTGTCTTGCAAGGATCGATTGATGGGGTCATCGTCCTTGTGGTTTTCCTTATCTTTTCCGGACCTAATTAGTTGCAATATTATGTGAAGCAATTTCCTTATCATGTTCGGTGAGGATTATATCATGTCTTTACGGGAAAGAGAGAGAGACTTTTATTTCTCTTAGGAGCATATGATTGTAGAAGAGGTATTTCTATTGTGAGAATAATAAAGCCGGGGGAACCACCCTGGTCCAGAATTGGTATAGACTTTTTTTCTCTTAGGAGTATATGATTGTAGAAGAGGTATCCTCTGATTATTTTCTACCAAGTTAAAAACTGTAAGAGAGAGATTCGATGCAATTATAGCTCTGTTTTATCAAAAAACAGAGAGAGGTTTTATTGTAGCGATCTCTCTTATGGTTTTACTTCAGCATTTAATCTTGCGTTTTTAATTATGCTTAAAATCTAAACCGCTGTTTTGTGCAGCTGCAAGACGTAATTATCGCGCTGTTTCATAAAACAGTGAGAAAGGTCCTATTGTAATAATCTTTCTCTTATGGTTTTGCATTTCCTTCCTCATTTATATCGCGCTGTTTCTACCGGTGTTTAAAAGGAGGCGACGGTCAAATGCATTTTCAGTTTGCAATCATGTTGAGTATAATGGTGCCACGAGAGCCACGTTTCGTGGTCGTTGACAAAAATCTGTCATTAAACGAGCTGTTGAGCGTGCTGGTAAGTATCGTGTGTTCATTACTGTGTTATCGTGAAATATATTTTTCAAACAAAATTTACACTGTACGTTTATCTTACAGACATTTGATACAAACTACGAACGGTGCGTGTTTATTCGCGGTTGGCGATTAAATATGCGTCGCTGTCGCGAGGAGGTGGAGGAGTGGGATGGGGAGTTCGTTACATCAATTGCAACGTTATTTGAGTGGCAAGTATTATTTATTTTTTTACAATACAAGATTAAATATTAAAAATAATGTTTTTTTCTTTCAGTGGTCCGGACTGCTAGTTTGCTGCTGCATTTCTCTCAAAAATCTGTGCATACGTGGTTTCTGGGTGTCTTCCTAAATAAATATTTTTTTAATTTATAAAAACATTTCTTAATTAATTTTCTTTTAAAAAAAATTTTTTTTACCTGGTATCCGCACACGTCTATCCCTCTCGGTTGTGGCGTTATTGCGCTAGGGTTAGCTCCGATCGGTACGTTACCACAGTTCGCCCCGTGAACGTATCCGCAGCATCTGGACCAGATGCGGTGCTCATTCATGGGAACGTCGCCATCTTTCCATCGATGCAGCATTATACCACATTCGAAGCATTTGACGAGATCTTCGTCGCACAAGGAGAAAAATCCTGCGGCTGCGAGGTCTTCAGGTTTGACGATGTGTGAATAACGCCATGAACGGAAAGTTTGGAGTCTGTCGCGCTCGAGACGCAAATCAGGTGTGGGGTCCGGTATCTCAATCATTTTTTTTTTTTAAACGCTGGGTGAAAGAAGTGAGTTACGTTTTTTTTATATAATTGTTTAGCCATGCTCGAAATGTTTGCACTTCGCGCAGACAGCAATGGTACGGTTTTGAAGAGCGTTTTGTCCAACAGTGAAGTTTACACGGTACGTGAGCAGTTCGGTACATGGGATCGTGGACTAATACATCGTATTTTGGACATCCTAAATTTTCCAAATTTATCGAGTTTATTTCTAATTTTCGAAGGATGTCTCTCTCGAAACACCCACCTTTGTACGCTACGACGGGATTCGCGTGATCGCGCACAAAATTGCGTATAACATCGAACACGTCGTTCTGTTGATATTTTTCATAGCCGAAATCGATAAATGGAATCCCGTGTACAAAATTGCTTACGTACCGTGTCGACTTTTTGTCAGCATCTGATAAACGATGAAAGTTTATTCCCAAACGAAATTCAGCGAGTTCGAACGAGCCGTCGTAAACATTGATAATGGCTAATTCTTTGCATAAAAATTTTCTCTCGACAATGAATCCATCCATGTCAATGATTTGGGTGATTTGAGCCATCTAAATAAAAAATGTTTTCTAACCAATGATTGATTTCTGTATAAAATAAAAATTGTACTTACCGTGAAATGGAGCGAAGATCACACGTTCGCTGAATAACGACGACTGTGGGAGAGAGTCATCTATAGTATATATAATACCCCCACCACTATACTTATCGGTGTGAAAATAAATATGGAGGAGATTTTTTGTTTATTCGATTAATAAAAAGATGTTTTTCCATTGTTTATTTATTAAAAGATTCATTTTCACATTTATTCGATTAAAATATTGTTAACGGTAGTTTAAATAATTTTTCGCACAATGTTCGTCAATGGATTGTACTCCACGATGCAGTCGTGTATCATCAAGCAGTATGCGGTTGTCGAGGGGGCAATGTTGGCTCGACATTCGAATTCGATTCGCACGTCGATCGTGGCATTTTTCAGCGCTTCGTTTTGCCGAGAACAATCGAGAACGATGAATGGACCGTATTTCAGGAAATCTATGACGTTGAGTAGCGCCTCGCCGTTTCCATAGTATGATTCTTGGAATTTTGTATACATATCGTAGAGCAGCGCGTATTTGTCTTTTTCGAAATCAACATTTAGATCATCGTACGGATAGGTTTCCGAATTCAAGTAGAGCCGAATATTGGCTAATGCGCAATGATCGAAATGCGTAGCTGTTTTCGTTAAATTATTCTTTCGCGCGGTTTGTAAAGCGAATATCACGTATCGCGGTTTTTCCATTTGCGGAGCTGTTTTTATGGCCCATGTGTGCTTCGTAGTCGCCTGGAGCAGAGGATACTCGTACAGTTCCCATGATCGAAAGCTCATATCGATCGGCTTGTCGTTGCCCAGAATACGTAACATCGACAGCTTATTTATTTCATCCAACGTGACGTGTGGCATTCGCCATTGAATTTTGTATAGATCCAGAACGGGTTTCGCATTTTCGGAAGAACTGTACAACGCGTTTGTGTTGGTACGCGAGCGAATTAAAATCAATTCGTGGCGGGCGTTTATTACAACGCGTTTGTAGTCTTCGCAGAAGCCCAATAACATGCTCATAGGTATGCAAAAGTTGAAGTTTATCGCCGCTGTGGTTGTCGCGGTTTTCCTCTGCGCCTCGGTGTTATGCGTCCAGCCCGCGTTGGATAACGCGCTGCTTCTCGTCGTGGACAGGCTCACGTAGTTCTTCAGAGTCGTTGTAGTACCAGGATTTCTGGACCGATCGATTTCAACGCCGTTCAATTCGTAGCGTATTTCCTCGAACATAAACGCAACGGCATTGTTATCGAGAGCCGCCGATTCGATTGTTGATCCCGCTGGTAATTCAAGTTTCCCAGGCAAACTAAGTTTTCCCTCGACGTATAGGAAGCTTCTGCACGGGAGCGTGTACAAGTCTTGCTGTTGAATTGGTATGCGTATCTCATCGTTGTTTTCAAACGTTGTGTTGGCATATGGATTGTATGTGTGCAGCTCGATCTTCGTTATTCGATTGTCGAAGATCGGCGCTTCGGAGATGCTCAAAATGTCCTCGAACATGGTGAAAAAAACACTTTTTTCCTCTTTCACTTGTTTTTAACAACGAATCCCAAAGATTTCAGATACTCTGCGTTTCTCGCGGTCAGTTTTTTACACTCGTTTGGTTTCTTATGAATTGATGTGTTCTTCTTCAAGGTCGTATTGTTATGAATTAACATTGCTTCGTCGCATGTGTAGTCGTACCGTGATTTCTTCACCGCGAAAATCGATCAAACGTCCGGCTTGGTCCACGATGCGAATCGTTAAATCATCGATTGCTCGCACAACGATTGGAAGGTAAATGACTCGCGTGGGCGTTTCGGACAATTTATACCCCGGCGGTACCTTGGGCGCGAACTCATGTATCGTGTGAACGAGTTTGCCGTTGTCGTACGATCCGGTGGTTACGTTACATTCTACTCGAATGATGTTCACGTTAATGATATTCACAGGCGCGTTCGATGCGTGCCACGTGTTCGGCGATAAAACGCGGTTCGCGGAAAATCCCAGAATGGACCCCACGCTGTGAGGCTTCGCAAAGTTTATCCGAAACTTGCTGATAATTTCGCTTTTCATGGTGTTGTTGTTAGCCTGCAGGACCAGCGGATATTCATTATCGGCATCTTTGAGAGGATATCGCGTGCGTATTTCATGCCTCAAGTACGCGTTTATCGCTTCCAATTCGTACGAGCCGTCGGGGATGATGATCTCTTCGTCTCTGTCGCCGAAGTAGAATAGATTGTTACCGATGCTAGCGCTGATGTTCGGTATCGTGTAATAAGTTTGCAAATCGAGCAATCCCAGCTCGTATTCGTCGTTGTCCAGATTTATAGGTGGAAAGTGCTGAGACGACAGAATGCTGCTTCTTCCCGACAACGTGAACGTGAATGACCTTTGCATCTTTACGACTCGCGGAGAAATTTCACACACAGTTGTCCGCACACGCTTTCGTCGTAGTTTTGAAAACGTCTGTGATTATACGAGATTGTCGCGTTCGCGCCAAAGTAGCGAATCAACTCGACCGGCGGGCGAAGATTCCCAAAACTATCGAAGTATTTGACACGCGAGCCGTGTTTTATGTATGCAACCCAGTGCGTTCCGGGTCCGCGACTATTATCTAGATTGACGATACCTCGCTCGTTTACCCATGCGCGTTCCGGCAAATTGTCACGCATAAAAACCCCGCGAAAATGTGGTAATCTTTCACACGCTGTCGTCAATTCGACGTCCGTCGTCGTGTTGTCTTTCTTTTTTTTTTTTTCTCTTAACCTTCCTCAAGCCTTCTCCACGCGTATACGGCGCGAGACGTAACCCGCGACCCTCCATGGTGCGATTGTGTCGCTCGGCTTCTTGCAATTGTTTCTTTGCGGCTTTCGCGGCGTTTATAGCTTTTACTACTCCCGCGGCGCCGCCCGTCAATGCTCCGATAGCTGACAAAGCGGGCAACAGCAGCGGTAGAAAACCACCGCGTTTGGCGATTGGGAGAATTCGTTTTTTTTTCGCCTTTTCTCGCGTTTCTTTAGGCCCATGCCTAATTTCGTTTTAGCTTTCATGGCTGCCAACACAGCAGCCGCAGACACCTTCTCTCCGAACGAAGCGTCTCCGGACTTTATGCGCTGTAGCGCTCGATCCGCCAAAATATTGTCGGCCACGTGACGATCACCCAGATCCTTGTGCAGCGAATACGCTATGTCGTGCTCGCGACAGGCAGCGTCCAACGGATTTATTCCACGGTCCCCACGGGCTAATCGTGCACGCAGTTTCGTACCAGGACCGCAGAATTGGTAACTAGGTATATGCAATTCGAACGGTAACGCGTTTACAGCTCTGTTTAAAAGCCCCTTACCGAGGCGCGGCATAAACTGTTTTTAAAAAAAAAGAACACGAATCCTTTTTTCACGGGGGTCGGAGGGGGACTGATACCAACAATGTTCGAGCTCTCGTATAAATACTACCCACCACCCATCGAATCAATCGAAGCATGCGTTTCGTAAAGCAATCTTTGGATATTCGTGTTCCGACGCGTCGCGCGTTCGACGATCACTCCGAGGCGATGCGAAAACATGGATCATTGTTACCCGGTAATGTACGATGTGTGATAAGCGGTCCGTCAGGATGTGGTAAAACGAACGTTATGATTAGCCTGTTGGAGAGCGCGAACGGATTACGATTCGCCAATGTATACGTGTACTCGAAATCGTTGCGCCAGCCAAAATACCAATACTTGAGCAGACTGTTCTCATCCGTGGGGAAGGATGTGGGCTACTTCGCGTTTGCTGACAACGTTGACGTAATCCCTCCCGCAGAAGCACGGCCCGATTCGATATTCATCTTCGACGATGTGGCGTGCGATGAGCAAGATATCATGCGAGAATATTTCGCGATGGGTAGACATTCGCACGTCGATTGCTTTTACCTGGGACAGTCGTATGCGAGAATACCTAAACATTTAATTCGCGACAATGCTAATCTGCTGATTCTGTTTAAACAAGATGCCATGAACCTGCGACACGTTCATCAGGATCATGTAAATACCGATATGCCGTTCGAAACGTTTAGCGCGTTATGCATGAATTGTTGGCGAAAGAGGTATGGATTTCTCGTAATCGATAAAGACAGTCCTGTCAGTCGAGGTCGTTACAGACGCGGATTTAACGAGTTTGTCGTACTGTAACGGACACATTTGCTCGATAAGAGCCGTTGGAGTCACATCTCCGATATGTCATCGAAGAAGAGGAGCTCCGATATGTCGTCGAAGGAGAAGAAGAGGAGTTCCGATATGCCGTCGAAGGAGAAGAAGCTGCGAGCTTCGATCGCGAACGAAATAGCGAAGACCAGCGATACCATACGGAAAAAGTATTTAGCGTTGAAAGTTGGGAAAATGGCTACCCAGGAGAATTTGCAAGCAAATTTACAACCGATCGTCGAACCGTTGAAACAGTTAGTTAAAAATACAGCTACCGCCGAACCGAGCGACGACGACAACGTGTTCGACGACATTAAGGAGTCTCCATTGCGAAAAAAAAGAAGATTCTCGGATATTAAGGGAACGCCGTCGTCCATTATGAAAAAAAGAAGAAGAATAAAGAAGAAAAAGAATGACAAAGTCAGTTCGAGAAATATATATGTTGACGACGACGACGACGACGACGATGACGACGAGCCGATGATGGTACCGCGACAGGAGGAGGAGGATACCTTCCAATCACCGCGCACTCCATCTTTGGAATCTTCTATGCGTAATATTTTTGAAAATCCTGAAATTCATCACGAGGAAAATCAACAGCTATCCGAGAATTTCGGACCTTTGGCGCGCGAATATTTACAAAAATTTTTTACCGGCCCAACGAAAAATTCCGACAACGTGTACGGAGTATATCTGCAGGACGATAAGCTGATGCTGGGAAATTCAACGTTTGAGGTGGCCAACAACGATGATATCATCATTAGAGGGCTACGGTACAGAGGGACTCGCGGTCTTTACGAATTGATATTCAATAAAGTACCCGACGAGCAGGCGTGCACCGAGGATGATAAGAACGCGTACAAAAGAATTCTCGTTATTACACAAGCGCATCGACGCGGGAATCAGATAATGGGAAACAAAGGTTTCAAGTATAGAAAAATTATAAAACCGTTGTTTTCGTCGCCAAGTGGAAGGGGTATTCAGCTTCCAACTTTTATGCGCGTGACCGACCATCCAATCGATTACGTGCATTGGGACGATCCGAACGAACTCGTCGATCGTCTGAGATTGTTGACGGCTTCGAGGAACGCTGGCCATTCGGGGCATAACAACGAAATAATGTCGATAATCGAGGAACTTCGCGAGGCTGGTTTAATTATAAATTAAAGTTTACGAGTTGACGACATGTCAGTCGATAAAATTGTGGCATTGTTGCGGCTGGATAAAATGCGCGTTCGTTTGAATTGCTGCGAAACGAATCAAACGATATCCTCGGGAGGAGAAGACGACGGTGAAAACTGGAACCTGAGATTTCATCATCTGGAGACGAAACTGGACGAGATATATCAACAAATACTACGGATCGAAAAGCAGTTGTACGAGTTGGTGACGGTAGGAAAACCACAAGGTAGCAAGAGATAAGGTATTTCGCAGGAAACAGCATATCAGGCGGTCGAAGAAGTCTAAAAAAATGTATGTCAACAAATTTGGTACATCGTTTCGTGAAACGAACAAGCGAAAGTTGGATGTTCCTTTCTATTCGTTACAAAAATATGTACACGATAACGCAATATGTTTGAACAACGCTAATTTGTACGATGCGAATGGAGCTGGGATCGAGCGTGTGGCGTATCCCACCGCAAACGATCACGCGACGACCAAATCGTACGTCGATGACATTGTAAAACGCGGTGACGAATATGTTAAATCAAAGGTGGAAATATACGTGTTGGACAATGTGATGAGACTGGACAAAAAACTGAAAACATCCGAAGGAACGTTGAAGTCCGAGATCATGGAGAAACTGAACAAACAACTAAAAACGTTAAGGTCCGAAATCGTGGAGAAACTGAGCAAAGACCTGAAAACATCTAACGAAACGTTGAGGTCCCAGATCGTGCAGAAACTGGGCAAAGACCTGAAAACATCGGAAGAAACATTGAGGTCCGAGATCACGAAGAAACTGGACAAAGACCTGAAAACCTCTAACGAAACGTTTAGGTCAGAAATCACGAAGAAACTGGACAAAGCAGTGAGAGCTCGATTCCATATCTAGGTAGCGAGAACAAGTACTGTGTGGTAAGTCTAGATCAGAGGTTCCCCCTCCCAGGTCTCATTTCAAGATTTCTAAGAAAGTTCTAAAATATAACAATGGCATCTCCCCACCACCACCTCCCTAGAAGGAGCGAGAGAGAGAGAGTGAGAATCATGTCATTGCGTGGTGGCAATTCAAGAAGGAAACGTCGTACTCTCTCTCTCTCTCTATCTCATCACGATGAGCATTAACAAATCATCCTACGAACTTATAAGAAAAGTTATTCGGGACGTTACGTCGAATATCGGCAAGGAAGAACGGAATTTCGATTGCAAGGAAGCGAACAATCCCATCCCGTTCAATAGATTGTTGTTGGATCTTTTAAGCTCGATACGTAAACACGCTGTGATCATGACGGATAAAAAAGACGCGTACTTCGATGCGGAGTTTCTATCTATCCAAAATGTGAAAGCCCCCGCTAAGAAGACTGACGCGGCAACGAAAGGCTACGTGGATGATCTTGTCGCCAGCAGCAAAGCGATGGCTAGCAACAACGAATTTTTCGATGCGAAATCTCAACGTATTAAAAATTTGGGGACACCAACCGACGAGAACGATTCGGCAACGAAACTCTACGTCGATAAGACGATCGATTTGTTGAGAAAAGTGTTTGCAGACGAATTTAATAAGAGCGCCGAGGATATTCACGACACGCGAGACAAGATCGAGCACATCCATGAAATCGTAACGGACAACGAGCTCGCCGATAAATCGATGGTGGCGAAACTGAAAGACATTGAGGAATGCATGCAACAGAATCAAGAAAAGCTGTCGGAGTTTGAAACGATGATAGAGCATAATTATGGTGGAATTCTCCGTGAAAAATTTATCGAGCTCGAGGACAGGTTGATCGAAGTATTGAAGTACGAGCAGAGGGTGGATCATGAAAAATTGGACGCTGTTGCGAAATTTTCCGATAAACTCAGCGATAGACTTTCAGCCGTGGAACATAAAATCGACAACAAGTTGGAAAGAAGACTATTAAACTTGAAGAATACGCTGCTTGGTAAAATCAGTGATGTGAAGGACACGGTGAACGCGGACAAGTTGAGCCAGGGAAAGTTGATGCTTCTTGAAAACAATGTGGCGGATATGCAACAAAAATTCGCAACTGGCGGTTATGAAACCGGTCAGGAATTGGATAAGAGATTTGAAATGCATAGAGAGAGCATGCACAAGAGATTGGCCGAGCTGACGGGAGAGGGAAATATAACTGGGAAATTTGAAGATTTCAAGAAAAGTTTAAACGAGAAATTCGAAGAAATATATGTGCAAATGCGACGTATCGAGGAGCAGCAACAAGAAATGATACGCGCAGCTTTCGACGAGCTAGATAGTCGAGTGCATCGACGCTTCGAGGACTGGAAAGAATCGATTGAAAAGAGACTAATCGGCGATGAGTAAAGAAAAAGTGAAATTGGTAGAAGAGCTGCACGCCCCGGCGAGACGTTTCTTCCCGCGTAGACGGGTGATCGTGCGAGGATTCGATGATCTTTGGCAAGCTGATATCGTCGAAGTTCAGCAATATGCGCGAGATAATCGGGGACATCGATACATTCTTACGATAATCGATGTGTTTAGCAAATACGCGTGGGCGGTTCCTTTGAAGAGTAAAAATGCGAGCGATGTGTGTAAAGCTTTCGCGTCCGCGTTGAAGAAGGATGGCAGAGCTCCGAACAACTTGCAGACCGACATGGGCAAGGAATTCTACAACGCACAGTTCCAAGAATATCTGAGAAACCACAACATCCGTCATTACTCGACCTTCAGCGCTATGAAAGCTTCCGTCGTAGAACGTTTCAACCGCACGTTGAAGAACAGCATGTGGAAATATTTCTCGTTGAGCGGAAAATATCGTTGGATCGATGCGCTTCCCACGCTGATCGAGGACTACAATAATCGAAAACACCGTACCACCCGTATGCGCCCCGCGGATGTGAACCGTAAAAATGCTGAGCATCTTCTGTCCACCGTGTACAGCAACGTGAAGATTGCCGGTCCCGCCAAATTCAAGGTGGGCGATCGCGTGCGCGTCAGCAAATTCAAAACTCTGTTCGACAAAGGATACACGCCGAACTGGTCGACGGAAATATTTAAGATCATCACGGTGAAACGAACGAATCCTGTCACGTACCTCTTGATCGATTCAAAGGACAATCCTATCGCCGGCGGATTTTATGAACACGAGATACACGCGGCTAAATACCCCGACGTATATTTAATTGAAAAAATATTGCGCAGGAAAGGAAATAAAATATATGTAAAATGGTTAGGGTTGGACGCGTCGCATAATTCGTGGATATCTAAAACTGCTATAGTTTAAAACTTCAAATATGATTTCTACTTTTTTATAAAAGATCTTTTCATGTAATTTTTATTAATAAATAATGTGTAAAACGTATTCTTCAATTTTTTTCCCTGACCTGAAAGAGAGAGAGAGAGGAAATTCTTATACAATAATAAATTTTTTTTATTTTAACGTATTCTTCAGTAACACTCTTACATTTTTCAACATTCTTCTTCTTCAGTAACACTCTTATACATTTATTCTATTAAATGATATAAAACTGATTGAGGATATCAAATAAGGTGGAGTTAGCACTCAAAGATTGGTTCTCGAATCCGACCAACAATTCCTCAGTCTCTGGATATCAAATCAAGCGGCGCTCACGTGATTAAACTCCTGACAAAAACAGATAATCTATAGTGAGAGAGTGGTGTAAGGTAATGTTCCCGGAGAAGATTGTGTTCGATCAGTTTTACATGTGTGCCTAATCTTCAGTATACATATGCATTACAAATTTTTAAAATAATGTACTTCAGTAACACTCTTATTTTGAATAAAATAATGTAAAATCAAAACATCACGTCCAGGATAACAGTCTCTCTCTCTCTCTATCTTACCATACATCATCTGTTTCATGACTCAAGTTTAATCACGTGATCACAACGTTAATTGATATGCACAGAGCGGGATATTGAAAGGATTGAAAATAAGATTCGAGAACTGACCTGTTCATGACAGAATTTTAATTATGTGATCACTGCATGGAATTGCTCTTAAGACTCGAGAACTGACCTCTAGATAGCAGAATTTTAATTATGTGATCAGAGAATTGTTTTGATGACAAAATAATGCAGTCATAACATAATTAAAATTCTACCATGAACAGGTCAGATCTCGAATCTTAAGAGCAATTTCATGCAGTGATCACAGAATTAAAATTCTGTCATCTAGAGGTCAGTTCTCGAATCTTAAGAGCAATTCCTTCAAAAATCCTAGTCTGTGCATATCAAGTAAGGTGGTGATCACGTGATTAAACTCAGACCAGTAACAGATGATGCAAAAGTATGATAAAGAACGAGACTGTTAACCTGGACGACATGATGTTGAATCAGTTTTACATTTTTCATTTTTTAAAAAAAATCTCGCGAAATTAACATCGCTTAGACGCTTCTAGCGCTATAACCTCGGCGCCCAAAGTCACCAGTTCACAATCTATTAGCGAGTTTTGATCGAAAGACCGGCTCTCGACAATTGTTTTGATAAAATTTTTTACTCTAACATTTTTTGAAATAACAACGAAATCGGCAAATTTTGCAGCAACGTCCGGAACGTTGTCTACTAATCCTATATACATACTATCTATACAAAATTCTAAATTGTATATGTTACACATAGTTTTCTCAGTAATATATATATTTATGGTTGAGTTCGCTATTTTAATTAGCTCCCGTCCATTCAGATTAACCATTTCCAAGGTCAAATTATCACCAAGTTTTATGCGCTCCATATTGCTTTGAATAATCGGTTTCGCGCGCAGCAACTCTCTCCATGTTTTAATTGAAAATAGAAGTTCATTTCCACGGCTATCACCGATAGCCAGCTCCGCATAAATGTCCTCTCCGATCCGTATGCCAAGTTCCAAATATTTGAAATAATTCCCAGCTATGGAATATCTTCTACACAAAATCCGTACGGAACGTGATTGGGAACTAGTTGACAAATCGATCGGTTCTGGTTGAGAATATCTACAGCAGATTAATTTTTCAGACATCTTTCTAAATTTCTTTCACATTTTTTTTTTTATATATCTTTTTTCTACTTACATATCATCTTGGCTTTTCACAGACTCGTCAATTTTTTGACAGTTGTCGAGCTGACGACGGTTGAACATCGTTCAAACCCACACTTTTCACCGTCTCACTCTCTCACGATGTTAACGTTTTCGTGGCGGTTGCTCGAGTATTCGGCCTGACGCTCGGATTGCATTGTTTTATAGAACCATTAATCTACATACCACTTCCTTGCTACAGATAGCGGTCAACAAAGTTTTTTTCAATCTCCATCCCAACACTTCCTTTTATGGCAATGAAACGATATTGTAATGTCCCCAAGGAAGTGTAGTGACCAAATTATCACAGATATACCGTTTATCGTCGTACGGACTTAACGCTAATTTCATTTCAGCTATGGAATACACTCGATGCTGTACCGACATTATACGTTTATTGTTAATGCTCTTTTCCGTATGATTATGAAGACACTCGACATAGTCTTCAAAACTTATATCTCTGGCTGTGGCGTTTGTCCTAATGCCTTTGATTTTTTTCGTTTCGCGGCAGGTATCATCGTCGTCGCGCACGCGAGTAGCATACATTTTCGCGCGAAGCCCCACGAACTCAGTCATAATTTTGCCCCCGTTCTCATCCTTCATTAATCCCAGCATCTTTTTGTTCGCGATCGGAACGCCGTACGCGTTGTTCTCGACATAATTACTTGTATCGTATCGATGGATATCACGTTTCATCGTCTCATACACATCGTCGCAAGCGATCTCGTATATCAGACTGTCCGTGTCCGTGTACAAAATCTTGCAATTTTGTTGGAAATTGGGATACATGTACTCGTAATGAAAGCTGTACAAATGAGTTTTTGATATATCCAATACGGACATGCCTATGTAGATGGGTTTGTGGAATTTGAGTAACAGCTTGTTTAGCTGTATCGCGACGAAATCCTCCGAAAACACGGTACAACTGTGAAAATTTGGTCTGGCTATCAATTGCTCGACACCGTATCGACCGTCCCATCGGGAAAGCAATTTCACGTTCACGTGATTTCGAACGTTCTCCATTGTTTTTCCAAACACAGCGTTGTTCATTAATTTAAACAAATTTTTAGAAAAATCGTTAGTCGCCTCGGCGCGTAATTTCGTGTTCAAATCGATATAGCCGTGCAACCATCGCGATTGTTGAAACTCTAGAATTCGATAAATTTTCTTCAATTTTAGGTTATGCTTTAAACTTTGCTGTAAATACCGATAGTGCAGAACGTATCGCTCCTTATCGCGAAGCGTTGCCATCAACTTTCTCTGCCGGCTCGAGTCGGCCGCCGTGTCGTGACTCGGACAGAACGGTAGATCCGCGTGAGCATCGTGAATTTCACTAGGATACTCTAAATCAACCTCCAAAATGTATCCTACAGGGCTGTCGATTGGAACGGATTCAACGTTGAAATTCTCTATGTCCTCCACCCATCGAAAGTCTCTGTACGGTAGAGGTTGCGACATAGCCCAACCGTATAAATTGTTAACGTCGAAATACATTAGATAGGTTGACGGTTTGCTGGAGTCATATTTTGGTAAATACTTGTTGTTTGCACACGCATATCTCTGAGAACATTGGCTCAATCCGCCGCGTATTCCTCGCTCCACGAATAAAAGCATGTCCACGTCCGTGAACAACTCCAATTCGATCTTAGTCATTTTCAGCATCACGTCCCACGCGAAACCGGGAAGCGTGTAATAATGCGCCGGATCGAGTTTATAGTTCTCGAGACAGTCGTCGCGGAAATTTTCGAAAACATCAGCCAATAACAACACATCCAATTTCAAATACAAATCGCTGTACTGTCCCAACGTTTTTATAGCGAAACGCGACCAAACCGTGCTCGCGTGAACGTAATCGGCGTCCGATATCCCCCTGTCGCAAAGCTGATTGTAAAATGCCTCGCGCGACGGCAAACACGTGTCGTTTAATTTGTCGTACGACGCCAGATAGTCGTACGGAAAGACGCCTTTTCTAGTCAAGAGATTGAAATCGTCGACGTTGAGATGATCAAATTGATTTCGTACAACGCGTAATTTGTTTTTGCCCAGATACGATGATAACTTGTCCAAACTCGAATTCAAGAACTTGAAGGAATCGATAAATCGAAACTTCAACAACTTTGCATAATTTCTCTTTTCATCTTTATTCGCAACAACTTTCGTGAACGAGATGTACCGCTCTTTTGTCAACGGCAACACAGCTATCTTACCCTCGAACGTGTTTGCTAATTCTTTAATAATGAAATGCGCATCGTAGCCGGACAAATTGTGAAAGACCACCGGTATCACGTACGAAGATTGATAACCTAAATTACACGCGATATGCGCCGGACCGCGATACGCTCCCGTAAAATGACAATGATCGTGTACTTTTGTGTCGGAACTGCTGAACGGCTGCTCGCACACATGACAATGCGTAGCCGTCTGAAAATTTAACTCCTGTCTTTCAGTTAGTTCGTCCATAGGTACCGTTTTGTCGAATATCGGCTGTAATTTATTGCTTATATCATGCAACTTTGCAGCGAACCACGCGGCACATCCCTCTTCCTTGCGACAAGCTCGATACTCGCACAAAGAAGAGTCGTAGCGGCAATGCATGTAATAACCTATGCTAAACGCGTGGTGATGCTGATACAGCGAGCGTGCTCCACGACCTTGTCCTTCCTGCTTCTCCAACAGACATTCCAAATCGGCGTAGATAACGAACGGCGCCTGTTCTTTGTGCACATAGTTCTTAAACTGCAACCACTTATCTTCTTCCGATACTGGAAGTGACAGAGCGCAATCGTTCATCCGTTCACAATCGATCGTATGAACGTTTAATTTCTCCAGCGTGTAGAAATATTGTAAACATCTGAAAGAAAAAAAACATTTCTCTCTCTTTGCTTTCAAGAATTAAAAAAACAATCTTACCGATCGCAAATATACTTCATACACTTATGCTTGCTAAGCTGCGACGAAACCAATCGTGGCAAATTTCGTATACACACGTAATGACCGCGCGTTTTCGCCTCATTCTGTAGAAACAACAAGTTGACGTGCCTCATCCGTTTCTTCTCGGTCAGATGAAGCGTTACACACCTCTTGTCCACCCATTCGAACACATTCACGGAAATGTCGTTCTCTCTTTCGAATTTCCGAATGTCTTTGAACGGCATCGGTAGTGTATAACCTTCGGTTCGAAGCACCGTCTGGTAGCGAGGATACGATGATAAACGTGATGTATTTTTTTCTACCGGATAGAGACCCGCCACTATCGCCCAAAAAAAGCATGCTTCATCGTTGCTGATCACGTTCACGATCGCTCTCTTCAACTGTATATTTCGAGGCACGATAACGCAGCAACCGGCCTGTAATGGCTGGTATTTGTTGCAGCTCACTATCAGATGCAGTATCTTCGATAACGCCCACCCGCTGTCTCGTTCTTGAAACTCTTCCATCGATGCTAAAATCGGCGGCACAACGTCCTTCAGGTACCATCGGCGTAGATTACTGGTTCGAAACAGCACAACGTTTCGCGTACCGAAACTTTTCACCGAAACCTCGTCGCGCAGCACAAATTCCGCCTCCAACCTAACGTTCACTTTCAACGACGAATGAGCGTTCAAAAATTCCGTGACACGTCCCGTAATCATCCGTTTCGCGTGTTGTAAAAATTTGCGCGGATCGATATGTTCGATGTTAATAACGATACCGGTCGATATGCGATTGCTAAACGCCGACTCGACAGTCTCCCAACGAAGCGTCGAGGCTCTCGCACCAACACCACGTAAACCTCCACCGACCCGTGAAATATTATAGCTCAACGAAACGTTCAAACTTTTCATGCGACACATGATCGATGCTAAACTAAATCTCGCGCCCATCGTCAATTCATCCTTCATACATGTTAGATAATTGATACAGCACTGTAGAGACTCGATGTATGAGCGAGACCATTCGCGATACTCATCGACAGTTCTAACCATCATCGACATGCGTGTCAAACACCTTAACATTTTTTTCAACGTTTGAATCATCTTGTTGCACAAAATATTTTTTCAACTTCAATTTAATGTCATCCGTTAAATTTCCTGTTCTCAAAAACGTAATTACACTTCGCATCCAACGATGCGGCGTTCGCCCGTCTCGATGATATCCAGTATCGTTGCTGGCGAATCGATCGCGGGCCATCGCGCCACGACTTGACTAAATCTTTTCGTATAAAAGAAACATACGCGACTCGTTGCATCGTTTCGCATTAAACGTACTATCAACGTTTTCTGCTCAATGGGAAAACTATCGTCCAAATACAAATTTATAACGCGAACCCAAGCCAAACTTTTTAACGTTGGGACAGGCATCTCTCTCTTTAAAAAAAAAAAAAAAAAAAAAAAGGTTGAATCAAATACGTAAATGAAGTATACGTCTTTTCAACGGTAAAAATGGCGGAATCAAATCCGATAAACCGTATTCTCGACGGTGACATTCCCCCACACGAACATAATCGGTTCTACGGTATCGAAGCACCACAATATTCAAATGTCTCACCAACTGTCCTTCAGGTTTTAAAAACACAAACACGTTTAAAATATCAATACGCCCCTTCTGCACTTCGTTCAACAAGTCCAACGGACTAAACATGGAAACCGCCACGTACGGGACAATGACCGATCTTTCACGAAAAACACAGTAAATCTTGCACGAAAGAACGCGAAAATATTGTTCAAGAATATTCTGATGCAAAACGGTATGAATGCCGAATTCAAATAACTTCGTCGCAGCGAACGCCTGCAACGATGGCACGTTAGCGAACCGCATCATTCTTTACACATCCCATTATTTCACGCAATATTTAAACAGCTTGAAATACAAAGGATGTGGTCCTACAGATAACCCGATCGCGCAGAATGTAAATCCCCACTGAAAAAATACGGAAACGTGATAGATAAGGAAATCGTTCCACATAATATTACAACTTAAAAAATCTTTAAAAATACGTGTGGTCTTACAGATAACAATGCCTTGCAAGACAGGATGCGAAACGTGTTCGGACATGATCCCCACCCAAAAGATAATGATAACCACGCATGAAATAACAAGGTCGATGACACGCTATTTCATGGAAAAATTTAATGAAGAATACTAACGTGTTCCCCCCTCCCCCACCCAAAAGATTGACCTACATAATATTTACAGAATAATAAAACGCGGAAAAAATTTAATGAAGAATACTAATGTGTTCCCCACCCAAAAGATTGACCTACATAATATTTACAGAATAATAAAACGCGGAAAAAGATAGAATAATAAAACGCGGAAAAAGATAAGGAAACAAAGACGGCACCGGAAATGATAACGATAAGGAAAACCGCAAGGCGCGTCGGAAATCAAGGAAAACCGCAAGAAATCAAGATGGCGCCAGAGCCGAACGCTATTTCACGACAACGGAAATTCACTTCCTGAGTTAGAATCCCCATAGATATAGAAATACCTCTTCTACAATCATATGCTCCTAAGAGAAATAAAAGTCTCTCTCTCTTTCCCGTAAAGACATGATATAATCCTCACCGAACATGATAAGGAAATTGCTTCACATAATATTGCAACTAATTAGGTCCGGAAAAGATAAGGAAAACCACAAGGACGATGACCCCATCAATCGATCCTTGCAAGACACAATGTGTTCCCCCACCCAAAAGATTGACCTACATAATATTTACAGAATAATAAAACGCGGAAAAAGATAAGGAAACAAAGACGGCACCGGAAATGATAACGATAAGGAAAACCGCAAGGCGCGTCGGAAATCATAAGGAAATGATAATGATAAGGAAAACCGCAAGAAATCAAGATGGCGCCACGCGTCAGAGCCGACCGCTATTTCACGACAACGGAAATTCACTTCCTGAGTTAGAATCCCCATAGGTACACTACTGACATCTGTAAGGAAAAAATAAAATCCAGGTCAGGTTAATTTTTATTAAAATTGATTATAAAAAAAGGTACCACAATTACGAATATAAAATTTCGCGCGCGCCAAAGAACTGTGTTTACGGAACCTTTAAATGGACACAAAATAAATGACCCCCGCCGATTATGAATACGAAATTTCGAAAAAAAAAATTTTCTGTAAATGTTACGCGTTACACTTGTGTTATATGAATACGAAATATTGCAAAAAATCGATTGTCACGATAAAATTTTGGTAACAAAGGCGATCTAGATTGGGCGCCGAAAAAAGAAGGTTCGAGAAGAAGTATCAAAAGCTCTCATGATTTATTTAAACATATTTCAACGAATTGCAGCAATGTAGTACGTCATTTGTAATGAAAGATTATTTGATGTTATAGGATCGGATTTTTCCAAGATCCCTGTTTCTGATCACAGACACTCTGTTAAACTGAAGCACTTCAATTTAACATGCACTATTTCATATATTGGATGATTGCAAAAGCTCATACTCAATTTACCTCGTGAACTTGTCTGAAACTAAACGTGCAACTTCTACGGAAAAGGAAATCACAAGTTGTAAAATGTTCGGAGATAATTATAGAAAACAGAGTTACAGACTATATAATTGATTAATAAAACTGTTATTTATCCCAAATAGGGTACGAACTTTTGCAAACACATTACTAATACATTACGTTTAGTAATACATTATTGGCTAACGATTGAAGGCTGTTAAAGGATCTGGTAAAGAATCATTGGTCATGGACTTTAGAAAATGACGAAAAGATATTATATCTTAAATATAAACATATTATTAATATATTCAACGAAAAATATCCTGCATCGCTTATGGGAAGCAGTAGTTAGATTTTTAAAAAAATACTGTCCACACTTGGACATCAGTCAATTATACATATAGGAGAAAATTATAAAAAGATTTTCTTGTGGTCAAACAATGGATTATATGTACTTACTTAGACTACATTATCCTAACAACTAGTCAATTCACTCATAAGAGCACGTCAAGATAAAATTGACTAACATCTTACATTCTAATACATCTACTACGCCTCGAAGTTATTGAACCCACGCTCGCCACACTCTGCACTGGATTTCGAGGAATTTTTCGAACCACTCCAGTTTTGGTTCTGACGAAAGGAACAACTCTTCTCACCTGTGCAGGAATTATTAGATCCCTCTGTACAATCGTTCTCGGCTCATCCACAGCTTCCCCTCGAAAACGTTCATTCATTATCCGCATTGCACGTTGCTTATGATGCCTAGCGGTTTGCCTTAGGATCTTGTCCGCCCTACATACATTTAACCATTTCCGTGACACTTGAGCAGCGCAAAGCAGAGACTTAGGCTCCAACTTGCGTAGAATCAGCTGGGATATCTCCGGCGGGAGTTCAGAAATGAAATCCAACTTGGCAGGTTCCAGTAGTCCTAGCGCACGGAGGAAAGACCTGAAGAACTCCATGTTGCCGCTGCAGCGTCAGGATCTCTAATGATCTACTGTTCCAAATTTTGGGTTTATATACCCTTGGTTACGGTTGATCGCCTGTTCCGGTTCGGTGACCCGACCAATCAGGATCGAGCTCGGATGAATTTATGTTTGTCATTGTTATGTTAACTTGCTGTTGAATGCACGCATCTGGACATAAATCGTTGAATTTGTTTGCCGTATATCAAACTCTAGGGAAATGTTTCTGTTTGGAATACCTTATGAAAATGTTTCATTTTGGAATACGCTATGAAATATGTAGATAACATAAATTTACATCTTAAGATGTTTTCTTTCAATGACATAGGGAGTGGTATAGGTATGATGTTTAACCCACCGTCGGACGGAGCGGTTCTAGGAGATACATCAATCACTATTTTGTGCAGTGTGATACATCCTTAAGCGGCGCGAACCCCTGGCCACTAGTAGCTTAATGTAAATGCTGTAATGCTGATTAGTTTTACATATCAGAGACACATTGTATTAACCCTCATACGCTCCTCAAGAATATTTTCCTCAATCCGCGAGTGGTTCGTAAGTCGGTCCGGATTGAGATCAGCTTGAGCCCAACGCTAGATTTCTAAAAACCGCGCGGAAATTGCGTAACAGCAACGGAGGAAATTAAGGGGCCGCCACACCGCTTAGGGAAACTAAATTCCTCAATTTCGAACAAATTTCGGATCTTATGGTTAGGACAGAGACGGAACGAAGCTAGCAGCCACTAGTGCGATAAAGATGGTACATTAGATAGAAGTCCAGACTTTGTAAACTCAAACGTCGAAAAAAACTTCTTTTTTATATTGATGTTCCCTGACACCCCCCCCCCCCCGCGGAGAGGGGAAATTAGTTTAGATTGCCCCGAGGCCGACAAAATCCCCCGACCCGCTAGGTCATACCGGGAGTTTAGAGGGAATCAGAGTCAATCTCAGTCCTGAACTAAAAAGAGAGGAAATTCTGGTGGAGGACAGGCGCAAAGTTTAGTATTTTGTTCCTACCACCCCCGAGTAGGGTGTCATTTGAAAGAGCTCGGGAAGAGGTATTGAGCCTCATAGGCTAGGAGCGCCTCCGAGGTCATCCGAAGGGCGTATAGCGTTTCTCGTAAATTAGAAAAGTTCTGTATGTATTTGGAGTCGCGAGGGCATTAGGATCTCGATCCCGAGGTCAGAGTGGAGGTGCCTTTGACTTTGAAAATTCTGACAAAGCCAAAGGTCTTGGAAATCTTTTTCAGATTTTCAAGGTCAAGGTCAAGGTCAAAGGTGCAGGCGGGATCAGGAACCTCCCCCGAAGGTCGCCATATAAATTTGCGGTGTAGAGCGACAAAAAGTAGTGAAAAATGGCATAGAATAGGTTACTTTAGCAATTAAGGATTTAGGTTTTAGGCTGCGTGCGGATAGGAATAGTGTTAAACGGTTAGATTTAAGAGTGCGGTTTCAATATTTCATATAGTTTGGATTGACATCTGTAAGGAAAAAATAAAATCCAGGTCAGGTTAATTTTTATTAAAATTGATTATAAAAAAAGGTACCACAATTACGAATATAAAATTTCGCGCGCGCCAAAGAACTGTGTTTACGGAACCTTTAAATGGACACAAAATAAATGACCCCCGCCGATTATGAATACGAAATTTCGAAAAAAAAATTTTTCAGTAAATGTTACGCGTTACACTTGTGTTATATGATTACGAAATATTGCAAAAAATCGATTGTCACGATAAAATTTTGGTAACAAAGGCGATCTAGATTGGGCGCCGAAAAAAGAAGGTTCGAGAAGAAGTATCAAAAGCTCTCATGATTTATTTAAACATATTTCAACGAATTGCAGCAATGTAGTACGTCATTTGTAATGAAAGATTATTTGATGTTATAGGATCGGATTTTTCCAAGATCCCTGTTTCTGATCACAGACACTCTGTTAAACTGAAGCACTTCAATTTAACATGCACTATTTCATATATTGGATGATTGCAAAAGCTCATACTCAATTTACCTCGTGAACTTGTCTGAAACTAAACGTGCAACTTCTACGGAAAAGGAAATCACAGGTTGTAAAATGTTCGGAGACAATTATAGAAAACAGAGTTACAGACTATATAATTGATTAATAAAACTGTTATTTATCCCAAATAGGGTACGAACTTTTGCAAACACATTACTAATACATTACGTTTAGTAATACATTATTGGCTAACGATTGAAGGCTGTTAAAGGATCTGGTAAACAATTGGTCATGGACTTTAGAAAATGACGAAAAGATGTTATATCTTAAATATAAACATATTATTAATATATTCAACGAAAAATATCCTGCATCGCTTATGGGAAGCAGTAGTTAGATTTTTTAAAAAATACTGTCCACACTTGGACATCAGTCAATTATACATATAAGGGAAAATTATAAAAAGATTTTCTTGTGGTCAAACAATGGATTATATGTACTTACTTAGACTACATTATCCTAACAACTAGTCAATTCACTCATAAGAGCACGTCAAGATAAAATTGACTAACATCTTACATTCTAATACATCTACTACGCCTCGAAGTTATTGAACCCACGCTCGCCACACTCTGCACTGGATTTCGAGGAATTTTTCGAACCACTCCAGTTTTGGTTCTGACGAAAGGAACAACTCTTCTCACCTGTGCAGGAATTATTAGATCCCTCTGTACAATCGTTCTCGGCTCATCCACAGCTTCCCCTCGAAAACGTTCATTCATTATCCGCATTGCACGTTGCTTATGATGCCTAGCGGTTTGCCTTAGGATCTTGTCCGCCCTACATACATTTAACCATTTCCGTGACACTTGAGCAGCGCAAAGCATAGACTTAGGCTCCAACTTGCGTAGAATCAGCTGGGATATCTCCGGCGGGAGTTCAGAAATGAAATCCAACTTGGCAGGTTCCAGTAGTCCTAGCGCACGGAGGAAAGACCTGAAGAACTCCATGTTGCCGCTGCAGCGTCAGGATCTCTAATGATCTACTGTTCCAAATTTTGGGTTTATATACCCTTGGTTACGGTTGATCGCCTGTTCCGGTTCGGTGACCCGACCAATCAGGATCGAGCTCGGATGAATTTATGTTTGTCATTGTTATGTTAACTTGCTGTTGAGTGCACGCATCTGGACATAAATCGTTGAATTTGTTTGCCGTATATCAAACTCTAGGGAAATGTTTCTGTTTGGAATACCTTATGAAAATGTTTCATTTTGGAATACGCTATGAAATATGTAGATAACATAAATTTACATCTTAAGATGTTTTCTTTCAATGACATAGGGAGTGGTATAGGTATGATGTTTAACCCACCGTCGGACGGAGCGGTTCTAGGAGATACATCAATCACTATTTTGTGCAGTGTGATACATCCTTAAGCGGCGCGAACCCCTGGCCACTAGTAGCTTAATGTAAATGCTGTAATGCTGATTAGTTTTACATATCAGAGACACATTGTATTAACCCTCATACGCTCCTCAAGAATATTTTCCTCAATCCGCGAGTGGTTCGTAAGTCGGTCCGGATTGAGATCAGCTTGAGCCCAACGCTAGATTTCTAAAAACCGCGCGGAAATTGCGTAACAGCAACGGAGGAAATTAAGGGGCCGCCACACCGCTTAGGGAAACTAAATTCCTCAATTTCGAACAAATTTCGGATCTTATGGTTAGGACAGAGACGGAACGAAGCTAGCAGCCACTAGTGCGATAAAGATGGTACATTAGATAGAAGTCCAGACTTTGTAAACTCAAACGTCGAAAAAAACTTCTTTTTTATATTGATGTTCCCTGACACCCCCCCCCCCCCCGCGGAGAGGGGAAATTAGTTTAGATTGCCCCGAGGCCGACAAAATCCCCCGACCCGCTAGGTCATACCGGGAGTTTAGAGGGAATCAGAGTCAATCTCAGTCCTGAACTAAAAAGAGAGGAAATTCTGGTGGAGGACAGGCGCAAAGTTTAGTATTTTGTTCCTACCACCCCCGAGTAGGGTGTCATTTGAAAGAGCTCGGGAAGAGGTATTGAGCCTCATAGGCTAGGAGCGCCTCCGAGGTCATCCGAAGGGCGTATAGCGTTTCTCGTAAATTAGAAAAGTTCTGTATGTATTTGGAGTCGCGAGGGCATTAGGATCTCGATCCCGAGGTCAGAGTGGAGGTGCCTTTGACTTTGAAAATTCTGACAAAGCCAAAGGTCTTGGAAATCTTTTTCAGATTTTCAAGGTCAAGGTCAAGGTCAAAGGTGCAGGCGGGATCAGGAACCTCCCCCGAAGGTCGCCATATAAATTTGCGGTGTAGAGCGACAAAAAGTAGTGAAAAATGGCATAGAATAGGTTAATTTAGCAATTAAGGATTTAGGTTTTAGGCTGCGTGCGGATAGGAATAGTGTTAAACGGTTAGATTTAAGAGTGCGGTTTCAATGTTTCATATAGTTTGGATTGACATCTGTAAGGAAAAAATAAAATCCAGGTCAGGTTAATTTTTATTAAAATTGATTATAAAAAAAGGTACCACAATTACGAATATAAAATTTCGCGCGCGCCAAAGAACTGTGTTTACGGAACCTTTAAATGGACACAAAATAAATGACCCCCGCCGATTATGAATACGAAATTTCGAAAAAAAAATTTTTCTGTAAATGTTACGCGTTACACTTGTGTTATATGAATACGAAATATTGCAAAAAATCGATTGTCACGATAAAATTTTGGTAACAAAGGCGATCTAGATTGGGCGCCGAAAAAAGAAGGTTCGAGAAGAAGTATCAAAAGCTCTCATGATTTATTTAAACATATTTCAACGAATTGCAGCAATGTAGTACGTCATTTGTAATGAAAGATTATTTGATGTTATAGGATCGGATTTTTCCAAGATCCCTGTTTCTGATCACAGACACTCTGTTAAACTGAAGCACTTCAATTTAACATGCACTATTTCATATATTGGATGATTGCAAAAGCTCATACTCAATTTACCTCGTGAACTTGTCTGAAACTAAACGTGCAACTTCTACGGAAAAGGAAATCACAAGTTGTAAAATGTTCGGAGATAATTATAGAAAACAGAGTTACAGACTATATAATTGATTAATAAAACTGTTATTTATCCCAAATAGGGTACGAACTTTTGCAAACACATTACTAATACATTACGTTTAGTAATACATTATTGGCTAACGATTGAAGGCTGTTAAAGGATCTGGTAAAGAATCATTGGTCATGGACTTTAGAAAATGACGAAAAGATATTATATCTTAAATATAAACATATTATTAATATATTCAACGAAAAATATCCTGCATCGCTTATGGGAAGCAGTAGTTAGATTTTTTTAAAAATACTGTCCACACTTGGACATCAGTCAATTATACATATAGGGGAAAATTATAAAAAGATTTTCTTGTGGTCAAACAATGGATTATATGTACTTACTTAGACTACATTATCCTAACAACTAGTCAATTCACTCATAAGAGCACGTCAAGATAAAATTGACTAACATCTTACATTCTAATACATCTACTACGCCTCGAAGTTATTGAACCCACGCTCGCCACACTCTGCACTGGATTTCGAGGAATTTTTCGAACCACTCCAGTTTTGGTTCTGACGAAAGGAACAACTCTTCTCACCTGTGCAGGAATTATTAGATCCCTCTGTACAATCGTTCTCGGCTCATCCACATCTTCCCCTCGAAAACGTTCATTCATTATCCGCATTGCACGTTGCTTATGATGCCTAGCGGTTTGCCTTAGGATCTTGTCCGCCCTACATACATTTAACCATTTCCGTGACACTTGAGCAGCGCAAAGCAGAGACTTAGGCTCCAACTTGCGTAGAATCAGCTGGGATATCTCCGGCGGGAGTTCAGAAATGAAATCCAACTTGGCAGGTTCCAGTAGTCCTAGCGCACGGAGGAAAGACCTGAAGAACTCCATGTTGCCGCTGCAGCGTCAGGATCTCGAATGATCTACTGTTCCAAATTTTGGGTTTATATACCCTTGGTTACGGTTGATCGCCTGTTCCGGTTCGGTGACCCGACCAATCAGGATCGAGCTCGGATGAATTTATGTTTGTCATTGTTATGTTAACTTGCTGTTGAGTGCACGCATCTGGACATAAATCGTTGAATTTGTTTGCCGTATATCAAACTCTAGGGAAATGTTTCTGTTTGGAATACCTTATGAAAATGTTTCATTTTGGAATACGCTATGAAATATGTAGATAACATAAATTTACATCTTAAGATGTTTTCTTTCAATGACATAGGGAGTGGTATAGGTATGATGTTTAACCCACCGTCGGACGGAGCGGTTCTAGGAGATACATCAATCACTATTTTGTGCAGTGTGATACATCCTTAAGCGGCGCGAACCCCTGGCCACTAGTAGCTTAATGTAAATGCTGTAATGCTGATTAGTTTTACATATCAGAGACACATTGTATTAACCCTCATACGCTCCTCAAGAATATTTTCCTCAATCCGCGAGTGGTTCGTAAGTCGGTCCGGATTGAGATCAGCTTGAGCCCAACGCTAGATTTCTAAAAACCGCGCGGAAATTGCGTAACAGCAACGGAGGAAATTAAGGGGCCGCCACACCGCTTAGGGAAACTAAATTCCTCAATTTCGAACAAATTTCGGATCTTATGGTTAGGACAGAGACGGAACGAAGCTAGCAGCCACTAGTGCGATAAAGATGGTACATTAGATAGAAGTCCAGACTTTGTAAACTCAAACGTCGAAAAAACTTCTTTTTTATATTGATGTTCCCTGACACCCCCCCCCCCCCCGCGGAGAGGGGAAATTAGTTTAGATTGCCCCGAGGCCGACAAAATCCCCCGACCCGCTAGGTCATACCGGGAGTTTAGAGGGAATCAGAGTCAATCTCAGTCCTGAACTAAAAAGAGAGGAAATTCTGGTGGAGGACAGGCGCAAAGTTTAGTATTTTGTTCCTACCACCCCCGAGTAGGGTGTCATTTGAAAGAGCTCGGGAAGAGGTATTGAGCCTCATAGGCTAGGAGCGCCTCCGAGGTCATCCGAAGGGCGTATAGCGTTTCTCGTAAATTAGAAAAGTTCTGTATGTATTTGGAGTCGCGAGGGCATTAGGATCTCGATCCCGAGGTCAGAGTGGAGGTGCCTTTGACTTTGAAAATTCTGACAAAGCCAAAGGTCTTGGAAATCTTTTTCAGATTTTCAAGGTCAAGGTCAAGGTCAAAGGTGCAGGCGGGATCAGGAACCTCCCCCGAAGGTCGCCATATAAATTTGCGGTGTAGAGCGACAAAAAGTAGTGAAAAATGGCATAGAATAGGTTAATTTAGCAATTAAGGATTTAGGTTTTAGGCTGCGTGCGGATAGGAATAGTGTTAAACGGTTAGATTTAAGAGTGCGGTTCAATATTTCATATAGTTTGGATTGACATCTGTAAGGAAAAAATAAAATCCAGGTCAGGTTAATTTTTATTAAAATTGATTATAAAAAAAGGTACCACAATTACGAATATAAAATTTCGCGCGCGCCAAAGAACTGTGTTTACGGAACCTTTAAATGGACACAAAATAAATGACCCCCGCCGATTATGAATACGAAATTTCGAAAAAAAAAATTTTCTGTAAATGTTACGCGTTACACTTGTGTTATATGATTACGAAATATTGCAAAAAATCGATTGTCACGATAAAATTTTGGTAACAAAGGCGATCTAGATTGGGCGCCGAAAAAAGAAGGTTCGAGAAGAAGTATCAAAAGCTCTCATGATTTATTTAAACATATTTCTACGAATTGCAGCAATGTAGTACGTCATTTGTAATGAAAGATTATTTGATGTTATAGGATCGGATTTTTCCAAGATCCCTGTTTCTGATCACAGACACTCTGTTAAACTGAAGCACTTCAATTTAACATGAACTATTTCATATATTGGATGATTGCAAAAGCTCATACTCAATTTACCTCGTGAACTTGTCTGAAACTAAACGTGCAACTTCTACGGAAAAGGAAATCACAGGTTGTAAAATGTTCGGAGACAATTATAGAAAACAGAGTTACAGACTATATAATTGATTAATAAAACTGTTATTTATCCCAAATAGGGTACGAAATCTTGCAAACACATTACTAATACATTACGTTTAGTAATACATTATTGGCTAACGATTGAAGGCTGTTAAAGGATCTGGTAAAGAATCATTGGTCATGGACTTTAGAAAATGACGAAAAGATATTATATCTTAAATATAAACATATTATTAATATATTCAACGAAAAATATCCTGCATCGCTTATGGGAAGCAGTAGTTAGATTTTTTAAAAAATACTGTCCACACTTGGACATCAGTCAATTATACATATAGGGGAAAATTATAAAAAGATTTTCTTGTGGTCAAACAATGGATTATATGTACTTACTTAGACTACATTATCCTAACAACTAGTCAATTCACTCATAAGAGCACGTCAAGATAAAATTGACTAACATCTTACATTCTAATACATCTACTACGCCTCGAAGTTATTGAACCCACGCTCGCCACACTCTGCACTGGATTTCGAGGAATTTTTCGAACCACTCCAGTTTTGGTTCTGACGAAAGGAACAACTCTTCTCACCTGTGCAGGAATTATTAGATCCCTCTGTACAATCGTTCTCGGCTCATCCACAGCTTCCCCTCGAAAACGTTCATTCATTATCCGCATTGCACGTTGCTTATGACGCCTAGCGGTTTGCCTTAGGATCTTGTCCGCCCTACATACATTTAACCATTTCCGTGACACTTGAGCAGCGCAAAGCAGAGACTTAGGCTCCAACTTGCGTAGAATCAGCTGGGATATCTCCGGCGGGAGTTCAGAAATGAAATCCAACTTGGCAGGTTCCAGTAGTCCTAGCGCACGGAGGAAAGACCTCAAGAACTCCATGTTGCCGCTGCAGCGTCAGGATCTCTAATGATCTACTGTTCCAAATTTTGGGTTTATATACCCTTGGTTACGGTTGATCGCCTGTTCCGGTTCGGTGACCCGACCAATCAGGATCGAGCTCGGATGAATTTATGTTTGTCATTGTTATGTTAACTTGCTGTTGAGTGCACGCATCTGGACATAAATCGTTGAATTTGTTTGCCGTATATCAAACTCTAGGGAAATGTTTCTGTTTGGAATACCTTATGAAAATGTTTCATTTTGGAATACGCTATGAAATATGTAGATAACATAAATTTACATCTTAAGATGTTTTCTTTCAATGACATAGGGAGTGGTATAGGTATGATGTTTAACCCACCGTCGGACGGAGCGGTTCTAGGAGATACATCAATCACTATTTTGTGCAGTGTGATACATCCTTAAGCGGCGCGAACCCCTGGCCACTAGTAGCTTAATGTAAATGCTGTAATGCTGATTAGTTTTACATATCAGAGACACATTGTATTAACCCTCATACGCTCCTCAAGAATATTTTCCTCAATCCGCGAGTGGTTCGTAAGTCGGTCCGGATTGAGATCAGCTTGAGCCCAACGCTAGATTTCTAAAAACCGCGCGGAAATTGCGTAACAGCAACGGAGGAAATTAAGGGGCCGCCACACCGCTTAGGGAAACTAAATTCCTCAATTTCGAACAAATTTCGGATCTTATGGTTAGGACAGAGACGGAACGAAGCTAGCAGCCACTAGTGCGATAAAGATGGTACATTAGATAGAAGTCCAGACTTTGTAAACTCAAACGTCGAAAAAAACTTCTTTTTTATATTGATGTTCCCTGACACCCCCCCCCCCCGCGGAGAGGGGAAATTAGTTTAGATTGCCCCGAGGCCGACAAAATCCCCCGACCCGCTAGGTCATACCGGGAGTTTTGAGGGAATCAGAGTCAATCTCAGTCCTGAACTAAAAAGAGAGGAAATTCTGGTGGAGGACAGGCGCAAAGTTTAGTATTTTGTTCCTACCACCCCCGAGTAGGGTGTCATTTGAAAGAGCTCGGGAAGAGGTATTGAGCCTTATAGGCTAAGAGCGCCTCCGAGGTCATCCGAAGGGCGTATAGCGTTTCTCGTAAATTAGAAAAGTTCTGTATGTATTTGGAGTCGCGAGGGCATTAGGATCTCGATCCCGAGGTCAGAGTGGAGGTGCCTTTGACTTTGAAAATTCTGACAAAGCCAAAGGTCTTGGAAATCTTTTTCAGATTTTCAAGGTCAAGGTCAAGGTCAAAGGTGCAGGCGGGATCAGGAACCTCCCCCGAAGGTCGCCATATAAATTTGCGGTGTAGAGCGACAAAAAGTAGTGAAAAATGGCATAGAATAGGTTAATTTAGCAATTAAGGATTTAGGTTTTAGGCTGCGTGCGGATAGGAATAGTGTTAAACGGTTAGATTTAAGAGTGCGGTTTCAATATTTCATATAGTTTGGATTGACATCTGTAAGGAAAAAATAAAATCCAGGTCAGGTTAATTTTTATTAAAATTGATTATAAAAAAAGGTACCACAATTACGAATATAAAATTTCGCGCGCGCCAAAGAACTGTGTTTACGGATCCTTTAAATGGACACAAAATAAATGACCCCCGCCGATTATGAATACGTATTTCGAAAAAAAAAATTTTCTGTAAATGTTACGCGTTACACTTGTGTTATATGATTACGAAATATTGCAAAAAATCGATTGTCACGATAAAATTTTGGTAACAAAGGCGATTTAGATTGGGCGCCGAAAAAAGAAGGTTCGAGAAGAAGTATCAAAAGCTCTCATGATTTATTTAAACATATTTCAACGAATTGCAGCAATGTAGTACGTCATTTGTAATGAAAGATTATTTGATGTTATAGGATCGGATTTTTCCAAGATCCCTGTTTCTGATCACAGACACTCTGTTAAACTGAAGCACTTCAATTTAACATGCACTATTTCATATATTGGATGATTGCAAAAGCTCATACTCAATTTACCTCGTGAACTTGTCTGAAACTAAACGTGCAACTTCTACGGAAAAGGAAATCACAAGTTGTAAAATGTTCGGAGATAATTATAGAAAACAGAGTTACAGACTATATAATTGATTAATAAAACTGTTATTTATCCCAAATAGGGTACGAACTTTTGCAAACACATTACTAATACATTACGTTTAGTAATACATTATTGGCTAACGATTGAAGGCTGTTAAAGGATCTGGTAAAGAATCATTGGTCATGGACTTTAGAAAATGACGAAAAGATATTATATCTTAAATATAAACATATTATTAATATATTCAACGAAAAATATCCTGCATCGCTTATGGGAAGCAGTAGTTAGATTTTTTTAAAAATACTGTCCACACTTGGACATCAGTCAATTATACATATAGGGGAAAATTATAAAAAGATTTTCTTGTGGTCAAACAATGGATTATATGTACTTACTTAGACTACATTATCCTAACAACTAGTCAATTCACTCATAAGAGCACGTCAAGATAAAATTGACTAACATCTTACATTCTAATACATCTACTACGCCTCGAAGTTATTGAACCCACGCTCGCCACACTCTGCACTGGATTTCGAGGAATTTTTCGAACCACTCCAGTTTTGGTTCTGACGAAAGGAACAACTCTTCTCACCTGTGCAGGAATTATTAGATCCCTCTGTACAATCGTTCTCGGCTCATCCACAGCTTCCCCTCGAAAACGTTCATTCATTATCCGCATTGCACGTTGCTTATGATGCCTAGCGGTTTGCCTTAGGATCTTGTCCGCCCTACATACATTTAACCATTTCCGTGACACTTGAGCAGCGCAAAGCAGAGACTTAGGCTCCAACTTGCGTAGAATCAGCTGGGATATCTCCGGCGGGAGTTCAGAAATGAAATCCAACTTGGCAGGTTCCAGTAGTCCTAGCGCACGGAGGAAAGACCTGAAGAACTCCATGTTGCCGCTGCAGCGTCAGGATCTCTAATGATCTACTGTTCCAAATTTTGGGTTTATATACCCTTGGTTACGGTTGATCGCCTGTTCCGGTTCGGTGACCCGACCAATCAGGATCGAGCTCGGATGAATTTATGTTTGTTATTGTTATGTTAACTTGCTGTTGAGTGCACGCATCTGGACATAAATCGTTGAATTTGTTTGCCGTATATCAAACTCTAGGGAAATGTTTCTGTTTGGAATACCTTATGAAAATGTTTCATTTTGGAATACGCTATGAAATATGTAGATAACATAAATTTACATCTTAAGATGTTTTCTTTCAATGACATAGGGAGTGGTATAGGTATGATGTTTAACCCACCGTCGGACGGAGCGGTTCTAGGAGATACATCAATCACTATTTTGTGCAGTGTGATACATCCTTAAGCGGCGCGAACCCCTGGCCACTAGTAGCTTAATGTAAATGCTGTAATGCTGATTAGTTTTATATATCAGAGACACATTGTATTAACCCTCATACGCTCCTCAAGAATATTTTCCTCAATCCGCGAGTGGTTCGTAAGTCGGTCCGGATTGAGATCAGCTTGAGCCCAACGCTAGATTTCTAAAAACCGCGCGGAAATTGCGTAACAGCAACGGAGGAAATTAAGGGGCCGCCACACCGCTTAGGGAAACTAAATTCCTCAATTTCGAACAAATTTCGGATCTTATGGTTAGGACAGAGACGGAACGAAGCTAGCAGCCACTAGTGCGATAAAGATGGTACATTAGATAGAAGTCCAGACTTTGTAAACTCAAACGTCGAAAAAAACTTCTTTTTTATATTGATGTTCCCTGACACCCCCCCCCCCCCGCGGAGAGGGGAAATTAGTTTAGATTGCCCCGAGGCCGACAAAATCCCCCGACCCGCTAGGTCATACCGGGAGTTTTGAGGGAATCAGAGTCAATCTCAGTCCTGAACTAAAAAGAGAGGAAATTCTGGTGGAGGACAGGCGCAAAGTTTAGTATTTTGTTCCTACCACCCCCGAGTAGGGTGTCATTTGAAAGAGCTCGGGAAGAGGTATTGAGCCTCATAGGCTAGGAGCGCCTCCGAGGTCATCCGAAGGGCGTATAGCGTTTCTCGTAAATTAGAAAAGTTCTGTATGTATTTGGAGTCGCGAGGGCATTAGGATCTCGATCCCGAGGTCAGAGTGGAGGTGCCTTTGACTTTGAAAATTCTGACAAAGCCAAAGGTCTTGGAAATCTTTTTCAGATTTTCAAGGTCAAGGTCAAGGTCAAAGGTGCAGGCGGGATCAGGAACCTCCCCCGAAGGTCGCCATATAAATTTGCGGTGTAGAGCGACAAAAAGTAGTGAAAAATGGCATAGAATAGGTTAATTTAGGAATTAAGGATTTAGGTTTTAGGCTGCGTGCGGATAGGAATAGTGTTAAACGGTTAGATTTAAGAGTGCGGTTTCAATGTTTCATATAGTTTGGATTGACATCTGTAAGGAAAAAATAAAATCCAGGTCAGGTTAATTTTTATTAAAATTGATTATAAAAAAAGGTACCACAATTACGAATATAAAATTTCGCGCGCGCCAAAGAACTGTGTTTACGGAACCTTTAAATGGACACAAAATAAATGACCCCCGCCGATTATGAATACGAAATTTCGAAAAAAAAATTTTTCTGTAAATGTTACGCGTTACACTTGTGTTATATGAATACGAAATATTGCAAAAAATCGATTGTCACGATAAAATTTTGGTAACAAAGGCGATCTAGATTGGGCGCCGAAAAAAGAAGGTTCGAGAAGAAGTATCAAAAGCTCTCATGATTTATTTAAACATATTTCAACGAATTGCAGCAATGTAGTACGTCATTTGTAATGAAAGATTATTTGATGTTATAGGATCGGATTTTTCCAAGATCCCTGTTTCTGATCACAGACACTCTGTTAAACTGAAGCACTTCAATTTAACATGCACTATTTCATGTATTGGATGATTGCAAAAGCTCATACTCAATTTACCTCGTGAACTTGTCTGAAACTAAACGTGCAACTTCTACGGAAAAGGAAATCACAAGTTGTAAAATGTTCGGAGATAATTATAGAAAACAGAGTTACAGACTATATAATTGATTAATAAAACTGTTATTTATCCCAAATAGGGTACGAACTTTTGCAAACACATTACTAATACATTACGTTTAGTAATACATTATTGGCTAACGATTGAAGGCTGTTAAAGGATCTGGTAAAGAATCATTGGTCATGGACTTTAGAAAATGACGAAAAGATATTATATCTTAAATATAAACATATTATTAATATATTCAACGAAAAATATCCTGCATCGCTTATGGGAAGCAGTAGTTAGATTTTTTAAAAAATACTGTCCACACTTGGACATCAGTCAATTATACATATAGGGGAAAATTATAAAAAGATTTTCTTGTGGTCAAACAATGGATTATATGTACTTACTTAGACTACATTATCCTAACAACTAGTCAATTCACTCATAAGAGCACGTCAAGATAAAATTGACTAACATCTTACATTCTAATACATCTACTACGCCTCGAAGTTATTGAACCCACGCTCGCCACACTCTGCACTGGATTTCGAGGAATTTTTCGAACCACTCCAGTTTTGGTTCTGACGAAAGGAACAACTCTTCTCACCTGTGCAGGAATTATTAGATCCCTCTGTACAATCGTTCTCGGCTCATCCACAGCTTCCCCTCGAAAACGTTCATTCATTATCCGCATTGCACGTTGCTTATGATGCCTAGCGGTTTGCCTTAGGATCTTGTCCGCCCTACATACATTTAACCATTTCCGTGACACTTGAGCAGCGCAAAGCAGAGACTTAGGCTCCAACTTGCGTAGAATCAGCTGGGATATCTCCGGCGGGAGTTCAGAAATGAAATCCAACTTGGCAGGTTCCAGTAGTCCTAGCGCACGGAGGAAAGACCTGAAGAACTCCATGTTGCCGCTGCAGCGTCAGGATCTCTAATGATCTACTGTTCCAAATTTTGGGTTTATATGCCCTTGGTTACGGTTGATCGCCTGTTCCGGTTCGGTGACCCGACCAATCAGGATCGAGCTCGGATGAATTTATGTTTGTCATTGTTATGTTAACTTGCTGTTGAGTGCACGCATCTGGACATAAATCGTTGAATTTGTTTGCCGTATATCAAACTCTAGGGAAATGTTTCTGTTTGGAATACCTTATGAAAATGTTTCATTTTGGAATACGCTATGAAATATGTAGATAACATAAATTTACATCTTAAGATGTTTTCTTTCAATGACATAGGGAGTGGTATAGGTATGATGTTTAACCCACCGTCGGACGGAGCGGTTCTAGGAGATACATCAATCACTATTTTGTGCAGTGTGATACATCCTTAAGCGGCGCGAACCCCTGGCCACTAGTAGCTTAATGTAAATGCTGTAATGCTGATTAGTTTTATATATCAGAGACACATTGTATTAACCCTCATACGCTCCTCAAGAATATTTTCCTCAATCCGCGAGTGGTTCGTAAGTCGGTCCGGATTGAGATCAGCTTGAGCCCAACGCTAGATTTCTAAAAACCGCGCGGAAATTGCGTAACAGCAACGGAGGAAATTAAGGGGCCGCCACACCGCTTAGGGAAACTAAATTCCTCAATTTCGAACAAATTTCGGATCTTATGGTTAGGACAGAGACGGAACGAAGCTAGCAGCCACTAGTGCGATAAAGATGGTACATTAGATAGAAGTCCAGACTTTGTAAACTCAAACGTCGAAAAAAACTTCTTTTTTATATTGATGTTCCCTGACACCCCCCCCCCCCCCGCGGAGAGGGGAAATTAGTTTAGATTGCCCCGAGGCCGACAAAATCCCCCGACCCGCTAGGTCATACCGGGAGTTTAGAGGGAATCAGAGTCAATCTCAGTCCTGAACTAAAAAGAGAGGAAATTCTGGTGGAGGACAGGCGCAAAGTTTAGTATTTTGTTCCTACCACCCCCGAGTAGGGTGTCATTTGAAAGAGCTCGGGAAGAGGTATTGAGCCTCATAGGCTAGGAGCGCCTCCGAGGTCATCCGAAGGGCGTATAGCGTTTCTCGTAAATTAGAAAAGTTCTGTATGTATTTGGAGTCGCGAGGGCATTAGGATCTCGATCCCGAGGTCAGAGTGGAGGTGCCTTTGACTTTGAAAATTCTGACAAAGCCAAAGGTCTTGGAAATCTTTTTCAGATTTTCAAGGTCAAGGTCAAGGTCAAAGGTGCAGGCGGGATCAGGAACCTCCCCCGAAGGTCGCCATATAAATTTGCGGTGTAGAGCGACAAAAAGTAGTGAAAAATGGCATAGAATAGGTTAATTTAGCAATTAAGGATTTAGGTTTTAGGCTGCGTGCGGATAGGAATAGTGTTAAACGGTTAGATTTAAGAGTGCGGTTTCAATATTTCATATAGTTTGGATTGACATCTGTAAGGAAAAAATAAAATCCAGGTCAGGTTAATTTGTATTAAAATTAATTATAAAAAAAGGTACCACAATAACGAATATAAAATTTCGCGCGCGCCAAAGAACTGTGTTTACGGAACCTTTAAATGGACACAAAATAAATGACCCCCGCCGATTATGAATACGAAATTTCGAAAAAAAAATTTTTCTGTAAATGTTACGCGTTACACTTGTGTTATATGATTACGAAATATTGCAAAAAATCGATTGTCACGATAAAATTTTGGTAACAAAGGCGATCTAGATTGGGCGCCGAAAAAAGAAGGTTCGAGAAGAAGTATCAAAAGCTCTCATGATTTATTTAAACATATTTCAACGAATTGCAGCAATGTAGTACGTCATTTGTAATGAAAGATTATTTGATGTTATAGGATCGGATTTTTCCAAGATCCCTGTTTCTGATCACAGACACTCTGTTAAACTGAAGCACTTCAATTTAACATGCACTATTTCATATATTGGATGATTGCAAAAGCTCATACTCAATTTACCTCGTGAACTTGTCTGAAACTAAACGTGCAACTTCTACGGAAAAGGAAATCACAGGTTGTAAAATGTTCGGAGACAATTATAGAAAACAGAGTTACAGACTATATAATTGATTAATAAAACTGTTATTTATCCCAAATAGGGTACGAACTTTTGCAAACACATTACTAATACATTACGTTTAGTAATACATTATTGGCTAACGATTGAAGGCTGTTAAAGGATCTGGTAAAGAATCATTGGTCATGGACTTTAGAAAATGACGAAAAGATATTATATCTTAAATATAAACATATTATTAATATATTCAACGAAAAATATCCTGCATCGCTTATGGGAAGCAGTAGTTAGATTTTTTAAAAAATACTGTCCACACTTGGACATCAGTCAATTATACATATAGGGGAAAATTATAAAAAGATTTTCTTGTGGTCAAACAATGGATTATATGTACTTACTTAGACTACATTATCCTAACAACTAGTCAATTCACTCATAAGAGCACGTCAAGATAAAATTGACTAACATCTTACATTCTAATACATCTACTACGCCTCGAAGTTATTGAACCCACGCTCGCCACACTCTGCACTGGATTTCGAGGAATTTTTCGAACCACTCCAGTTTTGGTTCTGACGAAAGGAACAACTCTTCTCACCTGTGCAGGAATTATTAGATCCCTCTGTACAATCGTTCTCGGCTCATCCACAGCTTCCCCTCGAAAACGTTCATTCATTATCCGCATTGCACGTTGCTTATGATGCCTAGCGGTTTGCCTTAGGATCTTGTCCGCCCTACATACATTTAACCATTTCCGTGACACTTGAGCAGCGCAAAGCAGAGACTTAGGCTCCAACTTGCGTAGAATCAGCTGGGATATCTCCGGCGGGAGTTCAGAAATGAAATCCAACTTGGCAGGTTCCAGTAGTCCTAGCGCACGGAGGAAAGACCTGAAGAACTCCATGTTGCCGCTGCAGCGTCAGGATCTCGAATGATCTACTGTTCCAAATTTTGGGTTTATATACCCTTGGTTACGGTTGATCGCCTGTTCCGGTTCGGTGACCCGACCAATCAGGATCGAGCTCGGATGAATTTATGTTTGTCATTGTTATGTTAACTTGCTGTTGAGTGCACGCATCTGGACATAAATCGTTGAATTTGTTTGCCGTATATCAAACTCTAGGGAAATGTTTCTGTTTGGAATACCTTATGAAAATGTTTCATTTTGGAATACGCTATGAAATATGTAGATAACATAAATTTACATCTTAAGATGTTTTCTTTCAATGACATAGGGAGTGGTATAGGTATGATGTTTAACCCACCGTCGGACGGAGCGGTTCTAGGAGATACATCAATCACTATTTTGTGCAGTGTGATACATCCTTAAGCGGCGCGAACCCCTGGCCACTAGTAGCTTAATGTAAATGCTGTAATGCTGATTAGTTTTATATATCAGAGACACATTGTATTAACCCTCATACGCTCCTCAAGAATATTTTCCTCAATCCGCGAGTGGTTCGTAAGTCGGTCCGGATTGAGATCAGCTTGAGCCCAACGCTAGATTTCTAAAAACCGCGCGGAAATTGTGTAACAGCAACGGAGGAAATTAAGGGGCCGCCACACCGCTTAGGGAAACTAAATTCCTCAATTTCGAACAAATTTCGGATCTTATGGTTAGGACAGAGACGGAACGAAGCTAGCAGCCACTAGTGCGATAAAGATGGTACATTAGATAGAAGTCCAGACTTTGTAAACTCAAACGTCGAAAAAAACTTCTTTTTTATATTGATGTTCCCTGACACCCCCCCCCCCCCGCGGAGAGGGGAAATCAGTTTAGATTGCCCCGAGGCCGACAAAATCCCCCGACCCGCTAGGTCATACCGGGAGTTTAGAGGGAATCAGAGTCAATCTCAGTCCTGAACTAAAAAGAGAGGAAATTCTGGTGGAGGACAGGCGCAAAGTTTAGTATTTTGTTCCTACCACCCCCGAGTAGGGTGTCATTTGAAAGAGCTCGGGAAGAGGTATTGAGCCTCATAGGCTAGGAGCGCCTCCGAGGTCATCCGAAGGGCGTATAGCGTTTCTCGTAAATTAGAAAAGTTCTGTATGTATTTGGAGTCGCGAGGGCATTAGGATCTCGATCCCGAGGTCAGAGTGGAGGTGCCTTTGACTTTGAAAATTCTGACAAAGCCAAAGGTCTTGGAAATCTTTTTCAGATTTTCAAGGTCAAGGTCAAGGTCAAAGGTGCAGGCGGGATCAGGAACCTCCCCCGAAGGTCGCCATATAAATTTGCGGTGTAGAGCGACAAAAAGTAGTGAAAAATGGCATAGAATAGGTTAATTTAGCAATTAAGGATTTAGGTTTTAGGCTGCGTGCGGATAGGAATAGTGTTAAACGGTTAGATTTAAGAGTGCGGTTTCAATATTTCATATAGTTTGGATTGACATCAGTAGTGTACCTATGGGGATTCTAACTCAGGAAGTGAATTTCCGTTGTCGTGAAATAGCGTTCGGCTCTGACGCGTGGCGCCATCTTGATTTCTTGCGGTTTTCCTTATCATTATCATTTCCTTATGATTTCCGACGCGCCTTGCGGTTTTCCTTATCGTTATCATTTCCGGTGCCGTCTTTGTTTCCTTATCTTTTTCCGCGTTTTATTATTCTGTAAATATTATGTAGGTCAATCTTTTGGGTGGGGGAACACATTGTGTCTTGCAAGGATCGATTGATGGGGTCATCGTCCTTGTGGTTTTCCTTATCTTTTCCGGACCTAATTAGTTGCAATATTATGTGAAGCAATTTCCTTATCATGTTCGGTGAGGATTATATCATGTCTTTACGGGAAAGAGAGAGAGACTTTTATTTCTCTTAGGAGCATATGATTGTAGAAGAGGTATTTCTATTGTGAGAATAATAAAGCCAGGGGAACCACCCTGGTCCAGAATTGGTATAGACTTTTTTTCTCTTAGGAGTATATGATTGTAGAAGAGGTATCCTCTGATTATTTTCTACCAAGTTAAAAACTGTAAGAGAGAGATTCGATGCAATTATAGCTCTGTTTTATCAAAAAACAGAGAGAGGTTTTATTGTAGCGATCTCTCTTATGGTTTTACTTCAGCATTTAATCTTGCGTTTTTAATTATGCTTAAAATCTAAACCGCTGTTTTGTGCAGCTGCAAGACGTAATTATCGCGCTGTTTCATAAAACAGTGAGAAAGGTCCTATTGTAATAATCTTTCTCTTATGGTTTTGCATTTCCTTCCTCATTTATATCGCGCTGTTTCTACCGGTGTTTAAAAGGAGGCGACGGTCAAATGCATTTTCAGTTTGCAATCATGTTGAGTATAATGGTGCCACGAGAGCCACGTTTCGTGGTCGTTGACAAAAATCTGTCATTAAACGAGCTGTTGAGCGTGCTGGTAAGTATCGTGTGTTCATCACTGTGTTATCGTGAAATATATTTTTCAAACAAAATTTACACTGTACGTTTATCTTACAGACATTTGATACAAACTACGAACGGTGCGTGTTTATTCGCGGTTGGCGATTAAATATGCGTCGCTGTCGCGAGGAGGTGGAGGAGTGGGATGGGGAGTTCGTTACATCAATTGCAACGTTATTTGAGTGGCAAGTATTATTTATTTTTTTACAATACAAGATTAAATATTAAAAATAATGTTTTTTTCTTTCAGTGGTCCGGACTGCTAGTTTGCTGCTGCATTTCTCTCAAAAATCTGTGCATACGTGGTTTCTGGGTGTCTTCCTAAATAAATATTTTTTTAATTTATAAAAACATTTCTTAATTAATTTTCTTTTAAAAAAAATTTTTTTTACCTGGTATCCGCACACGTCTATCCCTCTCGGTTGTGGCGTTATTGCGCTAGGGTTAGCTCCGATCGGTACGTTACCACAGTTCGCCCCGTGAACGTATCCGCAGCATCTGGACCAGATGCGGTGCTCATTCATGGGAACGTCGCCATCTTTCCATCGATGCAGCATTATACCACATTCGAAGCATTTGACGAGATCTTCGTCGCACAAGGAGAAAAATCCTGCGGCTGCGAGGTCTTCAGGTTTGACGATGTGTGAATAACGCCATGAACGGAAAGTTTGGAGTCTGTCGCGCTCGAGACGCAAATCAGGTGTGGGGTCCGGTATCTCAATCATTTTTTTTTTTAAAACGCTGGGTGAAAGAAGTGAGTTACGTTTTTTTTATATAATTGTTTAGCCATGCTCGAAATGTTTGCACTTCGCGCAGACAGCAATGGTACGGTTTTGAAGAGCGTTTTGTCCAACAGTGAAGTTTACACGGTACGTGAGCAGTTCGGTACATGGGATCGTGGACTAATACATCGTATTTTGGACATCCTAAATTTTCCAAATTTATCGAGTTTATTTCTAATTTTCGAAGGATGTCTCTCTCGAAACACCCACCTTTGTACGCTACGACGGGATTCGCGTGATCGCGCACAAAATTGCGTATAACATCGAACACGTCGTTCTGTTGATATTTTTCATAGCCGAAATCGATAAATGGAATCCCGTGTACAAAATTGCTTACGTACCGTGTCGACTTTTTGTCAGCATCTGATAAACGATGAAAGTTTATTCCCAAACGAAATTCAGCGAGTTCGAACGAGCCGTCGTAAACATTGATAATGGCTAATTCTTTGCATAAAAATTTTCTCTCGACAATGAATCCATCCATGTCAATGATTTGGGTGATTTGAGCCATCTAAATAAAAAATGTTTTCTAACCAATGATTGATTTCTGTATAAAATAAAAATTGTACTTACCGTGAAATGGAGCGAAGATCACACGTTCGCTGAATAACGACGACTGTGGGAGAGAGTCATCTATAGTATATATAATACCCCCACCACTATACTTATCGGTGTGAAAATAAATATGGAGGAGATTTTTTGTTTATTCGATTAATAAAAAGATGTTTTTCCATTGTTTATTTATTAAAAGATTCATTTTCACATTTATTCGATTAAAATATTGTTAACGGTAGTTTAAATAATTTTTCGCACAATGTTCGTCAATGGATTGTACTCCACGATGCAGTCGTGTATCATCAAGCAGTATGCGGTTGTCGAGGGGGCAATGTTGGCTCGACATTCGAATTCGATTCGCACGTCGATCGTGGCATTTTTCAGCGCTTCGTTTTGCCGAGAACAATCGAGAACGATGAATGGACCGTATTTCAGGAAATCTATGACGTTGAGTAGCGCCTCGCCGTTTCCATAGTATGATTCTTGGAATTTTGTATACATATCGTAGAGCAGCGCGTATTTGTCTTTTTCGAAATCAACATTTAGATCATCGTACGGATAGGTTTCCGAATTCAAGTAGAGCCGAATATTGGCTAATGCGCAATGATCGAAATGCGTAGCTGTTTTCGTTAAATTATTCTTTCGCGCGGTTTGTAAAGCGAATATCACGTATCGCGGTTTTTCCATTTGCGGAGCTGTTTTTATGGCCCATGTGTGCTTCGTAGTCGCCTGGAGCAGAGGATACTCGTACAGTTCCCATGATCGAAAGCTCATATCGATCGGCTTGTCGTTGCCCAGAATACGTAACATCGACAGCTTATTTATTTCATCCAACGTGACGTGTGGCATTCGCCATTGAATTTTGTATAGATCCAGAACGGGTTTCGCATTTTCGGAAGAACTGTACAACGCGTTTGTGTTGGTACGCGAGCGAATTAAAATCAATTCGTGGCGGGCGTTTATTACAACGCGTTTGTAGTCTTCGCAGAAGCCCAATAACATGCTCATAGGTATGCAAAAGTTGAAGTTTATCGCCGCTGTGGTTGTCGCGGTTTTCCTCTGCGCCTCGGTGTTATGCGTCCAGCCCGCGTTGGATAACGCGCTGCTTCTCGTCGTGGACAGGCTCACGTAGTTCTTCAGAGTCGTTGTAGTACCAGGATTTCTGGACCGATCGATTTCAACGCCGTTCAATTCGTAGCGTATTTCCTCGAACATAAACGCAACGGCATTGTTATCGAGAGCCGCCGATTCGATTGTTGATCCCGCTGGTAATTCAAGTTTCCCAGGCAAACTAAGTTTTCCCTCGACGTATAGGAAGCTTCTGCACGGGAGCGTGTACAAGTCTTGCTGTTGAATTGGTATGCGTATCTCATCGTTGTTTTCAAACGTTGTGTTGGCATATGGATTGTATGTGTGCAGCTCGATCTTCGTTATTCGATTGTCGAAGATCGGCGCTTCGGAGATGCTCAAAATGTCCTCGAACATGGTGAAAAAAACACTTTTTTCCTCTTTCACTTGTTTTTAACAACGAATCCCAAAGATTTCAGATACTCTGCGTTTCTCGCGGTCAGTTTTTTACACTCGTTTGGTTTCTTATGAATTGATGTGTTCTTCTTCAAGGTCGTATTGTTATGAATTAACATTGCTTCGTCGCATGTGTAGTCGTACCGTGATTTCTTCACCGCGAAAATCGATCAAACGTCCGGCTTGGTCCACGATGCGAATCGTTAAATCATCGATTGCTCGCACAACGATTGGAAGGTAAATGACTCGCGTGGGCGTTTCGGACAATTTATACCCCGGCGGTACCTTGGGCGCGAACTCATGTATCGTGTGAACGAGTTTGCCGTTGTCGTACGATCCGGTGGTTACGTTACATTCTACTCGAATGATGTTCACGTTAATGATATTCACAGGCGCGTTCGATGCGTGCCACGTGTTCGGCGATAAAACGCGGTTCGCGGAAAATCCCAGAATGGACCCCACGCTGTGAGGCTTCGCAAAGTTTATCCGAAACTTGCTGATAATTTCGCTTTTCATGGTGTTGTTGTTAGCCTGCAGGACCAGCGGATATTCATTATCGGCATCTTTGAGAGGATATCGCGTGCGTATTTCATGCCTCAAGTACGCGTTTATCGCTTCCAATTCGTACGAGCCGTCGGGGATGATGATCTCTTCGTCTCTGTCGCCGAAGTAGAATAGATTGTTACCGATGCTAGCGCTGATGTTCGGTATCGTGTAATAAGTTTGCAAATCGAGCAATCCCAGCTCGTATTCGTCGTTGTCCAGATTTATAGGTGGAAAGTGCTGAGACGACAGAATGCTGCTTCTTCCCGACAACGTGAACGTGAATGACCTTTGCATCTTTACGACTCGCGGAGAAATTTCACACACAGTTGTCCGCACACGCTTTCGTCGTAGTTTTGAAAACGTCTGTGATTATACGAGATTGTCGCGTTCGCGCCAAAGTAGCGAATCAACTCGACCGGCGGGCGAAGATTCCCAAAACTATCGAAGTATTTGACACGCGAGCCGTGTTTTATGTATGCAACCCAGTGCGTTCCGGGTCCGCGACTATTATCTAGATTGACGATACCTCGCTCGTTTACCCATGCGCGTTCCGGCAAATTGTCACGCATAAAAACCCCGCGAAAATGTGGTAATCTTTCACACGCTGTCGTCAATTCGACGTCCGTCGTCGTGTTGTCTTTCTTTTTTTTTTTTCTCTTAACCTTCCTCAAGCCTTCTCCACGCGTATACGGCGCGAGACGTAACCCGCGACCCTCCATGGTGCGATTGTGTCGCTCGGCTTCTTGCAATTGTTTCTTCGCGGCTTTCGCGGCGTTTATAGCTTTTACTACTCCCGCGGCGCCGCCCGTCAATGCTCCGATAGCTGACAAAGCGGGCAACAGCAGCGGTAGAAAACCACCGCGTTTGGCGATTGGGAGAATTCGTTTTTTTTTCGCCTTTTCTCGCGTTTCTTTAGGCCCATGCCTAATTTCGTTTTAGCTTTCATGGCTGCCAACACAGCAGCCGCAGACACCTTCTCTCCGAACGAAGCGTCTCCGGACTTTATGCGCTGTAGCGCTCGATCCGCCAAAATATTGTCGGCCACGTGACGATCACCCAGATCCTTGTGCAGCGAATACGCTATGTCGTGCTCGCGACAGGCAGCGTCCAACGGATTTATTCCACGGTCCCCACGGGCTAATCGTGCACGCAGTTTCGTACCAGGACCGCAGAATTGATAACTAGGTATATGCAATTCGAACGGTAACGCGTTTACAGCTCTGTTTAAAAGCCCCTTACCGAGGCGCGGCATAAACTGTTTTTAAAAAAAAAGAACACGAATCCTTTTTTCACGGGGGTCGGAGGGGGACTGATACCAACAATGTTCGAGCTCTCGTATAAATACTACCCACCACCCATCGAATCAATCGAAGCATGCGTTTCGTAAAGCAATCTTTGGATATTCGTGTTCCGACGCGTCGCGCGTTCGACGATCACTCCGAGGCGATGCGAAAACATGGATCATTGTTACCCGGTAATGTACGATGTGTGATAAGCGGTCCGTCAGGATGTGGTAAAACGAACGTTATGATTAGCCTGTTGGAGAGCGCGAACGGATTACGATTCGCCAATGTATACGTGTACTCGAAATCGTTGCGCCAGCCAAAATACCAATACTTGAGCAGACTGTTCTCATCCGTGGGGAAGGATGTGGGCTACTTCGCGTTTGCTGACAACGTTGACGTAATCCCTCCCGCAGAAGCACGGCCCGATTCGATATTCATCTTCGACGATGTGGCGTGCGATGAGCAAGATATCATGCGAGAATATTTCGCGATGGGTAGACATTCGCACGTCGATTGCTTTTACCTGGGACAGTCGTATGCGAGAATACCTAAACATTTAATTCGCGACAATGCTAATCTGCTGATTCTGTTTAAACAAGATGCCATGAACCTGCGACACGTTCATCAGGATCATGTAAATACCGATATGCCGTTCGAAACGTTTAGCGCGTTATGCATGAATTGTTGGCGAAAGAGGTATGGATTTCTCGTAATCGATAAAGACAGTCCTGTCAGTCGAGGTCGTTACAGACGCGGATTTAACGAGTTTGTCGTACTGTAACGGACACATTTGCTCGATAAGAGCCGTTGGAGTCACATCTCCGATATGTCATCGAAGAAGAGGAGCTCCGATATGTCGTCGAAGGAGAAGAAGAGGAGTTCCGATATGCCGTCGAAGGAGAAGAAGCTGCGAGCTTCGATCGCGAACGAAATAGCGAAGACCAGCGATACCATACGGAAAAAGTATTTAGCGTTGAAAGTTGGGAAAATGGCTACCCAGGAGAATTTGCAAGCAAATTTACAACCGATCGTCGAACCGTTGAAACAGTTAGTTAAAAATACAGCTACCGCCGAACCGAGCGACGACGACAACGTGTTCGACGACATTAAGGAGTCTCCATTGCGAAAAAAAAGAAGATTCTCGGATATTAAGGGAACGCCGTCGTCCATTATGAAAAAAAGAAGAAGAATAAAGAAGAAAAAGAATGACAAAGTCAGTTCGAGAAATATACAGGGTGTCCCAAATGTGGTGTACTTAATTGAAATGGGAGGTTCCTGAGACCATTTTAAGAGACATTTTCCTTTGCACCAATGTCAACTGCGGCTTTGTTTAGGAGTTATTAACGAAAAACACGGACCAATCAGAGCGCGCCCTGGGCGGCCGCGCCACACCGCACCGACAAGCGAGTGTCGGTGGTACGCCGTGACATCGCAACGAACAAGAGTTTCTCGATTATGTGAATGCTCTCCGATTTCAATGAGCTTTGGATATGTGGTCAAGATCATTATTCTGAACAACATTTCTCTTTAGACTTTTTGGCGATCGGCTTTAGTTTACGAGATTATCGCGAGAAACTTTACTTGTAAATCCATGGGATCGATGTACTACTAGCTCCTATCCGATTTCAATGAGCTTTGGATATGTGGTCAAGACCATTATTCTGAATAACATTTCTCTTTAGACTATTTGGCGGTTGGCTTTAGTTTACGAGATTATCGTAAAAAAAGAGAAGAAGCACAGAAACTGATTGTATTAAAAACTCACGTATTCAGCCGTAAATCCATTTGCTGCTTCGAAATGTGTGTCTTGAAATTTCTCCACACTCACAGTCATTGTTCAAATTTGTCAAAACATAGTTATGCACTAATAATAATTGCCATATCCCTTGTACTGCTGCACAAATCACAACAATCAGGTAATGCAATCACTAGACCGCGGATTTCATGTATTTGTAGCAAACATGAGTAGTTGCATTTTAATACAGTAGAGAGATTAAAATAATTTCAAAACACCATAGTATTATTTTCAACTTCTTAAAATGATCACAGTGAGAATCAAATATCTGTCTGGCTCCTGTCCCTTGTAATAGCGGCAGCCAACATTAATGTTGCATAAAGATCCGTAGTCTAGTGATTAGTTTAAATATTACTATCAAAAACACAGCTAATAGCAACCGTTAGCTTTGAATTGACAAGTCTTTGGAGATGTTCTCTCTACCGCGGCTCGAACGACACTGATTTTCCGCAAGATTTTTCTAAAGAATTTAGGGAGGGCATTTAGAGTGTCGAAATTCGAAATGCACGCTGTAGCACGAGAACGACGGGACGGTTGGACGAAAAACAGGATACGAGAAGGACCGCTGGCAATCACATGTTTAGTTTCTCCTGTAGATTGGTACGCAGAGTCGATGGGTAACCGTTCGAAAACGTCGTCTGTCCTTCTTTTAGAAAGTTTCTTAAGGAAGGTATAGGACAATAGGGATGCTACGCTGACCTGACATTTTTACCCCTTGCTGGGTAAAAGGACGGATGACGTTTTCGAACAGTTACCCATCGACTCTGCGTACCAACCTGCAGGAAAAACTAAACATGTGTTTGCCACAAAGCTTACAGCGGTCCTTCTCGCATTCTGTTTTTCGTATAACCGTCCCGTCGTTCTCGTGCTACAGCGTGCACATTCCGAATTTCGACACTCTAAATGCCCTTCCTAAATTCTTTAGAAAAATCTTGCGGAAAATCAGTGTCGTTCGAGCCGCGATAGAGAGAACATCTCCAAAGACTTGTCAATTCAAAGCTAACGGTTGCTATTAGCTGTGTTTTTGATAGTAATATTTAAACTAATCACTAGACTACGGATCTTTATGCAACATTAATGTTGGCTGCCGCTATTACAAGGGACAGGAGCCAGACAGATATTTGATTCTCACTGTGATCATTTTAAGAAGTTGAAAATAATACTATGGTGTTTTGAAATTATTTTAATCTCTCTACTGTCTTAAAATGCACCTACTCATGTTTGCTGCAAATGCATGAAATCCGCAGTCTAGTGATTGCATTACCTGATTGTTGTGATTTGTGCAGCAGTACAAGGGATATGGCAATTACTATTAGTGCATAACTATGTGTTGACAAATGTGAACAGTGATTGTGAGTGTGGAAAAATTTCAAGGCATCTGTGTGAAATAAACATACGAATTATTTATCGATTCGAAAGTGAAAGTGAAATTCTGGATCGTCGACTTGACCGCGCATCCCTTAGGCCTTTTACCACCGGCTGTGCAGTTCGTCGACCTGGCCGTACGTCCCTTAGCTTTCGGTACTGTTGTATACCTGAAGACATCTGTGCAGTTCGTCACCGAGTGACCCAGTGACACACATTTCGAAGCAGCAAATGGATTTACGGCTGAATAAGTGAGGTTTTAATACAATCAGTTTCTGCTTTTTCCCTCGTTCGGGTAAAGTTGCCGTAAGTCGGGTAAAGAGATCCACCCATATGAATTGACAAGTAAAGTTCTTCCGACCGACAAAAACTGTAAAGGGTAATGTTGTTCAGAATCATGGTCTTGACAACATATCCAAGGCTCATCGAAATCGGAGAGGAGATAGTTCAGATAGTACATCGACCGATTTACAATTACAAGTTACTTATCGCGTAAACTAAAGCCGGCCGACAAAAACTGTAAAGGGAAATGTTGTTCAGAATCATGATCTTGACAACATATCCAAAGCTCATCCAAATCGGGGAAGATTCACATAATCTCGAGAAACTCTTGTTCGTTACGGCATCGCGGCGTTACACCGCGCTCGTCTCCCGGCGCGCCGGGCCGAACGTGCCATCGCGCGTCTAGGGCGCGCTCTGATTGGTCCGTGTTTTTCGTTAATAACTCCTAAACAAAGCCGCAGTTGACATTGGTGCAAAGGAAAATGTCTCTTAGAATGGTCTCAGGAACCTCCCATTTCAATTAAGTACACCACATTTGGGACACCCTGTATATGTTGACGACGACGACGACGACGACGATGACGACGAGCCGATGATGGTACCGCGACAGGAGGAGGAGGATACCTTCCAATCACCGCGCACTCCATCTTTGGAATCTTCTATGCGTAATATTTTTGAAAATCCTGAAATTCATCACGAGGAAAATCAACAGCTATCCGAGAATTTCGGACCTTTGGCGCGCGAATATTTACAAAAATTTTTTACCGGCCCAACGAAAAATTCCGACAACGTGTACGGAGTATATCTGCAGGACGATAAGCTGATGCTGGGAAATTCAACGTTTGAGGTGGCCAACAACGATGATATCATCATTAGAGGGCTACGGTACAGAGGGACTCGCGGTCTTTACGAATTGATATTCAATAAAGTACCCGACGAGCAGGCGTGCACCGAGGATGATAAGAACGCGTACAAAAGAATTCTCGTTATTACACAAGCGCATCGACGCGGGAATCAGATAATGGGAAACAAAGGTTTCAAGTATAGAAAAATTATAAAACCGTTGTTTTCGTCGCCAAGTGGAAGGGGTATTCAGCTTCCAACTTTTATGCGCGTGACCGACCATCCAATCGATTACGTGCATTGGGACGATCCGAACGAACTCGTCGATCGTCTGAGATTGTTGACGGCTTCGAGGAACGCTGGCCATTCGGGGCATAACAACGAAATAATGTCGATAATCGAGGAACTTCGCGAGGCTGGTTTAATTATAAATTAAAGTTTACGAGTTGACGACATGTCAGTCGATAAAATTGTGGCATTGTTGCGGCTGGATAAAATGCGCGTTCGTTTGAATTGCTGCGAAACGAATCAAACGATATCCTCGGGAGGAGAAGACGACGGTGAAAACTGGAACCTGAGATTTCATCATCTGGAGACGAAACTGGACGAGATATATCAACAAATACTACGGATCGAAAAGCAGTTGTACGAGTTGGTGACGGTAGGAAAACCACAAGGTAGCAAGAGATAAGGTATTTCGCAGGAAACAGCATATCAGGCGGTCGAAGAAGTCTAAAAAAATGTATGTCAACAAATTTGGTACATCGTTTCGTGAAACGAACAAGCGAAAGTTGGATGTTCCTTTCTATTCGTTACAAAAATATGTACACGATAACGCAATATGTTTGAACAACGCTAATTTGTACGATGCGAATGGAGCTGGGATCGAGCGTGTGGCGTATCCCACCGCAAACGATCACGCGACGACCAAATCGTACGTCGATGACATTGTAAAACGCGGTGACGAATATGTTAAATCAAAGGTGGAAATATACGTGTTGGACAATGTGATGAGACTGGACAAAAAACTGAAAACATCCGAAGGAACGTTGAAGTCCGAGATCATGGAGAAACTGAACAAACAACTAAAAACGTTAAGGTCCGAAATCGTGGAGAAACTGAGCAAAGACCTGAAAACATCTAACGAAACGTTGAGGTCCCAGATCGTGCAGAAACTGGGCAAAGACCTGAAAACATCGGAAGAAACATTGAGGTCCGAGATCACGAAGAAACTGGACAAAGACCTGAAAACCTCTAACGAAACGTTTAGGTCAGAAATCACGAAGAAACTGGACAAAGCAGTGAGAGCTCGATTCCATATCTAGGTAGCGAGAACAAGTACTGTGTGGTAAGTCTAGATCAGAGGTTCCCCCTCCCAGGTCTCATTTCAAGATTTCTAAGAAAGTTCTAAAATATAACAATGGCATCTCCCCACCACCACCTCCCTAGAAGGAGCGAGAGAGAGAGAGTGAGAATCATGTCATTGCGTGGTGGCAATTCAAGAAGGAAACGTCGTACTCTCTCTCTCTCTCTATCTCATCACGATGAGCATTAACAAATCATCCTACGAACTTATAAGAAAAGTTATTCGGGACGTTACGTCGAATATCGGCAAGGAAGAACGGAATTTCGATTGCAAGGAAGCGAACAATCCCATCCCGTTCAATAGATTGTTGTTGGATCTTTTAAGCTCGATACGTAAACACGCTGTGATCATGACGGATAAAAAAGACGCGTACTTCGATGCGGAGTTTCTATCTATCCAAAATGTGAAAGCCCCCGCTAAGAAGACTGACGCGGCAACGAAAGGCTACGTGGATGATCTTGTCGCCAGCAGCAAAGCGATGGCTAGCAACAACGAATTTTTCGATGCGAAATCTCAACGTATTAAAAATTTGGGGACACCAACCGACGAGAACGATTCGGCAACGAAACTCTACGTCGATAAGACGATCGATTTGTTGAGAAAAGTGTTTGCAGACGAATTTAATAAGAGCGCCGAGGATATTCACGACACGCGAGACAAGATCGAGCACATCCATGAAATCGTAACGGACAACGAGCTCGCCGATAAATCGATGGTGGCGAAACTGAAAGACATTGAGGAATGCATGCAACAGAATCAAGAAAAGCTGTCGGAGTTTGAAACGAAGATAGAGCATAATTATGGTGGAATTCTCCGTGAAAAATTTATCGAGCTCGAGGACAGGTTGATCGAAGTATTGAAGTACGAGCAGAGGGTGGATCATGAAAAATTGGACGCTGTTGCGAAATTTTCCGATAAACTCAGCGATAGACTTTCAGCCGTGGAACATAAAATCGACAACAAGTTGGAAAGAAGACTATTAAACTTGAAGAATACGCTGCTTGGTAAAATCAGTGATGTGAAGGACACGGTGAACGCGGACAAGTTGAGCCAGGGAAAGTTGATGCTTCTTGAAAACAATGTGGCGGATATGCAACAAAAATTCGCAACTGGCGGTTATGAAACCGGTCAGGAATTGGATAAGAGATTTGAAATGCATAGAGAGAGCATGCACAAGAGATTGGCCGAGCTGACGGGAGAGGGAAATATAACTGGGAAATTTGAAGATTTCAAGAAAAGTTTAAACGAGAAATTCGAAGAAATATATGTGCAAATGCGACGTATCGAGGAGCAGCAACAAGAAATGATACGCGCAGCTTTCGACGAGCTAGATAGTCGAGTGCATCGACGCTTCGAGGACTGGAAAGAATCGATTGAAAAGAGACTAATCGGCGATGAGTAAAGAAAAAGTGAAATTGGTAGAAGAGCTGCACGCCCCGGCGAGACGTTTCTTCCCGCGTAGACGGGTGATCGTGCGAGGATTCGATGATCTTTGGCAAGCTGATATCGTCGAAGTTCAGCAATATGCGCGAGATAATCGGGGACATCGATACATTCTTACGATAATCGATGTGTTTAGCAAATACGCGTGGGCGGTTCCTTTGAAGAGTAAAAATGCGAGCGATGTGTGTAAAGCTTTCGCGTCCGCGTTGAAGAAGGATGGCAGAGCTCCGAACAACTTGCAGACCGACATGGGCAAGGAATTCTACAACGCACAGTTCCAAGAATATCTGAGAAACCACAACATCCGTCATTACTCGACCTTCAGCGCTATGAAAGCTTCCGTCGTAGAACGTTTCAACCGCACGTTGAAGAACAGCATGTGGAAATATTTCTCGTTGAGCGGAAAATATCGTTGGATCGATGCGCTTCCCACGCTGATCGAGGACTACAATAATCGAAAACACCGTACCACCCGTATGCGCCCCGCGGATGTGAACCGTAAAAATGCTGAGCATCTTCTGTCCACCGTGTACAGCAACGTGAAGATTGCCGGTCCCGCCAAATTCAAGGTGGGCGATCGCGTGCGCGTCAGCAAATTCAAAACTCTGTTCGACAAAGGATACACGCCGAACTGGTCGACGGAAATATTTAAGATCATCACGGTGAAACGAACGAATCCTGTCACGTACCTCTTGATCGATTCAAAGGACAATCCTATCGCCGGCGGATTTTATGAACACGAGATACACGCGGCTAAATACCCCGACGTATATTTAATTGAAAAAATATTGCGCAGGAAAGGAAATAAAATATATGTAAAATGGTTAGGGTTGGACGCGTCGCATAATTCGTGGATATCTAAAACTGCTATAGTTTAAAACTTCAAATATGATTTCTACTTTTTTATAAAAGATCTTTTCATGTAATTTTTATTAATAAATAATGTGTAAAACGTATTCTTCAATTTTTTTCCCTGACCTGAAAGAGAGAGAGAGAGGAAATTCTTATACAATAATAAATTTTTTTTATTTTAACGTATTCTTCAGTAACACTCTTACATTTTTCAACATTCTTCTTCTTCAGTAACACTCTTATACATTTATTCTATTAAATGATATAAAACTGATTGAGGATATCAAATAAGGTGGAGTTAGCACTCAAAGATTGGTTCTCGAATCCGACCAACAATTCCTCAGTCTCTGGATATCAAATCAAGCGGCGCTCACGTGATTAAACTCCTGACAAAAACAGATAATCTATAGTGAGAGAGTGGTGTAAGGTAATGTTCCCGGAGAAGATTGTGTTCGATCAGTTTTACATGTGTGCCTAATCTTCAGTATACATATGCATTACAAATTTTTAAAATAATGTACTTCAGTAACACTCTTATTTTGAATAAAATAATGTAAAATCAAAACATCACGTCCAGGATAACAGTCTCTCTCTCTCTCTATCTTACCATACATCATCTGTTTCATGACTCAAGTTTAATCACGTGATCACAACGTTAATTGATATGCACAGAGCGGGATATTGAAAGGATTGAAAATAAGATTCGAGAACTGACCTGTTCATGACAGAATTTTAATTATGTGATCACTGCATGGAATTGCTCTTAAGACTCGAGAACTGACCTCTAGATAGCAGAATTTTAATTATGTGATCAGAGAATTGTTTTGATGACAAAATAATGCAGTCATAACATAATTAAAATTCTACCATGAACAGGTCAGATCTCGAATCTTAAGAGCAATTTCATGCAGTGATCACAGAATTAAAATTCTGTCATCTAGAGGTCAGTTCTCGAATCTTAAGAGCAATTCCTTCAAAAATCCTAGTCTGTGCATATCAAGTAAGGTGGTGATCACGTGATTAAACTCAGACCAGTAACAGATGATGCAAAAGTATGATAAAGAACGAGACTGTTAACCTGGACGACATGATGTTGAATCAGTTTTACATTTTTCATTTTTTAAAAAAAATCTCGCGAAATTAACATCGCTTAGACGCTTCTAGCGCTATAACCTCGGCGCCCAAAGTCACCAGTTCACAATCTATTAGCGAGTTTTGATCGAAAGACCGGCTCTCGACAATTGTTTTGATAAAATTTTTTACTCTAACATTTTTTGAAATAACAACGAAATCGGCAAATTTTGCAGCAACGTCCGGAACGTTGTCTACTAATCCTATATACATACTATCTATACAAAATTCTAAATTGTATATGTTACACATAGTTTTCTCAGTAATATATATATTTATGGTTGAGTTCGCTATTTTAATTAGCTCCCGTCCATTCAGATTAACCATTTCCAAGGTCAAATTATCACCAAGTTTTATGCGCTCCATATTGCTTTGAATAATCGGTTTCGCGCGCAGCAACTCTCTCCATGTTTTAATTGAAAATAGAAGTTCATTTCCACGGCTATCACCGATAGCCAGCTCCGCATAAATGTCCTCTCCGATCCGTATGCCAAGTTCCAAATATTTGAAATAATTCCCAGCTATGGAATATCTTCTACACAAAATCCGTACGGAACGTGATTGGGAACTAGTTGACAAATCGATCGGTTCTGGTTGAGAATATCTACAGCAGATTAATTTTTCAGACATCTTTCTAAATTTCTTTCACATTTTTTTTTTTATATATCTTTTTTCTACTTACATATCATCTTGGCTTTTCACAGACTCGTCAATTTTTTGACAGTTGTCGAGCTGACGACGGTTGAACATCGTTCAAACCCACACTTTTCACCGTCTCACTCTCTCACGATGTTAACGTTTTCGTGGCGGTTGCTCGAGTATTCGGCCTGACGCTCGGATTGCATTGTTTTATAGAACCATTAATCTACATACCACTTCCTTGCTACAGATAGCGGTCAACAAAGTTTTTTTCAATCTCCATCCCAACACTTCCTTTTATGGCAATGAAACGATATTGTAATGTCCCCAAGGAAGTGTAGTGACCAAATTATCACAGATATACCGTTTATCGTCGTACGGACTTAACGCTAATTTCATTTCAGCTATGGAATACACTCGATGCTGTACCGACATTATACGTTTATTGTTAATGCTCTTTTCCGTATGATTATGAAGACACTCGACATAGTCTTCAAAACTTATATCTCTGGCTGTGGCGTTTGTCCTAATGCCTTTGATTTTTTTCGTTTCGCGGCAGGTATCATCGTCGTCGCGCACGCGAGTAGCATACATTTTCGCGCGAAGCCCCACGAACTCAGTCATAATTTTGCCCCCGTTCTCATCCTTCATTAATCCCAGCATCTTTTTGTTCGCGATCGGAACGCCGTACGCGTTGTTCTCGACATAATTACTTGTATCGTATCGATGGATATCACGTTTCATCGTCTCATACACATCGTCGCAAGCGATCTCGTATATCAGACTGTCCGTGTCCGTGTACAAAATCTTGCAATTTTGTTGGAAATTGGGATACATGTACTCGTAATGAAAGCTGTACAAATGAGTTTTTGATATATCCAATACGGACATGCCTATGTAGATGGGTTTGTGGAATTTGAGTAACAGCTTGTTTAGCTGTATCGCGACGAAATCCTCCGAAAACACGGTACAACTGTGAAAATTTGGTCTGGCTATCAATTGCTCGACACCGTATCGACCGTCCCATCGGGAAAGCAATTTCACGTTCACGTGATTTCGAACGTTCTCCATTGTTTTTCCAAACACAGCGTTGTTCATTAATTTAAACAAATTTTTAGAAAAATCGTTAGTCGCCTCGGCGCGTAATTTCGTGTTAAAAATCGATATAGCCGTGCAACCATCGCGATTGTTGAAACTCTAGAATTCGATAAATTTTCTTCAATTTTAGGTTATGCTTTAAACTTTGCTGTAAATACCGATAGTGCAGAACGTATCGCTCCTTATCGCGAAGCGTTGCCATCAACTTTCTCTGCCGGCTCGAGTCGGTCGCCGTGTCGTGACTCGGACAGAACGGTAGATCCGCGTGAGCATCGTGAATTTCACTAGGATACTCTAAATCAACCTCCAAAATGTATCCTACAGGGCTGTCGATTGGAACGGATTCAACGTTGAAATTCTCTATGTCCTCCACCCATCGAAAGTCTCTGTACGGTAGAGGTTGCGACATAGCCCAACCGTATAAATTGTTAACGTCGAAATACATTAGATAGGTTGACGGTTTGCTGGAGTCATATTTTGGTAAATACTTGTTGTTTGCACACGCATATCTCTGAGAACATTGGCTCAATCCGCCGCGTATTCCTCGCTCCACGAATAAAAGCATGTCCACGTCCGTGAACAACTCCAATTCGATCTTAGTCATTTTCAGCATCACGTCCCACGCGAAAGGGGGAAGCGTGTAATAATGCGCCGGATCGAGTTTATAGTTCTCGAGACAGTCGTCGCGGAAATTTTCGAAAACATCAGCCAATAACAACACATCCAATTTCAAATACAAATCGCTGTACTGTCCCAACGTTTTTATAGCGAAACGCGACCAAACCGTGCTCGCGTGAACGTAATCGGCGTCCGATATCCCCCTGTCGCAAAGCTGATTGTAAAATGCCTCGCGCGACGGCAAACACGTGTCGTTTAATTTGTCGTACGACGCCAGATAGTCGTACGGAAAGACGCCTTTTCTAGTCAAGAGATTGAAATCGTCGACGTTGAGATGATCAAATTGATTTCGTACAACGCGTAATTTGTTTTTGCCCAGATACGATGATAACTTGTCCAAACTCGAATTCAAGAACTTGAAGGAATCGATAAATCGAAACTTCAACAACTTTGCATAATTTCTCTTTTCATCTTTATTCGCAACAACTTTCGTGAACGAGATGTACCGCTCTTTTGTCAACGGCAACACAGCTATCTTACCCTCGAACGTGTTTGCTAATTCTTTAATAATGAAATGCGCATCGTAGCCGGACAAATTGTGAAAGACCACCGGTATCACGTACGAAGATTGATAACCTAAATTACACGCGATATGCGCCGGACCGCGATACGCTCCCGTAAAATGACAATGATCGTGTACTTTTGTGTCGGAACTGCTGAACGGCTGCTCGCACACATGACAATGCGTAGCCGTCTGAAAATTTAACTCCTGTCTTTCAGTTAGTTCGTCCATAGGTACCGTTTTGTCGAATATCGGCTGTAATTTATTGCTTATATCATGCAACTTTGCAGCGAACCACGCGGCACATCCCTCTTCCTTGCGACAAGCTCGATACTCGCACAAAGAAGAGTCGTAGCGGCAATGCATGTAATAACCTATGCTGAACGCGTGGTGATGCTGATACAGCGAGCGTGCTCCACGACCTTGTCCTTCCTGCTTCTCCAACAGACATTCCAAATCGGCGTAGATAACGAACGGCGCCTGTTCTTTGTGCACATAGTTCTTAAACTGCAACCACTTATCTTCTTCCGATACTGGAAGTGACAGAGCGCAATCGTTCATCCGTTCACAATCGATCGTATGAACGTTTAATTTCTCCAGCGTGTAGAAATATTGTAAACATCTGAAAGAAAAAAAACATTTCTCTCTCTTTGCTTTCAAGAATTAAAAAAACAATCTTACCGATCGCAAATATACTTCATACACTTATGCTTGCTAAGCTGCGACGAAACCAATCGTGGCAAATTTCGTATACACACGTAATGACCGCGCGTTTTCGCCTCATTCTGTAGAAACAACAAGTTGACGTGCCTCATCCGTTTCTTCTCGGTCAGATGAAGCGTTACACACCTCTTGTCCACCCATTCGAACACATTCACGGAAATGTCGTTCTCTCTTTCGAATTTCCGAATGTCTTTGAACGGCATCGGTAGTGTATAACCTTCGGTTCGAAGCACCGTCTGGTAGCGAGGATACGATGATAAACGTGATGTATTTTTTTCTACCGGATAGAGACCCGCCACTATCGCCCAAAAAAAGCATGCTTCATCGTTGCTGATCACGTTCACGATCGCTCTCTTCAACTGTATATTTCGAGGCACGATAACGCAGCAACCGGCCTGTAATGGCTGGTATTTGTTGCAGCTCACTATCAGATGCAGTATCTTCGATAACGCCCACCCGCTGTCTCGTTCTTGAAACTCTTCCATCGATGCTAAAATCGGCGGCACAACGTCCTTCAGGTACCATCGGCGTAGATTACTGGTTCGAAACAGCACAACGTTTCGCGTACCGAAACTTTTCACCGAAACCTCGTCGCGCAGCACAAATTCCGCCTCCAACCTAACGTTCACTTTCAACGACGAATGAGCGTTCAAAAATTCCGTGACACGTCCCGTAATCATCCGTTTCGCGTGTTGTAAAAATTTGCGCGGATCGATATGTTCGATGTTAATAACGATACCGGTCGATATGCGATTGCTAAACGCCGACTCGACAGTCTCCCAACGAAGCGTCGAGGCTCTCGCACCAACACCACGTAAACCTCCACCGACCCGTGAAATATTATAGCTCAACGAAACGTTCAAACTTTTCATGCGACACATGATCGATGCTAAACTAAATCTCGCGCCCATCGTCAATTCATCCTTCATACATGTTAGATAATTGATACAGCACTGTAGAGACTCGATGTATGAGCGAGACCATTCGCGATACTCATCGACAGTTCTAACCATCATCGACATGCGTGTCAAACACCTTAACATTTTTTTCAACGTTTGAATCATCTTGTTGCACAAAATATTTTTTCAACTTCAATTTAATGTCATCCGTTAAATTTCCTGTTCTCAAAAACGTAATTACACTTCGCATCCAACGATGCGGCGTTCGCCCGTCTCGATGATATCCAGTATCGTTGCTGGCGAATCGATCGCGGGCCATCGCGCCACGACTTGACTAAATCTTTTCGTATAAAAGAAACATACGCGACTCGTTGCATCGTTTCGCATTAAACGTACTATCAACGTTTTCTGCTCAATGGGAAAACTATCGTCCAAATACAAATTTATAACGCGAACCCAAGCCAAACTTTTTAACGTTGGGACAGGCATCTCTCTCTTTTAAAAAAAAAAAAAAAAAAAAAAGGTTGAATCAAATACGTAAATGAAGTATACGTCTTTTCAACGGTAAAAATGGCGGAATCAAATCCGATAAACCGTATTCTCGACGGTGACATTCCCCCACACGAACATAATCGGTTCTACGGTATCGAAGCACCACAATATTCAAATGTCTCACCAACTGTCCTTCAGGTTTTAAAAACACAAACACGTTTAAAATATCAATACGCCCCTTCTGCACTTCGTTCAACAAGTCCAACGGACTAAACATGGAAACCGCCACGTACGGGACAATGACCGATCTTTCACGAAAAACACAGTAAATCTTGCACGAAAGAACGCGAAAATATTGTTCAAGAATATTCTGATGCAAAACGGTATGAATGCCGAATTCAAATAACTTCGTCGCAGCGAACGCCTGCAACGATGGCACGTTAGCGAACCGCATCATTCTTTACACATCCCATTATTTCACGCAATATTTAAACAGCTTGAAATACAAAGGATGTGGTCCTACAGATAACCCGATCGCGCAGAATGTAAATCCCCACTGAAAAAATACGGAAACGTGATAGATAAGGAAATCGTTCCACATAATATTACAACTTAAAAAATCTTTAAAAATACGTGTGGTCTTACAGATAACAATGCCTTGCAAGACAGGATGCGAAACGTGTTCGGACATGATCCCCACCCAAAAGATAATGATAACCACGCATGAAATAACAAGGTCGATGACACGCTATTTCATGGAAAAATTTAATGAAGAATACTAACGTGTTCCCCCCTCCCCCACCCAAAAGATTGACCTACATAATATTTACAGAATAATAAAACGCGGAAAAAATTTAATGAAGAATACTAATGTGTTCCCCACCCAAAAGATTGACCTACATAATATTTACAGAATAATAAAACGCGGAAAAAGATAGAATAATAAAACGCGGAAAAAGATAAGGAAACAAAGACGGCACCGGAAATGATAACGATAAGGAAAACCGCAAGGCGCGTCGGAAATCAAGGAAAACCGCAAGAAATCAAGATGGCGCCAGAGCCGAACGCTATTTCACGACAACGGAAATTCACTTCCTGAGTTAGAATCCCCATAGGTACACTACTGACATCTGTAAGGAAAAAATAAAATCCAGGTCAGGTTAATTTTTATTAAAATTGATTATAAAAAAAGGTACCACAATTACGAATATAAAATTTCGCGCGCGCCAAAGAACTGTGTTTACGGAACCTTTAAATGGACACAAAATAAATGACCCCCGCCGATTATGAATACGAAATTTCGAAAAAAAAAATTTTCTGTAAATGTTACGCGTTACACTTGTGTTATATGAATACGAAATATTGCAAAAAATCGATTGTCACGATAAAATTTTGGTAACAAAGGCGATCTAGATTGGGCGCCGAAAAAAGAAGGTTCGAGAAGAAGTATCAAAAGCTCTCATGATTTATTTAAACATATTTCAACGAATTGCAGCAATGTAGTACGTCATTTGTAATGAAAGATTATTTGATGTTATAGGATCGGATTTTTCCAAGATCCCTGTTTCTGATCACAGACACTCTGTTAAACTGAAGCACTTCAATTTAACATGCACTATTTCATATATTGGATGATTGCAAAAGCTCATACTCAATTTACCTCGTGAACTTGTCTGAAACTAAACGTGCAACTTCTACGGAAAAGGAAATCACAAGTTGTAAAATGTTCGGAGATAATTATAGAAAACAGAGTTACAGACTATATAATTGATTAATAAAACTGTTATTTATCCCAAATAGGGTACGAACTTTTGCAAACACATTACTAATACATTACGTTTAGTAATACATTATTGGCTAACGATTGAAGGCTGTTAAAGGATCTGGTAAAGAATCATTGGTCATGGACTTTAGAAAATGACGAAAAGATATTATATCTTAAATATAAACATATTATTAATATATTCAACGAAAAATATCCTGCATCGCTTATGGGAAGCAGTAGTTAGATTTTTAAAAAAATACTGTCCACACTTGGACATCAGTCAATTATACATATAGGGGAAAATTATAAAAAGATTTTCTTGTGGTCAAACAATGGATTATATGTACTTACTTAGACTACATTATCCTAACAACTAGTCAATTCACTCATAAGAGCACGTCAAGATAAAATTGACTAACATCTTACATTCTAATACATCTACTACGCCTCGAAGTTATTGAACCCACGCTCGCCACACTCTGCACTGGATTTCGAGGAATTTTTCGAACCACTCCAGTTTTGGTTCTGACGAAAGGAACAACTCTTCTCACCTGTGCAGGAATTATTAGATCCCTCTGTACAATCGTTCTCGGCTCATCCACAGCTTCCCCTCGAAAACGTTCATTCATTATCCGCATTGCACGTTGCTTATGATGCCTAGCGGTTTGCCTTAGGATCTTGTCCGCCCTACATACATTTAACCATTTCCGTGACACTTGAGCAGCGCAAAGCAGAGACTTAGGCTCCAACTTGCGTAGAATCAGCTGGGATATCTCCGGCGGGAGTTCAGAAATGAAATCCAACTTGGCAGGTTCCAGTAGTCCTAGCGCACGGAGGAAAGACCTGAAGAACTCCATGTTGCCGCTGCAGCGTCAGGATCTCTAATGATCTACTGTTCCAAATTTTGGGTTTATATACCCTTGGTTACGGTTGATCGCCTGTTCCGGTTCGGTGACCCGACCAATCAGGATCGAGCTCGGATGAATTTATGTTTGTCATTGTTATGTTAACTTGCTGTTGAATGCACGCATCTGGACATAAATCGTTGAATTTGTTTGCCGTATATCAAACTCTAGGGAAATGTTTCTGTTTGGAATACCTTATGAAAATGTTTCATTTTGGAATACGCTATGAAATATGTAGATAACATAAATTTACATCTTAAGATGTTTTCTTTCAATGACATAGGGAGTGGTATAGGTATGATGTTTAACCCACCGTCGGACGGAGCGGTTCTAGGAGATACATCAATCACTATTTTGTGCAGTGTGATACATCCTTAAGCGGCGCGAACCCCTGGCCACTAGTAGCTTAATGTAAATGCTGTAATGCTGATTAGTTTTACATATCAGAGACACATTGTATTAACCCTCATACGCTCCTCAAGAATATTTTCCTCAATCCGCGAGTGGTTCGTAAGTCGGTCCGGATTGAGATCAGCTTGAGCCCAACGCTAGATTTCTAAAAACCGCGCGGAAATTGCGTAACAGCAACGGAGGAAATTAAGGGGCCGCCACACCGCTTAGGGAAACTAAATTCCTCAATTTCGAACAAATTTCGGATCTTATGGTTAGGACAGAGACGGAACGAAGCTAGCAGCCACTAGTGCGATAAAGATGGTACATTAGATAGAAGTCCAGACTTTGTAAACTCAAACGTCGAAAAAAACTTCTTTTTTATATTGATGTTCCCTGACACCCCCCCCCCCCCCGCGGAGAGGGGAAATTAGTTTAGATTGCCCCGAGGCCGACAAAATCCCCCGACCCGCTAGGTCATACCGGGAGTTTAGAGGGAATCAGAGTCAATCTCAGTCCTGAACTAAAAAGAGAGGAAATTCTGGTGGAGGACAGGCGCAAAGTTTAGTATTTTGTTCCTACCACCCCCGAGTAGGGTGTCATTTGAAAGAGCTCGGGAAGAGGTATTGAGCCTCATAGGCTAGGAGCGCCTCCGAGGTCATCCGAAGGGCGTATAGCGTTTCTCGTAAATTAGAAAAGTTCTGTATGTATTTGGAGTCGCGAGGGCATTAGGATCTCGATCCCGAGGTCAGAGTGGAGGTGCCTTTGACTTTGAAAATTCTGACAAAGCCAAAGGTCTTGGAAATCTTTTTCAGATTTTCAAGGTCAAGGTCAAGGTCAAAGGTGCAGGCGGGATCAGGAACCTCCCCCGAAGGTCGCCATATAAATTTGCGGTGTAGAGCGACAAAAAGTAGTGAAAAATGGCATAGAATAGGTTACTTTAGCAATTAAGGATTTAGGTTTTAGGCTGCGTGCGGATAGGAATAGTGTTAAACGGTTAGATTTAAGAGTGCGGTTTCAATATTTCATATAGTTTGGATTGACATCTGTAAGGAAAAAATAAAATCCAGGTCAGGTTAATTTTTATTAAAATTGATTATAAAAAAAGGTACCACAATTACGAATATAAAATTTCGCGCGCGCCAAAGAACTGTGTTTACGGAACCTTTAAATGGACACAAAATAAATGACCCCCGCCGATTATGAATACGAAATTTCGAAAAAAAAATTTTTCAGTAAATGTTACGCGTTACACTTGTGTTATATGATTACGAAATATTGCAAAAAATCGATTGTCACGATAAAATTTTGGTAACAAAGGCGATCTAGATTGGGCGCCGAAAAAAGAAGGTTCGAGAAGAAGTATCAAAAGCTCTCATGATTTATTTAAACATATTTCAACGAATTGCAGCAATGTAGTACGTCATTTGTAATGAAAGATTATTTGATGTTATAGGATCGGATTTTTCCAAGATCCCTGTTTCTGATCACAGACACTCTGTTAAACTGAAGCACTTCAATTTAACATGCACTATTTCATATATTGGATGATTGCAAAAGCTCATACTCAATTTACCTCGTGAACTTGTCTGAAACTAAACGTGCAACTTCTACGGAAAAGGAAATCACAGGTTGTAAAATGTTCGGAGACAATTATAGAAAACAGAGTTACAGACTATATAATTGATTAATAAAACTGTTATTTATCCCAAATAGGGTACGAACTTTTGCAAACACATTACTAATACATTACGTTTAGTAATACATTATTGGCTAACGATTGAAGGCTGTTAAAGGATCTGGTAAACAATTGGTCATGGACTTTAGAAAATGACGAAAAGATATTATATCTTAAATATAAACATATTATTAATATATTCAACGAAAAATATCCTGCATCGCTTATGGGAAGCAGTAGTTAGATTTTTTAAAAAATACTGTCCACACTTGGACATCAGTCAATTATACATATAAGGGAAAATTATAAAAAGATTTTCTTGTGGTCAAACAATGGATTATATGTACTTACTTAGACTACATTATCCTAACAACTAGTCAATTCACTCATAAGAGCACGTCAAGATAAAATTGACTAACATCTTACATTCTAATACATCTACTACGCCTCGAAGTTATTGAACCCACGCTCGCCACACTCTGCACTGGATTTCGAGGAATTTTTCGAACCACTCCAGTTTTGGTTCTGACGAAAGGAACAACTCTTCTCACCTGTGCAGGAATTATTAGATCCCTCTGTACAATCGTTCTCGGCTCATCCACAGCTTCCCCTCGAAAACGTTCATTCATTATCCGCATTGCACGTTGCTTATGATGCCTAGCGGTTTGCCTTAGGATCTTGTCCGCCCTACATACATTTAACCATTTCCGTGACACTTGAGCAGCGCAAAGCATAGACTTAGGCTCCAACTTGCGTAGAATCAGCTGGGATATCTCCGGCGGGAGTTCAGAAATGAAATCCAACTTGGCAGGTTCCAGTAGTCCTAGCGCACGGAGGAAAGACCTGAAGAACTCCATGTTGCCGCTGCAGCGTCAGGATCTCTAATGATCTACTGTTCCAAATTTTGGGTTTATATACCCTTGGTTACGGTTGATCGCCTGTTCCGGTTCGGTGACCCGACCAATCAGGATCGAGCTCGGATGAATTTATGTTTGTCATTGTTATGTTAACTTGCTGTTGAGTGCACGCATCTGGACATAAATCGTTGAATTTGTTTGCCGTATATCAAACTCTAGGGAAATGTTTCTGTTTGGAATACCTTATGAAAATGTTTCATTTTGGAATACGCTATGAAATATGTAGATAACATAAATTTACATCTTAAGATGTTTTCTTTCAATGACATAGGGAGTGGTATAGGTATGATGTTTAACCCACCGTCGGACGGAGCGGTTCTAGGAGATACATCAATCACTATTTTGTGCAGTGTGATACATCCTTAAGCGGCGCGAACCCCTGGCCACTAGTAGCTTAATGTAAATGCTGTAATGCTGATTAGTTTTACATATCAGAGACACATTGTATTAACCCTCATACGCTCCTCAAGAATATTTTCCTCAATCCGCGAGTGGTTCGTAAGTCGGTCCGGATTGAGATCAGCTTGAGCCCAACGCTAGATTTCTAAAAACCGCGCGGAAATTGCGTAACAGCAACGGAGGAAATTAAGGGGCCGCCACACCGCTTAGGGAAACTAAATTCCTCAATTTCGAACAAATTTCGGATCTTATGGTTAGGACAGAGACGGAACGAAGCTAGCAGCCACTAGTGCGATAAAGATGGTACATTAGATAGAAGTCCAGACTTTGTAAACTCAAACGTCGAAAAAAACTTCTTTTTTATATTGATGTTCCCTGACACCCCCCCCCCCCGCGGAGAGGGGAAATTAGTTTAGATTGCCCCGAGGCCGACAAAATCCCCCGACCCGCTAGGTCATACCGGGAGTTTAGAGGGAATCAGAGTCAATCTCAGTCCTGAACTAAAAAGAGAGGAAATTCTGGTGGAGGACAGGCGCAAAGTTTAGTATTTTGTTCCTACCACCCCCGAGTAGGGTGTCATTTGAAAGAGCTCGGGAAGAGGTATTGAGCCTCATAGGCTAGGAGCGCCTCCGAGGTCATCCGAAGGGCGTATAGCGTTTCTCGTAAATTAGAAAAGTTCTGTATGTATTTGGAGTCGCGAGGGCATTAGGATCTCGATCCCGAGGTCAGAGTGGAGGTGCCTTTGACTTTGAAAATTCTGACAAAGCCAAAGGTCTTGGAAATCTTTTTCAGATTTTCAAGGTCAAGGTCAAGGTCAAAGGTGCAGGCGGGATCAGGAACCTCCCCCGAAGGTCGCCATATAAATTTGCGGTGTAGAGCGACAAAAAGTAGTGAAAAATGGCATAGAATAGGTTACTTTAGCAATTAAGGATTTAGGTTTTAGGCTGCGTGCGGATAGGAATAGTGTTAAACGGTTAGATTTAAGAGTGCGGTTTCAATATTTCATATAGTTTGGATTGACATCTGTAAGGAAAAAATAAAATCCAGGTCAGGTTAATTTTTATTAAAATTGATTATAAAAAAAGGTACCACAATTACGAATATAAAATTTCGCGCGCGCCAAAGAACTGTGTTTACGGAACCTTTAAATGGACACAAAATAAATGACCCCCGCCGATTATGAATACGAAATTTCGAAAAAAAAATTTTTCAGTAAATGTTACGCGTTACACTTGTGTTATATGATTACGAAATATTGCAAAAAATCGATTGTCACGATAAAATTTTGGTAACAAAGGCGATCTAGATTGGGCGCCGAAAAAAGAAGGTTCGAGAAGAAGTATCAAAAGCTCTCATGATTTATTTAAACATATTTCAACGAATTGCAGCAATGTAGTACGTCATTTGTAATGAAAGATTATTTGATGTTATAGGATCGGATTTTTCCAAGATCCCTGTTTCTGATCACAGACACTCTGTTAAACTGAAGCACTTCAATTTAACATGCACTATTTCATATATTGGATGATTGCAAAAGCTCATACTCAATTTACCTCGTGAACTTGTCTGAAACTAAACGTGCAACTTCTACGGAAAAGGAAATCACAGGTTGTAAAATGTTCGGAGACAATTATAGAAAACAGAGTTACAGACTATATAATTGATTAATAAAACTGTTATTTATCCCAAATAGGGTACGAACTTTTGCAAACACATTACTAATACATTACGTTTAGTAATACATTATTGGCTAACGATTGAAGGCTGTTAAAGGATCTGGTAAACAATTGGTCATGGACTTTAGAAAATGACGAAAAGATATTATATCTTAAATATAAACATATTATTAATATATTCAACGAAAAATATCCTGCATCGCTTATGGGAAGCAGTAGTTAGATTTTTTAAAAAATACTGTCCACACTTGGACATCAGTCAATTATACATATAAGGGAAAATTATAAAAAGATTTTCTTGTGGTCAAACAATGGATTATATGTACTTACTTAGACTACATTATCCTAACAACTAGTCAATTCACTCATAAGAGCACGTCAAGATAAAATTGACTAACATCTTACATTCTAATACATCTACTACGCCTCGAAGTTATTGAACCCACGCTCGCCACACTCTGCACTGGATTTCGAGGAATTTTTCGAACCACTCCAGTTTTGGTTCTGACGAAAGGAACAACTCTTCTCACCTGTGCAGGAATTATTAGATCCCTCTGTACAATCGTTCTCGGCTCATCCACAGCTTCCCCTCGAAAACGTTCATTCATTATCCGCATTGCACGTTGCTTATGATGCCTAGCGGTTTGCCTTAGGATCTTGTCCGCCCTACATACATTTAACCATTTCCGTGACACTTGAGCAGCGCAAAGCATAGACTTAGGCTCCAACTTGCGTAGAATCAGCTGGGATATCTCCGGCGGGAGTTCAGAAATGAAATCCAACTTGGCAGGTTCCAGTAGTCCTAGCGCACGGAGGAAAGACCTGAAGAACTCCATGTTGCCGCTGCAGCGTCAGGATCTCTAATGATCTACTGTTCCAAATTTTGGGTTTATATACCCTTGGTTACGGTTGATCGCCTGTTCCGGTTCGGTGACCCGACCAATCAGGATCGAGCTCGGATGAATTTATGTTTGTCATTGTTATGTTAACTTGCTGTTGAGTGCACGCATCTGGACATAAATCGTTGAATTTGTTTGCCGTATATCAAACTCTAGGGAAATGTTTCTGTTTGGAATACCTTATGAAAATGTTTCATTTTGGAATACGCTATGAAATATGTAGATAACATAAATTTACATCTTAAGATGTTTTCTTTCAATGACATAGGGAGTGGTATAGGTATGATGTTTAACCCACCGTCGGACGGAGCGGTTCTAGGAGATACATCAATCACTATTTTGTGCAGTGTGATACATCCTTAAGCGGCGCGAACCCCTGGCCACTAGTAGCTTAATGTAAATGCTGTAATGCTGATTAGTTTTACATATCAGAGACACATTGTATTAACCCTCATACGCTCCTCAAGAATATTTTCCTCAATCCGCGAGTGGTTCGTAAGTCGGTCCGGATTGAGATCAGCTTGAGCCCAACGCTAGATTTCTAAAAACCGCGCGGAAATTGCGTAACAGCAACGGAGGAAATTAAGGGGCCGCCACACCGCTTAGGGAAACTAAATTCCTCAATTTCGAACAAATTTCGGATCTTATGGTTAGGACAGAGACGGAACGAAGCTAGCAGCCACTAGTGCGATAAAGATGGTACATTAGATAGAAGTCCAGACTTTGTAAACTCAAACGTCGAAAAAAACTTCTTTTTTATATTGATGTTCCCTGACACCCCCCCCCCGCGGAGAGGGGAAATTAGTTTAGATTGCCCCGAGGCCGACAAAATCCCCCGACCCGCTAGGTCATACCGGGAGTTTAGAGGGAATCAGAGTCAATCTCAGTCCTGAACTAAAAAGAGAGGAAATTCTGGTGGAGGACAGGCGCAAAGTTTAGTATTTTGTTCCTACCACCCCCGAGTAGGGTGTCATTTGAAAGAGCTCGGGAAGAGGTATTGAGCCTCATAGGCTAGGAGCGCCTCCGAGGTCATCCGAAGGGCGTATAGCGTTTCTCGTAAATTAGAAAAGTTCTGTATGTATTTGGAGTCGCGAGGGCATTAGGATCTCGATCCCGAGGTCAGAGTGGAGGTGCCTTTGACTTTGAAAATTCTGACAAAGCCAAAGGTCTTGGAAATCTTTTTCAGATTTTCAAGGTCAAGGTCAAGGTCAAAGGTGCAGGCGGGATCAGGAACCTCCCCCGAAGGTCGCCATATAAATTTGCGGTGTAGAGCGACAAAAAGTAGTGAAAAATGGCATAGAATAGGTTACTTTAGCAATTAAGGATTTAGGTTTTAGGCTGCGTGCGGATAGGAATAGTGTTAAACGGTTAGATTTAAGAGTGCGGTTTCAATATTTCATATAGTTTGGATTGACATCTGTAAGGAAAAAATAAAATCCAGGTCAGGTTAATTTTTATTAAAATTGATTATAAAAAAAGGTACCACAATTACGAATATAAAATTTCGCGCGCGCCAAAGAACTGTGTTTACGGAACCTTTAAATGGACACAAAATAAATGACCCCCGCCGATTATGAATACGAAATTTCGAAAAAAAAATTTTTCAGTAAATGTTACGCGTTACACTTGTGTTATATGATTACGAAATATTGCAAAAAATCGATTGTCACGATAAAATTTTGGTAACAAAGGCGATCTAGATTGGGCGCCGAAAAAAGAAGGTTCGAGAAGAAGTATCAAAAGCTCTCATGATTTATTTAAACATATTTCAACGAATTGCAGCAATGTAGTACGTCATTTGTAATGAAAGATTATTTGATGTTATAGGATCGGATTTTTCCAAGATCCCTGTTTCTGATCACAGACACTCTGTTAAACTGAAGCACTTCAATTTAACATGCACTATTTCATATATTGGATGATTGCAAAAGCTCATACTCAATTTACCTCGTGAACTTGTCTGAAACTAAACGTGCAACTTCTACGGAAAAGGAAATCACAGGTTGTAAAATGTTCGGAGACAATTATAGAAAACAGAGTTACAGACTATATAATTGATTAATAAAACTGTTATTTATCCCAAATAGGGTACGAACTTTTGCAAACACATTACTAATACATTACGTTTAGTAATACATTATTGGCTAACGATTGAAGGCTGTTAAAGGATCTGGTAAAGAATCATTGGTCATGGACTTTAGAAAATGACGAAAAGATATTATATCTTAAATATAAACATATTATTAATATATTCAACGAAAAATATCCTGCATCGCTTATGGGAAGCAGTAGTTAGATTTTTTAAAAAATACTGTCCACACTTGGACATCAGTCAATTATACATATAGGGGAAAATTATAAAAAGATTTTCTTGTGGTCAAACAATGGATTATATGTACTTACTTAGACTACATTATCCTAACAACTAGTCAATTCACTCATAAGAGCACGTCAAGATAAAATTGACTAACATCTTACATTCTAATACATCTACTACGCCTCGAAGTTATTGAACCCACGCTCGCCACACTCTGCACTGGATTTCGAGGAATTTTTCGAACCACTCCAGTTTTGGTTCTGACGAAAGGAACAACTCTTCTCACCTGTGCAGGAATTATTAGATCCCTCTGTACAATCGTTCTCGGCTCATCCACATCTTCCCCTCGAAAACGTTCATTCATTATCCGCATTGCACGTTGCTTATGATGCCTAGCGGTTTGCCTTAGGATCTTGTCCGCCCTACATACATTTAACCATTTCCGTGACACTTGAGCAGCGCAAAGCAGAGACTTAGGCTCCAACTTGCGTAGAATCAGCTGGGATATCTCCGGCGGGAGTTCAGAAATGAAATCCAACTTGGCAGGTTCCAGTAGTCCTAGCGCACGGAGGAAAGACCTGAAGAACTCCATGTTGCCGCTGCAGCGTCAGGATCTCGAATGATCTACTGTTCCAAATTTTGGGTTTATATACCCTTGGTTACGGTTGATCGCCTGTTCCGGTTCGGTGACCCGACCAATCAGGATCGAGCTCGGATGAATTTATGTTTGTCATTGTTATGTTAACTTGCTGTTGAGTGCACGCATCTGGACATAAATCGTTGAATTTGTTTGCCGTATATCAAACTCTAGGGAAATGTTTCTGTTTGGAATACCTTATGAAAATGTTTCATTTTGGAATACGCTATGAAATATGTAGATAACATAAATTTACATCTTAAGATGTTTTCTTTCAATGACATAGGGAGTGGTATAGGTATGATGTTTAACCCACCGTCGGACGGAGCGGTTCTAGGAGATACATCAATCACTATTTTGTGCAGTGTGATACATCCTTAAGCGGCGCGAACCCCTGGCCACTAGTAGCTTAATGTAAATGCTGTAATGCTGATTAGTTTTACATATCAGAGACACATTGTATTAACCCTCATACGCTCCTCAAGAATATTTTCCTCAATCCGCGAGTGGTTCGTAAGTCGGTCCGGATTGAGATCAGCTTGAGCCCAACGCTAGATTTCTAAAAACCGCGCGGAAATTGCGTAACAGCAACGGAGGAAATTAAGGGGCCGCCACACCGCTTAGGGAAACTAAATTCCTCAATTTCGAACAAATTTCGGATCTTATGGTTAGGACAGAGACGGAACGAAGCTAGCAGCCACTAGTGCGATAAAGATGGTACATTAGATAGAAGTCCAGACTTTGTAAACTCAAACGTCGAAAAAACTTCTTTTTTATATTGATGTTCCCTGACACCCCCCCCCCCCCGCGGAGAGGGGAAATTAGTTTAGATTGCCCCGAGGCCGACAAAATCCCCCGACCCGCTAGGTCATACCGGGAGTTTAGAGGGAATCAGAGTCAATCTCAGTCCTGAACTAAAAAGAGAGGAAATTCTGGTGGAGGACAGGCGCAAAGTTTAGTATTTTGTTCCTACCACCCCCGAGTAGGGTGTCATTTGAAAGAGCTCGGGAAGAGGTATTGAGCCTCATAGGCTAGGAGCGCCTCCGAGGTCATCCGAAGGGCGTATAGCGTTTCTCGTAAATTAGAAAAGTTCTGTATGTATTTGGAGTCGCGAGGGCATTAGGATCTCGATCCCGAGGTCAGAGTGGAGGTGCCTTTGACTTTGAAAATTCTGACAAAGCCAAAGGTCTTGGAAATCTTTTTCAGATTTTCAAGGTCAAGGTCAAGGTCAAAGGTGCAGGCGGGATCAGGAACCTCCCCCGAAGGTCGCCATATAAATTTGCGGTGTAGAGCGACAAAAAGTAGTGAAAAATGGCATAGAATAGGTTACTTTAGCAATTAAGGATTTAGGTTTTAGGCTGCGTGCGGATAGGAATAGTGTTAAACGGTTAGATTTAAGAGTGCGGTTTCAATATTTCATATAGTTTGGATTGACATCTGTAAGGAAAAAATAAAATCCAGGTCAGGTTAATTTTTATTAAAATTGATTATAAAAAAAGGTACCACAATTACGAATATAAAATTTCGCGCGCGCCAAAGAACTGTGTTTACGGAACCTTTAAATGGACACAAAATAAATGACCCCCGCCGATTATGAATACGAAATTTCGAAAAAAAAATTTTTCAGTAAATGTTACGCGTTACACTTGTGTTATATGATTACGAAATATTGCAAAAAATCGATTGTCACGATAAAATTTTGGTAACAAAGGCGATCTAGATTGGGCGCCGAAAAAAGAAGGTTCGAGAAGAAGTATCAAAAGCTCTCATGATTTATTTAAACATATTTCTACGAATTGCAGCAATGTAGTACGTCATTTGTAATGAAAGATTATTTGATGTTATAGGATCGGATTTTTCCAAGATCCCTGTTTCTGATCACAGACACTCTGTTAAACTGAAGCACTTCAATTTAACATGAACTATTTCATATATTGGATGATTGCAAAAGCTCATACTCAATTTACCTCGTGAACTTGTCTGAAACTAAACGTGCAACTTCTACGGAAAAGGAAATCACAGGTTGTAAAATGTTCGGAGACAATTATAGAAAACAGAGTTACAGACTATATAATTGATTAATAAAACTGTTATTTATCCCAAATAGGGTACGAAATCTTGCAAACACATTACTAATACATTACGTTTAGTAATACATTATTGGCTAACGATTGAAGGCTGTTAAAGGATCTGGTAAAGAATCATTGGTCATGGACTTTAGAAAATGACGAAAAGATATTATATCTTAAATATAAACATATTATTAATATATTCAACGAAAAATATCCTGCATCGCTTATGGGAAGCAGTAGTTAGATTTTTTAAAAAATACTGTCCACACTTGGACATCAGTCAATTATACATATAGGGGAAAATTATAAAAAGATTTTCTTGTGGTCAAACAATGGATTATATGTACTTACTTAGACTACATTATCCTAACAACTAGTCAATTCACTCATAAGAGCACGTCAAGATAAAATTGACTAACATCTTACATTCTAATACATCTACTACGCCTCGAAGTTATTGAACCCACGCTCGCCACACTCTGCACTGGATTTCGAGGAATTTTTCGAACCACTCCAGTTTTGGTTCTGACGAAAGGAACAACTCTTCTCACCTGTGCAGGAATTATTAGATCCCTCTGTACAATCGTTCTCGGCTCATCCACAGCTTCCCCTCGAAAACGTTCATTCATTATCCGCATTGCACGTTGCTTATGACGCCTAGCGGTTTGCCTTAGGATCTTGTCCGCCCTACATACATTTAACCATTTCCGTGACACTTGAGCAGCGCAAAGCAGAGACTTAGGCTCCAACTTGCGTAGAATCAGCTGGGATATCTCCGGCGGGAGTTCAGAAATGAAATCCAACTTGGCAGGTTCCAGTAGTCCTAGCGCACGGAGGAAAGACCTCAAGAACTCCATGTTGCCGCTGCAGCGTCAGGATCTCTAATGATCTACTGTTCCAAATTTTGGGTTTATATACCCTTGGTTACGGTTGATCGCCTGTTCCGGTTCGGTGACCCGACCAATCAGGATCGAGCTCGGATGAATTTATGTTTGTCATTGTTATGTTAACTTGCTGTTGAGTGCACGCATCTGGACATAAATCGTTGAATTTGTTTGCCGTATATCAAACTCTAGGGAAATGTTTCTGTTTGGAATACCTTATGAAAATGTTTCATTTTGGAATACGCTATGAAATATGTAGATAACATAAATTTACATCTTAAGATGTTTTCTTTCAATGACATAGGGAGTGGTATAGGTATGATGTTTAACCCACCGTCGGACGGAGCGGTTCTAGGAGATACATCAATCACTATTTTGTGCAGTGTGATACATCCTTAAGCGGCGCGAACCCCTGGCCACTAGTAGCTTAATGTAAATGCTGTAATGCTGATTAGTTTTACATATCAGAGACACATTGTATTAACCCTCATACGCTCCTCAAGAATATTTTCCTCAATCCGCGAGTGGTTCGTAAGTCGGTCCGGATTGAGATCAGCTTGAGCCCAACGCTAGATTTCTAAAAACCGCGCGGAAATTGCGTAACAGCAACGGAGGAAATTAAGGGGCCGCCACACCGCTTAGGGAAACTAAATTCCTCAATTTCGAACAAATTTCGGATCTTATGGTTAGGACAGAGACGGAACGAAGCTAGCAGCCACTAGTGCGATAAAGATGGTACATTAGATAGAAGTCCAGACTTTGTAAACTCAAACGTCGAAAAAAACTTCTTTTTTATATTGATGTTCCCTGACACCCCCCCCCCCCGCGGAGAGGGGAAATTAGTTTAGATTGCCCCGAGGCCGACAAAATCCCCCGACCCGCTAGGTCATACCGGGAGTTTTGAGGGAATCAGAGTCAATCTCAGTCCTGAACTAAAAAGAGAGGAAATTCTGGTGGAGGACAGGCGCAAAGTTTAGTATTTTGTTCCTACCACCCCCGAGTAGGGTGTCATTTGAAAGAGCTCGGGAAGAGGTATTGAGCCTCATAGGCTAAGAGCGCCTCCGAGGTCATCCGAAGGGCGTATAGCGTTTCTCGTAAATTAGAAAAGTTCTGTATGTATTTGGAGTCGCGAGGGCATTAGGATCTCGATCCCGAGGTCAGAGTGGAGGTGCCTTTGACTTTGAAAATTCTGACAAAGCCAAAGGTCTTGGAAATCTTTTTCAGATTTTCAAGGTCAAGGTCAAGGTCAAAGGTGCAGGCGGGATCAGGAACCTCCCCCGAAGGTCGCCATATAAATTTGCGGTGTAGAGCGACAAAAAGTAGTGAAAAATGGCATAGAATAGGTTAATTTAGCAATTAAGGATTTAGGTTTTAGGCTGCGTGCGGATAGGAATAGTGTTAAACGGTTAGATTTAAGAGTGCGGTTTCAATATTTCATATAGTTTGGATTGACATCTGTAAGGAAAAAATAAAATCCAGGTCAGGTTAATTTTTATTAAAATTGATTATAAAAAAAGGTACCACAATTACGAATATAAAATTTCGCGCGCGCCAAAGAACTGTGTTTACGGATCCTTTAAATGGACACAAAATAAATGACCCCCGCCGATTATGAATACGTATTTCGAAAAAAAAAATTTTCTGTAAATGTTACGCGTTACACTTGTGTTATATGATTACGAAATATTGCAAAAAATCGATTGTCACGATAAAATTTTGGTAACAAAGGCGATTTAGATTGGGCGCCGAAAAAAGAAGGTTCGAGAAGAAGTATCAAAAGCTCTCATGATTTATTTAAACATATTTCAACGAATTGCAGCAATGTAGTACGTCATTTGTAATGAAAGATTATTTGATGTTATAGGATCGGATTTTTCCAAGATCCCTGTTTCTGATCACAGACACTCTGTTAAACTGAAGCACTTCAATTTAACATGCACTATTTCATATATTGGATGATTGCAAAAGCTCATACTCAATTTACCTCGTGAACTTGTCTGAAACTAAACGTGCAACTTCTACGGAAAAGGAAATCACAAGTTGTAAAATGTTCGGAGATAATTATAGAAAACAGAGTTACAGACTATATAATTGATTAATAAAACTGTTATTTATCCCAAATAGGGTACGAACTTTTGCAAACACATTACTAATACATTACGTTTAGTAATACATTATTGGCTAACGATTGAAGGCTGTTAAAGGATCTGGTAAAGAATCATTGGTCATGGACTTTAGAAAATGACGAAAAGATATTATATCTTAAATATAAACATATTATTAATATATTCAACGAAAAATATCCTGCATCGCTTATGGGAAGCAGTAGTTAGATTTTTTAAAAAATACTGTCCACACTTGGACATCAGTCAATTATACATATAGGGGAAAATTATAAAAAGATTTTCTTGTGGTCAAACAATGGATTATATGTACTTACTTAGACTACATTATCCTAACAACTAGTCAATTCACTCATAAGAGCACGTCAAGATAAAATTGACTAACATCTTACATTCTAATACATCTACTACGCCTCGAAGTTATTGAACCCACGCTCGCCACACTCTGCACTGGATTTCGAGGAATTTTTCGAACCACTCCAGTTTTGGTTCTGACGAAAGGAACAACTCTTCTCACCTGTGCAGGAATTATTAGATCCCTCTGTACAATCGTTCTCGGCTCATCCACATCTTCCCCTCGAAAACGTTCATTCATTATCCGCATTGCACGTTGCTTATGATGCCTAGCGGTTTGCCTTAGGATCTTGTCCGCCCTACATACATTTAACCATTTCCGTGACACTTGAGCAGCGCAAAGCAGAGACTTAGGCTCCAACTTGCGTAGAATCAGCTGGGATATCTCCGGCGGGAGTTCAGAAATGAAATCCAACTTGGCAGGTTCCAGTAGTCCTAGCGCACGGAGGAAAGACCTGAAGAACTCCATGTTGCCGCTGCAGCGTCAGGATCTCTAATGATCTACTGTTCCAAATTTTGGGTTTATATACCCTTGGTTACGGTTGATCGCCTGTTCCGGTTCGGTGACCCGACCAATCAGGATCGAGCTCGGATGAATTTATGTTTGTCATTGTTATGTTAACTTGCTGTTGAGTGCACGCATCTGGACATAAATCGTTGAATTTGTTTGCCGTATATCAAACTCTAGGGAAATGTTTCTGTTTGGAATACCTTATGAAAATGTTTCATTTTGGAATACGCTATGAAATATGTAGATAACATAAATTTACATCTTAAGATGTTTTCTTTCAATGACATAGGGAGTGGTATAGGTATGATGTTTAACCCACCGTCGGACGGAGCGGTTCTAGGAGATACATCAATCACTATTTTGTGCAGTGTGATACATCCTTAAGCGGCGCGAACCCCTGGCCACTAGTAGCTTAATGTAAATGCTGTAATGCTGATTAGTTTTATATATCAGAGACACATTGTATTAACCCTCATACGCTCCTCAAGAATATTTTCCTCAATCCGCGAGTGGTTCGTAAGTCGGTCCGGATTGAGATCAGCTTGAGCCCAACGCTAGATTTCTAAAAACCGCGCGGAAATTGCGTAACAGCAACGGAGGAAATTAAGGGGCCGCCACACCGCTTAGGGAAACTAAATTCCTCAATTTCGAACAAATTTCGGATCTTATGGTTAGGACAGAGACGGAACGAAGCTAGCAGCCACTAGTGCGATAAAGATGGTACATTAGATAGAAGTCCAGACTTTGTAAACTCAAACGTCGAAAAAAACTTCTTTTTTATATTGATGTTCCCTGACACCCCCCCCCCCCCCGCGGAGAGGGGAAATTAGTTTAGATTGCCCCGAGGCCGACAAAATCCCCCGACCCGCTAGGTCATACCGGGAGTTTTGAGGGAATCAGAGTCAATCTCAGTCCTGAACTAAAAAGAGAGGAAATTCTGGTGGAGGACAGGCGCAAAGTTTAGTATTTTGTTCCTACCACCCCCGAGTAGGGTGTCATTTGAAAGAGCTCGGGAAGAGGTATTGAGCCTCATAGGCTAGGAGCGCCTCCGAGGTCATCCGAAGGGCGTATAGCGTTTCTCGTAAATTAGAAAAGTTCTGTATGTATTTGGAGTCGCGAGGGCATTAGGATCTCGATCCCGAGGTCAGAGTGGAGGTGCCTTTGACTTTGAAAATTCTGACAAAGCCAAAGGTCTTGGAAATCTTTTTCAGATTTTCAAGGTCAAGGTCAAGGTCAAAGGTGCAGGCGGGATCAGGAACCTCCCCCGAAGGTCGCCATATAAATTTGCGGTGTAGAGCGACAAAAAGTAGTGAAAAATGGCATAGAATAGGTTAATTTAGGAATTAAGGATTTAGGTTTTAGGCTGCGTGCGGATAGGAATAGTGTTAAACGGTTAGATTTAAGAGTGCGGTTTCAATGTTTCATATAGTTTGGATTGACATCTGTAAGGAAAAAATAAAATCCAGGTCAGGTTAATTTTTATTAAAATTGATTATAAAAAAAGGTACCACAATTACGAATATAAAATTTCGCGCGCGCCAAAGAACTGTGTTTACGGAACCTTTAAATGGACACAAAATAAATGACCCCCGCCGATTATGAATACGAAATTTCGAAAAAAAAATTTTTCTGTAAATGTTACGCGTTACACTTGTGTTATATGAATACGAAATATTGCAAAAAATCGATTGTCACGATAAAATTTTGGTAACAAAGGCGATCTAGATTGGGCGCCGAAAAAAGAAGGTTCGAGAAGAAGTATCAAAAGCTCTCATGATTTATTTAAACATATTTCAACGAATTGCAGCAATGTAGTACGTCATTTGTAATGAAAGATTATTTGATGTTATAGGATCGGATTTTTCCAAGATCCCTGTTTCTGATCACAGACACTCTGTTAAACTGAAGCACTTCAATTTAACATGCACTATTTCATGTATTGGATGATTGCAAAAGCTCATACTCAATTTACCTCGTGAACTTGTCTGAAACTAAACGTGCAACTTCTACGGAAAAGGAAATCACAAGTTGTAAAATGTTCGGAGATAATTATAGAAAACAGAGTTACAGACTATATAATTGATTAATAAAACTGTTATTTATCCCAAATAGGGTACGAACTTTTGCAAACACATTACTAATACATTACGTTTAGTAATACATTATTGGCTAACGATTGAAGGCTGTTAAAGGATCTGGTAAAGAATCATTGGTCATGGACTTTAGAAAATGACGAAAAGATATTATATCTTAAATATAAACATATTATTAATATATTCAACGAAAAATATCCTGCATCGCTTATGGGAAGCAGTAGTTAGATTTTTTAAAAAATACTGTCCACACTTGGACATCAGTCAATTATACATATAGGGGAAAATTATAAAAAGATTTTCTTGTGGTCAAACAATGGATTATATGTACTTACTTAGACTACATTATCCTAACAACTAGTCAATTCACTCATAAGAGCACGTCAAGATAAAATTGACTAACATCTTACATTCTAATACATCTACTACGCCTCGAAGTTATTGAACCCACGCTCGCCACACTCTGCACTGGATTTCGAGGAATTTTTCGAACCACTCCAGTTTTGGTTCTGACGAAAGGAACAACTCTTCTCACCTGTGCAGGAATTATTAGATCCCTCTGTACAATCGTTCTCGGCTCATCCACATCTTCCCCTCGAAAACGTTCATTCATTATCCGCATTGCACGTTGCTTATGATGCCTAGCGGTTTGCCTTAGGATCTTGTCCGCCCTACATACATTTAACCATTTCCGTGACACTTGAGCAGCGCAAAGCAGAGACTTAGGCTCCAACTTGCGTAGAATCAGCTGGGATATCTCCGGCGGGAGTTCAGAAATGAAATCCAACTTGGCAGGTTCCAGTAGTCCTAGCGCACGGAGGAAAGACCTGAAGAACTCCATGTTGCCGCTGCAGCGTCAGGATCTCGAATGATCTACTGTTCCAAATTTTGGGTTTATATACCCTTGGTTACGGTTGATCGCCTGTTCCGGTTCGGTGACCCGACCAATCAGGATCGAGCTCGGATGAATTTATGTTTGTCATTGTTATGTTAACTTGCTGTTGAGTGCACGCATCTGGACATAAATCGTTGAATTTGTTTGCCGTATATCAAACTCTAGGGAAATGTTTCTGTTTGGAATACCTTATGAAAATGTTTCATTTTGGAATACGCTATGAAATATGTAGATAACATAAATTTACATCTTAAGATGTTTTCTTTCAATGACATAGGGAGTGGTATAGGTATGATGTTTAACCCACCGTCGGACGGAGCGGTTCTAGGAGATACATCAATCACTATTTTGTGCAGTGTGATACATCCTTAAGCGGCGCGAACCCCTGGCCACTAGTAGCTTAATGTAAATGCTGTAATGCTGATTAGTTTTATATATCAGAGACACATTGTATTAACCCTCATACGCTCCTCAAGAATATTTTCCTCAATCCGCGAGTGGTTCGTAAGTCGGTCCGGATTGAGATCAGCTTGAGCCCAACGCTAGATTTCTAAAAACCGCGCGGAAATTGCGTAACAGCAACGGAGGAAATTAAGGGGCCGCCACACCGCTTAGGGAAACTAAATTCCTCAATTTCGAACAAATTTCGGATCTTATGGTTAGGACAGAGACGGAACGAAGCTAGCAGCCACTAGTGCGATAAAGATGGTACATTAGATAGAAGTCCAGACTTTGTAAACTCAAACGTCGAAAAAAACTTCTTTTTTATATTGATGTTCCCTGACACCCCCCCCCCCGCGGAGAGGGGAAATTAGTTTAGATTGCCCCGAGGCCGACAAAATCCCCCGACCCGCTAGGTCATACCGGGAGTTTAGAGGGAATCAGAGTCAATCTCAGTCCTGAACTAAAAAGAGAGGAAATTCTGGTGGAGGACAGGCGCAAAGTTTAGTATTTTGTTCCTACCACCCCCGAGTAGGGTGTCATTTGAAAGAGCTCGGGAAGAGGTATTGAGCCTCATAGGCTAGGAGCGCCTCCGAGGTCATCCGAAGGGCGTATAGCGTTTCTCGTAAATTAGAAAAGTTCTGTATGTATTTGGAGTCGCGAGGGCATTAGGATCTCGATCCCGAGGTCAGAGTGGAGGTGCCTTTGACTTTGAAAATTCTGACAAAGCCAAAGGTCTTGGAAATCTTTTTCAGATTTTCAAGGTCAAGGTCAAGGTCAAAGGTGCAGGCGGGATCAGGAACCTCCCCCGAAGGTCGCCATATAAATTTGCGGTGTAGAGCGACAAAAAGTAGTGAAAAATGGCATAGAATAGGTTAATTTAGCAATTAAGGATTTAGGTTTTAGGCTGCGTGCGGATAGGAATAGTGTTAAACGGTTAGATTTAAGAGTGCGGTTTCAATATTTCATATAGTTTGGATTGACATCAGTAGTGTACCTATGGGGATTCTAACTCAGGAAGTGAATTTCCGTTGTCGTGAAATAGCGTTCGGCTCTGACGCGTGGCGCCATCTTGATTTCTTGCGGTTTTCCTTATCATTATCATTTCCTTATGATTTCCGACGCGCCTTGCGGTTTTCCTTATCGTTATCATTTCCGGTGCCGTCTTTGTTTCCTTATCTTTTTCCGCGTTTTATTATTCTGTAAATATTATGTAGGTCAATCTTTTGGGTGGGGGAACACATTGTGTCTTGCAAGGATCGATTGATGGGGTCATCGTCCTTGTGGTTTTCCTTATCTTTTCCGGACCTAATTAGTTGCAATATTATGTGAAGCAATTTCCTTATCATGTTCGGTGAGGATTATATCATGTCTTTACGGGAAAGAGAGAGAGACTTTTATTTCTCTTAGGAGCATATGATTGTAGAAGAGGTATTTCTATTGTGAGAATAATAAAGCCAGGGGAACCACCCTGGTCCAGAATTGGTATAGACTTTTTTTCTCTTAGGAGTATATGATTGTAGAAGAGGTATCCTCTGATTATTTTCTACCAAGTTAAAAACTGTAAGAGAGAGATTCGATGCAATTATAGCTCTGTTTTATCAAAAAACAGAGAGAGGTTTTATTGTAGCGATCTCTCTTATGGTTTTACTTCAGCATTTAATCTTGCGTTTTTAATTATGCTTAAAATCTAAACCGCTGTTTTGTGCAGCTGCAAGACGTAATTATCGCGCTGTTTCATAAAACAGTGAGAAAGGTCCTATTGTAATAATTTTTCTCTTATGGTTTTGCATTTCCTTCCTCATTTATATCGCGCTGTTTCTACCGGTGTTTAAAAGGAGGCGACGGTCAAATGCATTTTCAGTTTGCAATCATGTTGAGTATAATGGTGCCACGAGAGCCACGTTTCGTGGTCGTTGACAAAAATCTGTCATTAAACGAGCTGTTGAGCGTGCTGGTAAGTATCGTGTGTTCATCACTGTGTTATCGTGAAATATATTTTTCAAACAAAATTTACACTGTACGTTTATCTTACAGACATTTGATACAAACTACGAACGGTGCGTGTTTATTCGCGGTTGGCGATTAAATATGCGTCGCTGTCGCGAGGAGGTGGAGGAGTGGGATGGGGAGTTCGTTACATCAATTGCAACGTTATTTGAGTGGCAAGTATTATTTATTTTTTTACAATACAAGATTAAATATTAAAAATAATGTTTTTTTCTTTCAGTGGTCCGGACTGCTAGTTTGCTGCTGCATTTCTCTCAAAAATCTGTGCATACGTGGTTTCTGGGTGTCTTCCTAAATAAATATTTTTTTAATTTATAAAAACATTTCTTAATTAATTTTCTTTTAAAAAAAATTTTTTTTACCTGGTATCCGCACACGTCTATCCCTCTCGGTTGTGGCGTTATTGCGCTAGGGTTAGCTCCGATCGGTACGTTACCACAGTTCGCCCCGTGAACGTATCCGCAGCATCTGGACCAGATGCGGTGCTCATTCATGGGAACGTCGCCATCTTTCCATCGATGCAGCATTATACCACATTCGAAGCATTTGACGAGATCTTCGTCGCACAAGGAGAAAAATCCTGCGGCTGCGAGGTCTTCAGGTTTGACGATGTGTGAATAACGCCATGAACGGAAAGTTTGGAGTCTGTCGCGCTCGAGACGCAAATCAGGTGTGGGGTCCGGTATCTCAATCATTTTTTTTTTTAAAACGCTGGGTGAAAGAAGTGAGTTACGTTTTTTTTATATAATTGTTTAGCCATGCTCGAAATGTTTGCACTTCGCGCAGACAGCAATGGTACGGTTTTGAAGAGCGTTTTGTCCAACAGTGAAGTTTACACGGTACGTGAGCAGTTCGGTACATGGGATCGTGGACTAATACATCGTATTTTGGACATCCTAAATTTTCCAAATTTATCGAGTTTATTTCTAATTTTCGAAGGATGTCTCTCTCGAAACACCCACCTTTGTACGCTACGACGGGATTCGCGTGATCGCGCACAAAATTGCGTATAACATCGAACACGTCGTTCTGTTGATATTTTTCATAGCCGAAATCGATAAATGGAATCCCGTGTACAAAATTGCTTACGTACCGTGTCGACTTTTTGTCAGCATCTGATAAACGATGAAAGTTTATTCCCAAACGAAATTCAGCGAGTTCGAACGAGCCGTCGTAAACATTGATAATGGCTAATTCTTTGCATAAAAATTTTCTCTCGACAATGAATCCATCCATGTCAATGATTTGGGTGATTTGAGCCATCTAAATAAAAAATGTTTTCTAACCAATGATTGATTTCTGTATAAAATAAAAATTGTACTTACCGTGAAATGGAGCGAAGATCACACGTTCGCTGAATAACGACGACTGTGGGAGAGAGTCATCTATAGTATATATAATACCCCCACCACTATACTTATCGGTGTGAAAATAAATATGGAGGAGATTTTTTGTTTATTCGATTAATAAAAAGATGTTTTTCCATTGTTTATTTATTAAAAGATTCATTTTCACATTTATTCGATTAAAATATTGTTAACGGTAGTTTAAATAATTTTTCGCACAATGTTCGTCAATGGATTGTACTCCACGATGCAGTCGTGTATCATCAAGCAGTATGCGGTTGTCGAGGGGGCAATGTTGGCTCGACATTCGAATTCGATTCGCACGTCGATCGTGGCATTTTTCAGCGCTTCGTTTTGCCGAGAACAATCGAGAACGATGAATGGACCGTATTTCAGGAAATCTATGACGTTGAGTAGCGCCTCGCCGTTTCCATAGTATGATTCTTGGAATTTTGTATACATATCGTAGAGCAGCGCGTATTTGTCTTTTTCGAAATCAACATTTAGATCATCGTACGGATAGGTTTCCGAATTCAAGTAGAGCCGAATATTGGCTAATGCGCAATGATCGAAATGCGTAGCTGTTTTCGTTAAATTATTCTTTCGCGCGGTTTGTAAAGCGAATATCACGTATCGCGGTTTTTCCATTTGCGGAGCTGTTTTTATGGCCCATGTGTGCTTCGTAGTCGCCTGGAGCAGAGGATACTCGTACAGTTCCCATGATCGAAAGCTCATATCGATCGGCTTGTCGTTGCCCAGAATACGTAACATCGACAGCTTATTTATTTCATCCAACGTGACGTGTGGCATTCGCCATTGAATTTTGTATAGATCCAGAACGGGTTTCGCATTTTCGGAAGAACTGTACAACGCGTTTGTGTTGGTACGCGAGCGAATTAAAATCAATTCGTGGCGGGCGTTTATTACAACGCGTTTGTAGTCTTCGCAGAAGCCCAATAACATGCTCATAGGTATGCAAAAGTTGAAGTTTATCGCCGCTGTGGTTGTCGCGGTTTTCCTCTGCGCCTCGGTGTTATGCGTCCAGCCCGCGTTGGATAACGCGCTGCTTCTCGTCGTGGACAGGCTCACGTAGTTCTTCAGAGTCGTTGTAGTACCAGGATTTCTGGACCGATCGATTTCAACGCCGTTCAATTCGTAGCGTATTTCCTCGAACATAAACGCAACGGCATTGTTATCGAGAGCCGCCGATTCGATTGTTGATCCCGCTGGTAATTCAAGTTTCCCAGGCAAACTAAGTTTTCCCTCGACGTATAGGAAGCTTCTGCACGGGAGCGTGTACAAGTCTTGCTGTTGAATTGGTATGCGTATCTCATCGTTGTTTTCAAACGTTGTGTTGGCATATGGATTGTATGTGTGCAGCTCGATCTTCGTTATTCGATTGTCGAAGATCGGCGCTTCGGAGATGCTCAAAATGTCCTCGAACATGGTGAAAAAAACACTTTTTTCCTCTTTCACTTGTTTTTAACAACGAATCCCAAAGATTTCAGATACTCTGCGTTTCTCGCGGTCAGTTTTTTACACTCGTTTGGTTTCTTATGAATTGATGTGTTCTTCTTCAAGGTCGTATTGTTATGAATTAACATTGCTTCGTCGCATGTGTAGTCGTACCGTGATTTCTTCACCGCGAAAATCGATCAAACGTCCGGCTTGGTCCACGATGCGAATCGTTAAATCATCGATTGCTCGCACAACGATTGGAAGGTAAATGACTCGCGTGGGCGTTTCGGACAATTTATACCCCGGCGGTACCTTGGGCGCGAACTCATGTATCGTGTGAACGAGTTTGCCGTTGTCGTACGATCCGGTGGTTACGTTACATTCTACTCGAATGATGTTCACGTTAATGATATTCACAGGCGCGTTCGATGCGTGCCACGTGTTCGGCGATAAAACGCGGTTCGCGGAAAATCCCAGAATGGACCCCACGCTGTGAGGCTTCGCAAAGTTTATCCGAAACTTGCTGATAATTTCGCTTTTCATGGTGTTGTTGTTAGCCTGCAGGACCAGCGGATATTCATTATCGGCATCTTTGAGAGGATATCGCGTGCGTATTTCATGCCTCAAGTACGCGTTTATCGCTTCCAATTCGTACGAGCCGTCGGGGATGATGATCTCTTCGTCTCTGTCGCCGAAGTAGAATAGATTGTTACCGATGCTAGCGCTGATGTTCGGTATCGTGTAATAAGTTTGCAAATCGAGCAATCCCAGCTCGTATTCGTCGTTGTCCAGATTTATAGGTGGAAAGTGCTGAGACGACAGAATGCTGCTTCTTCCCGACAACGTGAACGTGAATGACCTTTGCATCTTTACGACTCGCGGAGAAATTTCACACACAGTTGTCCGCACACGCTTTCGTCGTAGTTTTGAAAACGTCTGTGATTATACGAGATTGTCGCGTTCGCGCCAAAGTAGCGAATCAACTCGACCGGCGGGCGAAGATTCCCAAAACTATCGAAGTATTTGACACGCGAGCCGTGTTTTATGTATGCAACCCAGTGCGTTCCGGGTCCGCGACTATTATCTAGATTGACGATACCTCGCTCGTTTACCCATGCGCGTTCCGGCAAATTGTCACGCATAAAAACCCCGCGAAAATGTGGTAATCTTTCACACGCTGTCGTCAATTCGACGTCCGTCGTCGTGTTGTCTTTCTTTTTTTTTTTTTCTCTTAACCTTCCTCAAGCCTTCTCCACGCGTATACGGCGCGAGACGTAACCCGCGACCCTCCATGGTGCGATTGTGTCGCTCGGCTTCTTGCAATTGTTTCTTCGCGGCTTTCGCGGCGTTTATAGCTTTTACTACTCCCGCGGCGCCGCCCGTCAATGCTCCGATAGCTGACAAAGCGGGCAACAGCAGCGGTAGAAAACCACCGCGTTTGGCGATTGGGAGAATTCGTTTTTTTTTCGACTTTTCTCGCGTTTCTTTAGGCCCATGCCTAATTTCGTTTTAGCTTTCATGGCTGCCAACACAGCAGCCGCAGACACCTTCTCTCCGAACGAAGCGTCTCCGGACTTTATGCGCTGTAGCGCTCGATCCGCCAAAATATTGTCGGCCACGTGACGATCACCCAGATCCTTGTGCAGCGAATACGCTATGTCGTGCTCGCGACAGGCAGCGTCCAACGGATTTATTCCACGGTCCCCACGGGCTAATCGTGCACGCAGTTTCGTACCAGGACCGCAGAATTGATAACTAGGTATATGCAATTCGAACGGTAACGCGTTTACAGCTCTGTTTAAAAGCCCCTTACCGAGGCGCGGCATAAACTGTTTTTAAAAAAAAAGAACACGAATCCTTTTTTCACGGGGGTCGGAGGGGGACTGATACCAACAATGTTCGAGCTCTCGTATAAATACTACCCACCACCCATCGAATCAATCGAAGCATGCGTTTCGTAAAGCAATCTTTGGATATTCGTGTTCCGACGCGTCGCGCGTTCGACGATCACTCCGAGGCGATGCGAAAACATGGATCATTGTTACCCGGTAATGTACGATGTGTGATAAGCGGTCCGTCAGGATGTGGTAAAACGAACGTTATGATTAGCCTGTTGGAGAGCGCGAACGGATTACGATTCGCCAATGTATACGTGTACTCGAAATCGTTGCGCCAGCCAAAATACCAATACTTGAGCAGACTGTTCTCATCCGTGGGGAAGGATGTGGGCTACTTCGCGTTTGCTGACAACGTTGACGTAATCCCTCCCGCAGAAGCACGGCCCGATTCGATATTCATCTTCGACGATGTGGCGTGCGATGAGCAAGATATCATGCGAGAATATTTCGCGATGGGTAGACATTCGCACGTCGATTGCTTTTACCTGGGACAGTCGTATGCGAGAATACCTAAACATTTAATTCACGACAATGCTAATCTGCTGATTCTGTTTAAACAAGATGCCATGAACCTGCGACACGTTCATCAGGATCATGTAAATACCGATATGCCGTTCGAAACGTTTAGCGCGTTATGCATGAATTGTTGGCGAAAGAGGTATGGATTTCTCGTAATCGATAAAGACAGTCCTGTCAGTCGAGGTCGTTACAGACGCGGATTTAACGAGTTTGTCGTACTGTAACGGACACATTTGCTCGATAAGAGCCGTTGGAGTCACATCTCCGATATGTCATCGAAGAAGAGGAGCTCCGATATGTCGTCGAAGGAGAAGAAGAGGAGTTCCGATATGCCGTCGAAGGAGAAGAAGCTGCGAGCTTCGATCGCGAACGAAATAGCGAAGACCAGCGATACCATACGGAAAAAGTATTTAGCGTTGAAAGTTGGGAAAATGGCTACCCAGGAGAATTTGCAAGCAAATTTACAACCGATCGTCGAACCGTTGAAACAGTTAGTTAAAAATACAGCTACCGCCGAACCGAGCGACGACGACAACGTGTTCGACGACATTAAGGAGTCTCCATTGCGAAAAAAAAGAAGATTCTCGGATATTAAGGGAACGCCGTCGTCCATTATGAAAAAAAGAAGAAGAATAAAGAAGAAAAAGAATGACAAAGTCAGTTCGAGAAATATATATGTTGACGACGACGACGACGACGACGATGACGACGAGCCGATGATGGTACCGCGACAGGAGGAGGAGGATACCTTCCAATCACCGCGCACTCCATCTTTGGAATCTTCTATGCGTAATATTTTTGAAAATCCTGAAATTCATCACGAGGAAAATCAACAGCTATCCGAGAATTTCGGACCTTTGGCGCGCGAATATTTACAAAAATTTTTTACCGGCCCAACGAAAAATTCCGACAACGTGTACGGAGTATATCTGCAGGACGATAAGCTGATGCTGGGAAATTCAACGTTTGAGGTGGCCAACAACGATGATATCATCATTAGAGGGCTACGGTACAGAGGGACTCGCGGTCTTTACGAATTGATATTCAATAAAGTACCCGACGAGCAGGCGTGCACCGAGGATGATAAGAACGCGTACAAAAGAATTCTCGTTATTACACAAGCGCATCGACGCGGGAATCAGATAATGGGAAACAAAGGTTTCAAGTATAGAAAAATTATAAAACCGTTGTTTTCGTCGCCAAGTGGAAGGGGTATTCAGCTTCCAACTTTTATGCGCGTGACCGACCATCCAATCGATTACGTGCATTGGGACGATCCGAACGAACTCGTCGATCGTCTGAGATTGTTGACGGCTTCGAGGAACGCTGGCCATTCGGGGCATAACAACGAAATAATGTCGATAATCGAGGAACTTCGCGAGGCTGGTTTAATTATAAATTAAAGTTTACGAGTTGACGACATGTCAGTCGATAAAATTGTGGCATTGTTGCGGCTGGATAAAATGCGCGTTCGTTTGAATTGCTGCGAAACGAATCAAACGATATCCTCGGGAGGAGAAGACGACGGTGAAAACTGGAACCTGAGATTTCATCATCTGGAGACGAAACTGGACGAGATATATCAACAAATACTACGGATCGAAAAGCAGTTGTACGAGTTGGTGACGGTAGGAAAACCACAAGGTAGCAAGAGATAAGGTATTTCGCAGGAAACAGCATATCAGGCGGTCGAAGAAGTCTAAAAAAATGTATGTCAACAAATTTGGTACATCGTTTCGTGAAACGAACAAGCGAAAGTTGGATGTTCCTTTCTATTCGTTACAAAAATATGTACACGATAACGCAATATGTTTGAACAACGCTAATTTGTACGATGCGAATGGAGCTGGGATCGAGCGTGTGGCGTATCCCACCGCAAACGATCACGCGACGACCAAATCGTACGTCGATGACATTGTAAAACGCGGTGACGAATATGTTAAATCAAAGGTGGAAATATACGTGTTGGACAATGTGATGAGACTGGACAAAAAACTGAAAACATCCGAAGGAACGTTGAAGTCCGAGATCATGGAGAAACTGAACAAACAACTAAAAACGTTAAGGTCCGAAATCGTGGAGAAACTGAGCAAAGACCTGAAAACATCTAACGAAACGTTGAGGTCCCAGATCGTGCAGAAACTGGGCAAAGACCTGAAAACATCGGAAGAAACATTGAGGTCCGAGATCACGAAGAAACTGGACAAAGACCTGAAAACCTCTAACGAAACGTTTAGGTCAGAAATCACGAAGAAACTGGACAAAGCAGTGAGAGCTCGATTCCATATCTAGGTAGCGAGAACAAGTACTGTGTGGTAAGTCTAGATCAGAGGTTCCCCCTCCCAGGTCTCATTTCAAGATTTCTAAGAAAGTTCTAAAATATAACAATGGCATCTCCCCACCACCACCTCCCTAGAAGGAGCGAGAGAGAGAGAGTGAGAATCATGTCATTGCGTGGTGGCAATTCAAGAAGGAAACGTCGTACTCTCTCTCTCTCTCTATCTCATCACGATGAGCATTAACAAATCATCCTACGAACTTATAAGAAAAGTTATTCGGGACGTTACGTCGAATATCGGCAAGGAAGAACGGAATTTCGATTGCAAGGAAGCGAACAATCCCATCCCGTTCAATAGATTGTTGTTGGATCTTTTAAGCTCGATACGTAAACACGCTGTGATCATGACGGATAAAAAAGACGCGTACTTCGATGCGGAGTTTCTATCTATCCAAAATGTGAAAGCCCCCGCTAAGAAGACTGACGCGGCAACGAAAGGCTACGTGGATGATCTTGTCGCCAGCAGCAAAGCGATGGCTAGCAACAACGAATTTTTCGATGCGAAATCTCAACGTATTAAAAATTTGGGGACACCAACCGACGAGAACGATTCGGCAACGAAACTCTACGTCGATAAGACGATCGATTTGTTGAGAAAAGTGTTTGCAGACGAATTTAATAAGAGCGCCGAGGATATTCACGACACGCGAGACAAGATCGAGCACATCCATGAAATCGTAACGGACAACGAGCTCGCCGATAAATCGATGGTGGCGAAACTGAAAGACATTGAGGAATGCATGCAACAGAATCAAGAAAAGCTGTCGGAGTTTGAAACGATGATAGAGCATAATTATGGTGGAATTCTCCGTGAAAAATTTATCGAGCTCGAGGACAGGTTGATCGAAGTATTGAAGTACGAGCAGAGGGTGGATCATGAAAAATTGGACGCTGTTGCGAAATTTTCCGATAAACTCAGCGATAGACTTTCAGCCGTGGAACATAAAATCGACAACAAGTTGGAAAGAAGACTATTAAACTTGAAGAATACGCTGCTTGGTAAAATCAGTGATGTGAAGGACACGGTGAACGCGGACAAGTTGAGCCAGGGAAAGTTGATGCTTCTTGAAAACAATGTGGCGGATATGCAACAAAAATTCGCAACTGGCGGTTATGAAACCGGTCAGGAATTGGATAAGAGATTTGAAATGCATAGAGAGAGCATGCACAAGAGATTGGCCGAGCTGACGGGAGAGGGAAATATAACTGGGAAATTTGAAGATTTCAAGAAAAGTTTAAACGAGAAATTCGAAGAAATATATGTGCAAATGCGACGTATCGAGGAGCAGCAACAAGAAATGATACGCGCAGCTTTCGACGAGCTAGATAGTCGAGTGCATCGACGCTTCGAGGACTGGAAAGAATCGATTGAAAAGAGACTAATCGGCGATGAGTAAAGAAAAAGTGAAATTGGTAGAAGAGCTGCACGCCCCGGCGAGACGTTTCTTCCCGCGTAGACGGGTGATCGTGCGAGGATTCGATGATCTTTGGCAAGCTGATATCGTCGAAGTTCAGCAATATGCGCGAGATAATCGGGGACATCGATACATTCTTACGATAATCGATGTGTTTAGCAAATACGCGTGGGCGGTTCCTTTGAAGAGTAAAAATGCGAGCGATGTGTGTAAAGCTTTCGCGTCCGCGTTGAAGAAGGATGGCAGAGCTCCGAACAACTTGCAGACCGACATGGGCAAGGAATTCTACAACGCACAGTTCCAAGAATATCTGAGAAACCACAACATCCGTCATTACTCGACCTTCAGCGCTATGAAAGCTTCCGTCGTAGAACGTTTCAACCGCACGTTGAAGAACAGCATGTGGAAATATTTCTCGTTGAGCGGAAAATATCGTTGGATCGATGCGCTTCCCACGCTGATCGAGGACTACAATAATCGAAAACACCGTACCACCCGTATGCGCCCCGCGGATGTGAACCGTAAAAATGCTGAGCATCTTCTGTCCACCGTGTACAGCAACGTGAAGATTGCCGGTCCCGCCAAATTCAAGGTGGGCGATCGCGTGCGCGTCAGCAAATTCAAAACTCTGTTCGACAAAGGATACACGCCGAACCGGTCGACGGAAATATTTAAGATCATCACGGTGAAACGAACGAATCCTGTCACGTACCTCTTGATCGATTCAAAGGACAATCCTATCGCCGGCGGATTTTATGAACACGAGATACACGCGGCTAAATACCCCGACGTATATTTAATTGAAAAAATATTGCGCAGAAAAGGAAATAAAATATATGTAAAATGGTTAGGGTTGGACGCGTCGCATAATTCGTGGATATCTAAAACTGCTATAGTTTAAAACTTCAAATATGATTTCTACTTTTTTATAAAAGATCTTTTCATGTAATTTTTATTAATAAATAATGTGTAAAACGTATTCTTCAATTTTTTTCCCTGACCTGAAAGAGAGAGAGAGGAAATTCTTATACAATAATAAATTTTTTTTATTTTAACGTATTCTTCAGTAACACTCTTACATTTTTCAACATTCTTCTTCTTCAGTAACACTCTTATACATTTATTCTATTAAATGATATAAAACTGATTGAGGATATCAAATAAGGTGGAGTTAGCACTCAAAGATTGGTTCTCGAATCCGACCAACAATTCCTCAGTCTCTGGATATCAAATCAAGCGGCGCTCACGTGATTAAACTCCTGACAAAAACAGATAATCTATAGTGAGAGAGTGGTGTAAGGTAATGTTCCCGGAGAAGATTGTGTTCGATCAGTTTTACATGTGTGCCTAATCTTCAGTATACATATGCATTACAAATTTTTAAAATAATGTACTTCAGTAACACTCTTATTTTGAATAAAATAATGTAAAATCAAAACATCACGTCCAGGATAACAGTCTCTCTCTCTCTCTATCTTACCATACATCATCTGTTTCATGACTCAAGTTTAATCACGTGATCACAACGTTAATTGATATGCACAGAGCGGGATATTGAAAGGATTGAAAATAAGATTCGAGAACTGACCTGTTCATGACAGAATTTTAATTATGTGATCACTGCATGGAATTGCTCTTAAGACTCGAGAACTGACCTCTAGATAGCAGAATTTTAATTATGTGATCAGAGAATTGTTTTGATGACAAAATAATGCAGTCATAACATAATTAAAATTCTACCATGAACAGGTCAGATCTCGAATCTTAAGAGCAATTTCATGCAGTGATCACAGAATTAAAATTCTGTCATCTAGAGGTCAGTTCTCGAATCTTAAGAGCAATTCCTTCAAAAATCCTAGTCTGTGCATATCAAGTAAGGTGGTGATCACGTGATTAAACTCAGACCAGTAACAGATGATGCAAAAGTATGATAAAGAACGAGACTGTTAACCTGGACGACATGATGTTGAATCAGTTTTACATTTTTCATTTTTTAAAAAAAATCTCGCGAAATTAACATCGCTTAGACGCTTCTAGCGCTATAACCTCGGCGCCCAAAGTCACCAGTTCACAATCTATTAGCGAGTTTTGATCGAAAGACCGGCTCTCGACAATTGTTTTGATAAAATTTTTTACTCTAACATTTTTTGAAATAACAACGAAATCGGCAAATTTTGCAGCAACGTCCGGAACGTTGTCTACTAATCCTATATACATACTATCTATACAAAATTCTAAATTGTATATGTTACACATAGTTTTCTCAGTAATATATATATTTATGGTTGAGTTCGCTATTTTAATTAGCTCCCGTCCATTCAGATTAACCATTTCCAAGGTCAAATTATCACCAAGTTTTATGCGCTCCATATTGCTTTGAATAATCGGTTTCGCGCGCAGCAACTCTCTCCATGTTTTAATTGAAAATAGAAGTTCATTTCCACGGCTATCACCGATAGCCAGCTCCGCATAAATGTCCTCTCCGATCCGTATGCCAAGTTCCAAATATTTGAAATAATTCCCAGCTATGGAATATCTTCTACACAAAATCCGTACGGAACGTGATTGGGAACTAGTTGACAAATCGATCGGTTCTGGTTGAGAATATCTACAGCAGATTAATTTTTCAGACATCTTTCTAAATTTCTTTCACATTTTTTTTTTTATATATCTTTTTTCTACTTACATATCATCTTGGCTTTTCACAGACTCGTCAATTTTTTGACAGTTGTCGAGCTGACGACGGTTGAACATCGTTCAAACCCACACTTTTCACCGTCTCACTCTCTCACGATGTTAACGTTTTCGTGGCGGTTGCTCGAGTATTCGGCCTGACGCTCGGATTGCATTGTTTTATAGAACCATTAATCTACATACCACTTCCTTGCTACAGATAGCGGTCAACAAAGTTTTTTTCAATCTCCATCCCAACACTTCCTTTTATGGCAATGAAACGATATTGTAATGTCCCCAAGGAAGTGTAGTGACCAAATTATCACAGATATACCGTTTATCGTCGTACGGACTTAACGCTAATTTCATTTCAGCTATGGAATACACTCGATGCTGTACCGACATTATACGTTTATTGTTAATGCTCTTTTCCGTATGATTATGAAGACACTCGACATAGTCTTCAAAACTTATATCTCTGGCTGTGGCGTTTGTCCTAATGCCTTTGATTTTTTTCGTTTCGCGGCAGGTATCATCGTCGTCGCGCACGCGAGTAGCATACATTTTCGCGCGAAGCCCCACGAACTCAGTCATAATTTTGCCCCCGTTCTCATCCTTCATTAATCCCAGCATCTTTTTGTTCGCGATCGGAACGCCGTACGCGTTGTTCTCGACATAATTACTTGTATCGTATCGATGGATATCACGTTTCATCGTCTCATACACATCGTCGCAAGCGATCTCGTATATCAGACTGTCCGTGTCCGTGTACAAAATCTTGCAATTTTGTTGGAAATTGGGATACATGTACTCGTAATGAAAGCTGTACAAATGAGTTTTTGATATATCCAATACGGACATGCCTATGTAGATGGGTTTGTGGAATTTGAGTAACAGCTTGTTTAGCTGTATCGCGACGAAATCCTCCGAAAACACGGTACAACTGTGAAAATTTGGTCTGGCTATCAATTGCTCGACACCGTATCGACCGTCCCATCGGGAAAGCAATTTCACGTTCACGTGATTTCGAACGTTCTCCATTGTTTTTCCAAACACAGCGTTGTTCATTAATTTAAACAAATTTTTAGAAAAATCGTTAGTCGCCTCGGCGCGTAATTTCGTGTTAAAAATCGATATAGCCGTGCAACCATCGCGATTGTTGAAACTCTAGAATTCGATAAATTTTCTTCAATTTTAGGTTATGCTTTAAACTTTGCTGTAAATACCGATAGTGCAGAACGTATCGCTCCTTATCGCGAAGCGTTGCCATCAACTTTCTCTGCCGGCTCGAGTCGGTCGCCGTGTCGTGACTCGGACAGAACGGTAGATCCGCGTGAGCATCGTGAATTTCACTAGGATACTCTAAATCAACCTCCAAAATGTATCCTACAGGGCTGTCGATTGGAACGGATTCAACGTTGAAATTCTCTATGTCCTCCACCCATCGAAAGTCTCTGTACGGTAGAGGTTGCGACATAGCCCAACCGTATAAATTGTTAACGTCGAAATACATTAGATAGGTTGACGGTTTGCTGGAGTCATATTTTGGTAAATACTTGTTGTTTGCACACGCATATCTCTGAGAACATTGGCTCAATCCGCCGCGTATTCCTCGCTCCACGAATAAAAGCATGTCCACGTCCGTGAACAACTCCAATTCGATCTTAGTCATTTTCAGCATCACGTCCCACGCGAAAGGGGGAAGCGTGTAATAATGCGCCGGATCGAGTTTATAGTTCTCGAGACAGTCGTCGCGGAAATTTTCGAAAACATCAGCCAATAACAACACATCCAATTTCAAATACAAATCGCTGTACTGTCCCAACGTTTTTATAGCGAAACGCGACCAAACCGTGCTCGCGTGAACGTAATCGGCGTCCGATATCCCCCTGTCGCAAAGCTGATTGTAAAATGCCTCGCGCGACGGCAAACACGTGTCGTTTAATTTGTCGTACGACGCCAGATAGTCGTACGGAAAGACGCCTTTTCTAGTCAAGAGATTGAAATCGTCGACGTTGAGATGATCAAATTGATTTCGTACAACGCGTAATTTGTTTTTGCCCAGATACGATGATAACTTGTCCAAACTCGAATTCAAGAACTTGAAGGAATCGATAAATCGAAACTTCAACAACTTTGCATAATTTCTCTTTTCATCTTTATTCGCAACAACTTTCGTGAACGAGATGTACCGCTCTTTTGTCAACGGCAACACAGCTATCTTACCCTCGAACGTGTTTGCTAATTCTTTAATAATGAAATGCGCATCGTAGCCGGACAAATTGTGAAAGACCACCGGTATCACGTACGAAGATTGATAACCTAAATTACACGCGATATGCGCCGGACCGCGATACGCTCCCGTAAAATGACAATGATCGTGTACTTTTGTGTCGGAACTGCTGAACGGCTGCTCGCACACATGACAATGCGTAGCCGTCTGAAAATTTAACTCCTGTCTTTCAGTTAGTTCGTCCATAGGTACCGTTTTGTCGAATATCGGCTGTAATTTATTGCTTATATCATGCAACTTTGCAGCGAACCACGCGGCACATCCCTCTTCCTTGCGACAAGCTCGATACTCGCACAAAGAAGAGTCGTAGCGGCAATGCATGTAATAACCTATGCTAAACGCGTGGTGATGCTGATACAGCGAGCGTGCTCCACGACCTTGTCCTTCCTGCTTCTCCAACAGACATTCCAAATCGGCGTAGATAACGAACGGCGCCTGTTCTTTGTGCACATAGTTCTTAAACTGCAACCACTTATCTTCTTCCGATACTGGAAGTGACAGAGCGCAATCGTTCATCCGTTCACAATCGATCGTATGAACGTTTAATTTCTCCAGCGTGTAGAAATATTGTAAACATCTGAAAGAAAAAAAACATTTCTCTCTCTTTGCTTTCAAGAATTAAAAAAACAATCTTACCGATCGCAAATATACTTCATACACTTATGCTTGCTAAGCTGCGACGAAACCAATCGTGGCAAATTTCGTATACACACGTAATGACCGCGCGTTTTCGCCTCATTCTGTAGAAACAACAAGTTGACGTGCCTCATCCGTTTCTTCTCGGTCAGATGAAGCGTTACACACCTCTTGTCCACCCATTCGAACACATTCACGGAAATGTCGTTCTCTCTTTCGAATTTCCGAATGTCTTTGAACGGCATCGGTAGTGTATAACCTTCGGTTCGAAGCACCGTCTGGTAGCGAGGATACGATGATAAACGTGATGTATTTTTTTCTACCGGATAGAGACCCGCCACTATCGCCCAAAAAAAGCATGCTTCATCGTTGCTGATCACGTTCACGATCGCTCTCTTCAACTGTATATTTCGAGGCACGATAACGCAGCAACCGGCCTGTAATGGCTGGTATTTGTTGCAGCTCACTATCAGATGCAGTATCTTCGATAACGCCCACCCGCTGTCTCGTTCTTGAAACTCTTCCATCGATGCTAAAATCGGCGGCACAACGTCCTTCAGGTACCATCGGCGTAGATTACTGGTTCGAAACAGCACAACGTTTCGCGTACCGAAACTTTTCACCGAAACCTCGTCGCGCAGCACAAATTCCGCCTCCAACCTAACGTTCACTTTCAACGACGAATGAGCGTTCAAAAATTCCGTGACACGTCCCGTAATCATCCGTTTCGCGTGTTGTAAAAATTTGCGCGGATCGATATGTTCGATGTTAATAACGATACCGGTCGATATGCGATTGCTAAACGCCGACTCGACAGTCTCCCAACGAAGCGTCGAGGCTCTCGCACCAACACCACGTAAACCTCCACCGACCCGTGAAATATTATAGCTCAACGAAACGTTCAAACTTTTCATGCGACACATGATCGATGCTAAACTAAATCTCGCGCCCATCGTCAATTCATCCTTCATACATGTTAGATAATTGATACAGCACTGTAGAGACTCGATGTATGAGCGAGACCATTCGCGATACTCATCGACAGTTCTAACCATCATCGACATGCGTGTCAAACACCTTAACATTTTTTTCAACGTTTGAATCATCTTGTTGCACAAAATATTTTTTCAACTTCAATTTAATGTCATCCGTTAAATTTCCTGTTCTCAAAAACGTAATTACACTTCGCATCCAACGATGCGGCGTTCGCCCGTCTCGATGATATCCAGTATCGTTGCTGGCGAATCGATCGCGGGCCATCGCGCCACGACTTGACTAAATCTTTTCGTATAAAAGAAACATACGCGACTCGTTGCATCGTTTCGCATTAAACGTACTATCAACGTTTTCTGCTCAATGGGAAAACTATCGTCCAAATACAAATTTATAACGCGAACCCAAGCCAAACTTTTTAACGTTGGGACAGGCATCTCTCTCTTTTAAAAAAAAAAAAAAAAAAAAAGGTTGAATCAAATACGTAAATGAAGTATACGTCTTTTCAACGGTAAAAATGGCGGAATCAAATCCGATAAACCGTATTCTCGACGGTGACATTCCCCCACACGAACATAATCGGTTCTACGGTATCGAAGCACCACAATATTCAAATGTCTCACCAACTGTCCTTCAGGTTTTAAAAACACAAACACGTTTAAAATATCAATACGCCCCTTCTGCACTTCGTTCAACAAGTCCAACGGACTAAACATGGAAACCGCCACGTACGGGACAATGACCGATCTTTCACGAAAAACACAGTAAATCTTGCACGAAAGAACGCGAAAATATTGTTCAAGAATATTCTGATGCAAAACGGTATGAATGCCGAATTCAAATAACTTCGTCGCAGCGAACGCCTGCAACGATGGCACGTTAGCGAACCGCATCATTCTTTACACATCCCATTATTTCACGCAATATTTAAACAGCTTGAAATACAAAGGATGTGGTCCTACAGATAACCCGATCGCGCAGAATGTAAATCCCCACTGAAAAAATACGGAAACGTGATAGATAAGGAAATCGTTCCACATAATATTACAACTTAAAAAATCTTTAAAAATACGTGTGGTCTTACAGATAACAATGCCTTGCAAGACAGGATGCGAAACGTGTTCGGACATGATCCCCACCCAAAAGATAATGATAACCACGCATGAAATAACAAGGTCGATGACACGCTATTTCATGGAAAAATTTAATGAAGAATACTAACGTGTTCCCCCCTCCCCCACCCAAAAGATTGACCTACATAATATTTACAGAATAATAAAACGCGGAAAAAATTTAATGAAGAATACTAATGTGTTCCCCACCCAAAAGATTGACCTACATAATATTTACAGAATAATAAAACGCGGAAAAAGATAGAATAATAAAACGCGGAAAAAGATAAGGAAACAAAGACGGCACCGGAAATGATAACGATAAGGAAAACCGCAAGGCGCGTCGGAAATCAAGGAAAACCGCAAGAAATCAAGATGGCGCCAGAGCCGAACGCTATTTCACGACAACGGAAATTCACTTCCTGAGTTAGAATCCCCATAGATATAGAAATACCTCTTCTACAATCATATGCTCCTAAGAGAAATAAAAGTCTCTCTCTCTTTCCCGTAAAGACATGATATAATCCTCACCGAACATGATAAGGAAATTGCTTCACATAATATTGCAACTAATTAGGTCCGGAAAAGATAAGGAAAACCACAAGGACGATGACCCCATCAATCGATCCTTGCAAGACACAATGTGTTCCCCCACCCAAAAGATTGACCTACATAATATTTACAGAATAATAAAACGCGGAAAAAGATAAGGAAACAAAGACGGCACCGGAAATGATAACGATAAGGAAAACCGCAAGGCGCGTCGGAAATCATAAGGAAATGATAATGATAAGGAAAACCGCAAGAAATCAAGATGGCGCCACGCGTCAGAGCCGAACGCTATTTCACGACAACGGAAATTCACTTCCTGAGTTAGAATCCCCATAGGTACACTACTGACATCTGTAAGGAAAAAATAAAATCCAGGTCAGGTTAATTTTTATTAAAATTGATTATAAAAAAAGGTACCACAATTACGAATATAAAATTTCGCGCGCGCCAAAGCACTGTGTTTACGGAACCTTTAAATGGACACAAAATAAATGACCCCCGCCGATTATGAATACGAAATTTCGAAAAAAAAAATTTTCTGTAAATGTTACGCGTTACACTTGTGTTATATGAATACGAAATATTGCAAAAAATCGATTGTCACGATAAAATTTTGGTAACAAAGGCGATCTAGATTGGGCGCCGAAAAAAGAAGGTTCGAGAAGAAGTATCAAAAGCTCTCATGATTTATTTAAACATATTTCAACGAATTGCAGCAATGTAGTACGTCATTTGTAATGAAAGATTATTTGATGTTATAGGATCGGATTTTTCCAAGATCCCTGTTTCTGATCACAGACACTCTGTTAAACTGAAGCACTTCAATTTAACATGCACTATTTCATATATTGGATGATTGCAAAAGCTCATACTCAATTTACCTCGTGAGCTTGTCTGAAACTAAACGTGCAACTTCTACGGAAAAGGAAATCACAAGTTGTAAAATGTTCGGAGACAATTATAGAAAACAGAGTTACAGACTATATAATTGATTAATAAAACTGTTATTTATCCCAAATAGGGTACGAACTTTTGCAAACACATTACTAATACATTACGTTTAGTAATACATTATTGGCTAACGATTGAAGGCTGTTAAAGGATCTGGTAAAGAATCATTGGTCATGGACTTTAGAAAATGACGAAAAGATATTATATCTTAAATATAAACATATTATTAATATATTCAACGAAAAATATCCTGCATCGCTTATGGGAAGCAGTAGTTAGATTTTTAAATAATACTGTCCACACTTGGACATCAGTCAATTATACATATAGGGGAAAATAATAAAAAGATTTTCTTGTGGTCAAACAATGGATTATATGTACTTACTTAGACTACATTATCCTAACAACTAGTCAATTCACTCATAAGAGCACGTCAAGATAAAATTGACTAACATCTTACATTCTAATACATCTACTACGCCTCGAAGTTATTGAACCCACGCTCGCCACACTCTGCACTGGATTTCGAGGAATTTTTCGAACCACTCCAGTTTTGGTTCTGACGAAAGGAACAACTCTTCTCACCTGTGCAGGAATTATTAGATCCCTCTGTACAATCGTTCTCGGCTCATCCACAGCTTCCCCTCGAAAACGTTCATTCATTATGCGCATTGCACGTTGCTTATGATGCCTAGCGGTTTGCCTTAGGATCTTGTCCGCCCTACATACATTTAACCATTTCCGTGACACTTGAGCAGCGCAAAGCAGAGACTTAGGCTCCAACTTGCGTAGAATCAGCTGGGATATCTCCGGCGGGAGTTCAGAAATGAAATCCAACTTGGCAGGTTCCAGTAGTCCTAGCGCACGGAGGAAAGACCTGAAGAACTCCATGTTGCCGCTGCAGCGTCAGGATCTCGAATGATCTACTGTTCCAAATTTTGGGTTTATATACCCTTGGTTACGGTTGATCGCCTGTTCCGGTTCGGTGACCCGACCAATCAGGATCGAGCTCGGATGAATTTATGTTTGTCATTGTTATGTTAACTTGCTGTTGAGTGCACGCATCTGGACATAAATCGTTGAATTTGTTTGCCGTATATCAAACTCTAGGGAAATGTTTCTGTTTGGAATACCTTATGAAAATGTTTCATTTTGGAATACGCTATGAAATATGTAGATAACATAAATTTACATCTTAAGATGTTTTCTTTCAATGACATAGGGAGTGGTATAGGTATGATGTTTAACCCACCGTCGGACGGAGCGGTTCTAGGAGATACATCAATCACTATTTTGTGCAGTGTGATACATCCTTAAGCGGCGCGAACCCCTGGCCACTAGTAGCTTAATGTAAATGCTGTAATGCTGATTAGTTTTACATATCAGAGACACATTGTATTAACCCTCATACGCTCCTCAAGAATATTTTCCTCAATCCGCGAGTGGTTCGTAAGTCGGTCCGGATTGAGATCAGCTTGAGCCCAACGCTAGATTTCTAAAAACCGCGCGGAAATTGCGTAACAGCAACGGAGGAAATTAAGGGGCCGCCACACCGCTTAGGGAAACTAAATTCCTCAATTTCGAACAAATTTCGGATCTTATGGTTAGGACAGAGACGGAACGAAGCTAGCAGCCACTAGTGCGATAAAGATGGTACATTAGATAGAAGTCCAGACTTTGTAAACTCAAACGTCGAAAAAAACTTCTTTTTTATATTGATGTTCCCTGACACCCCCCCCCCCCCGCGGAGAGGGGAAATTAGTTTAGATTGCCCCGAGGCCGACAAAATCCCCCGACCCGCTAGGTCATACCGGGAGTTTAGAGGGAATCAGAGTCAATCTCAGTCCTGAACTAAAAAGAGAGGAAATTCTGGTGGAGGACAGGCGCAAAGTTTAGTATTTTGTTCCTACCACCCCCGAGTAGGGTGTCATTTGAAAGAGCTCGGGAAGAGGTATTGAGCCTCATAGGCTAAGAGCGCCTCCGAGGTCATCCGAAGGGCGTATAGCGTTTCTCGTAAATTAGAAAAGTTCTGTATGTATTTGGAGTCGCGAGGGCATTAGGATCTCGATCCCGAGGTCAGAGTGGAGGTGCCTTTGACTTTGAAAATTCTGACAAAGCCAAAGGTCTTGGAAATCTTTTTCAGATTTTCAAGGTCAAGGTCAAGGTCAAAGGTGCAGGCGGGATCAGGAACCTCCCCCGAAGGTCGCCATATAAATTTGCGGTGTAGAGCGACAAAAAGTAGTGAAAAATGGCATAGAATAGGTTAATTTAGGAATTAAGGATTTAGGTTTTAGGCTGCGTGCGGATAGGAATAGTGTTAAACGGTTAGATTTAAGAGTGCGGTTTCAATGTTTCATATAGTTTGGATTGACATCTGTAAGGAAAAAATAAAATCCAGGTCAGGTTAATTTTTATTAAAATTGATTATAAAAAAAGGTACCACAATTACGAATATAAAATTTCGCGCGCGCCAAAGAACTGTGTTTACGGAACCTTTAAATGGACACAAAATAAATGACCCCCGCCGATTATGAATACGTATTTCGAAAAAAAAAATTTTCTGTAAATGTTACGCGTTACACTTGTGTTATATGATTACGAAATATTGCAAAAAATCGATTGTCACGATAAAATTTTGGTAACAAAGGCGATCTAGATTGGGCGCCGAAAAAAGAAGGTTCGAGAAGAAGTATCAAAAGCTCTCATGATTTATTTAAACATATTTCAACGAATTGCAGCAATGTAGTACGTCATTTGTAATGAAAGATTATTTGATGTTATAGGATCGGATTTTTCCAAGATCCCTGTTTCTGATCACAGACACTCTGTTAAACTGAAGCACTTCAATTTAACATGCACTATTTCATATATTGGATGATTGCAAAAGCTCATACTCAATTTACCTCGTGAACTTGTCTGAAACTAAACGTGCAACTTCTACGGAAAAGGAAATCACAGGTTGTAAAATGTTCGGAGACAATTATAGAAAACAGAGTTACAGACTATATAATTGATTAATAAAACTGTTATTTATCCCAAATAGGGTACGAACTTTTGCAAACACATTACTAATACATTACGTTTAGTAATACATTATTGGCTAACGATTGAAGGCTGTTAAAGGATCTGGTAAAGAATCATTGGTCATGGACTTTAGAAAATGACGAAAAGATATTATATCTTAAATATAAACATATTATTAATATATTCAACGAAAAATATCCTGCATCGCTTATGGGAAGCAGTAGTTAGATTTTTTAAAAAATACTGTCCACACTTGGACATCAGTCAATTATACATATAAGGGAAAATTATAAAAAGATTTTCTTGTGGTCAAACAATGGATTATATGTACTTACTTAGACTACATTATCCTAACAACTAGTCAATTCACTCATAAGAGCACGTCAAGATAAAATTGACTAACATCTTACATTCTAATACATCTACTACGCCTCGAAGTTATTGAACCCACGCTCGCCACACTCTGCACTGGATTTCGAGGAATTTTTCGAACCACTCCAGTTTTGGTTCTGACGAAAGGAACAACTCTTCTCACCTGTGCAGGAATTATTAGATCCCTCTGTACAATCGTTCTCGGCTCATCCACAGCTTCCCCTCGAAAACGTTCATTCATTATCCGCATTGCACGTTGCTTATGATGCCTAGCGGTTTGCCTTAGGATCTTGTCCGCCCTACATACATTTAACCATTTCCGTGACACTTGAGCAGCGCAAAGCATAGACTTAGGCTCCAACTTGCGTAGAATCAGCTGGGATATCTCCGGCGGGAGTTCAGAAATGAAATCCAACTTGGCAGGTTCCAGTAGTCCTAGCGCACGGAGGAAAGACCTGAAGAACTCCATGTTGCCGCTGCAGCGTCAGGATCTCTAATGATCTACTGTTCCAAATTTTGGGTTTATATACCCTTGGTTACGGTTGATCGCCTGTTCCGGTTCGGTGACCCGACCAATCAGGATCGAGCTCGGATGAATTTATGTTTGTCATTGTTATGTTAACTTGCTGTTGAGTGCACGCATCTGGACATAAATCGTTGAATTTGTTTGCCGTATATCAAACTCTAGGGAAATGTTTCTGTTTGGAATACCTTATGAAAATGTTTCATTTTGGAATACGCTATGAAATATGTAGATAACATAAATTTACATCTTAAGATGTTTTCTTTCAATGACATAGGGAGTGGTATAGGTATGATGTTTAACCCACCGTCGGACGGAGCGGTTCTAGGAGATACATCAATCACTATTTTGTGCAGTGTGATACATCCTTAAGCGGCGCGAACCCCTGGCCACTAGTAGCTTAATGTAAATGCTGTAATGCTGATTAGTTTTATATATCAGAGACACATTGTATTAACCCTCATACGCTCCTCAAGAATATTTTCCTCAATCCGCGAGTGGTTCGTAAGTCGGTCCGGATTGAGATCAGCTTGAGCCCAACGCTAGATTTCTAAAAACCGCGCGGAAATTGCGTAACAGCAACGGAGGAAATTAAGGGGCCGCCACACCGCTTAGGGAAACTAAATTCCTCAATTTCGAACAAATTTCGGATCTTATGGTTAGGACAGAGACGGAACGAAGCTAGCAGCCACTAGTGCGATAAAGATGGTACATTAGATAGAAGTCCAGACTTTGTAAACTCAAACGTCGAAAAAAACTTCTTTTTTATATTGATGTTCCCTGACACCCCCCCCCCCCCCGCGGAGAGGGGAAATTAGTTTAGATTGCCCCGAGGCCGACAAAATCCCCCGACCCGCTAGGTCATACCGGGAGTTTAGAGGGAATCAGAGTCAATCTCAGTCCTGAACTAAAAAGAGAGGAAATTCTGGTGGAGGACAGGCGCAAAGTTTAGTATTTTGTTCCTACCACCCCCGAGTAGGGTGTCATTTGAAAGAGCTCGGGAAGAGGTATTGAGCCTCATAGGCTAGGAGCGCCTCCGAGGTCATCCGAAGGGCGTATAGCGTTTCTCGTAAATTAGAAAAGTTCTGTATGTATTTGGAGTCGCGAGGGCATTAGGATCTCGATCCCGAGGTCAGAGTGGAGGTGCCTTTGACTTTGAAAATTCTGACAAAGCCAAAGGTCTTGGAAATCTTTTTCAGATTTTCAAGGTCAAGGTCAAGGTCAAAGGTGCAGGCGGGATCAGGAACCTCCCCCGAAGGTCGCCATATAAATTTGCGGTGTAGAGCGACAAAAAGTAGTGAAAAATGGCATAGAATAGGTTAATTTAGCAATTAAGGATTTAGGTTTTAGGCTGCGTGCGGATAGGAATAGTGTTAAACGGTTAGATTTAAGAGTGCGGTTTCAATGTTTCATATAGATTGGATTGACATCTGTAAGGAAAAAATAAAATCCAGGTCAGGTTAATTTTTATTAAAATTGATTATAAAAAAAGGTACCACAATTACGAATATAAAATTTCGCGCGCGCCAAAGAACTGTGTTTACGGATCCTTTAAATGGACACAAAATAAATGACCCCCGCCGATTATGAATACGTATTTCGAAAAAAAAATTTTTCTGTAAATGTTACGCGTTACACTTGTGTTATATGATTACGAAATATTGCAAAAAATCGATTGTCACGATAAAATTTTGGTAACAAAGGCGATCTAGATTGGGCGCCGAAAAAAGAAGGTTCGAGAAGAAGTATCAAAAGCTCTCATGATTTATTTAAACATATTTCAACGAATTGCAGCAATGTAGTACGTCATTTGTAATGAAAGATTATTTGATGTTATAGGATCGGATTTTTCCAAGATCCCTGTTTCTGATCACAGACACTCTGTTAAACTGAAGCACTTCAATTTAACATGCACTATTTCATATATTGGATGATTGCAAAAGCTCATACTCAATTTACCTCGTGAACTTGTCTGAAACTAAACGTGCAACTTCTACGGAAAAGGAAATCACAAGTTGTAAAATGTTCGGAGATAATTATAGAAAACAGAGTTACAGACTATATAATTGATTAATAAAACTGTTATTTATCCCAAATAGGGTACGAACTTTTGCAAACACATTACTAATACATTACGTTTAGTAATACATTATTGGCTAACGATTGAAGGCTGTTAAAGGATCTGGTAAAGAATCATTGGTCATGGACTTTAGAAAATGACGAAAAGATATTATATCTTAAATATAAACATATTATTAATATATTCAACGAAAAATATCCTGCATCGCTTATGGGAAGCAGTAGTTAGATTTTTTAAAAAATACTGTCCACACTTGGACATCAGTCAATTATACATATAGGGGAAAATTATAAAAAGATTTTCTTGTGGTCAAACAATGGATTATATGTACTTACTTAGACTACATTATCCTAACAACTAGTCAATTCACTCATAAGAGCACGTCAAGATAAAATTGACTAACATCTTACATTCTAATACATCTACTTCGCCTCGAAGTTATTGAACCCACGCTCGCCACACTCTGCACTGGATTTCGAGGAATTTTTCGAACCACTCCAGTTTTGGTTCTGACGAAAGGAACAACTCTTCTCACCTGTGCAGGAATTATTAGATCCCTCTGTACAATCGTTCTCGGCTCATCCACAGCTTCCCCTCGAAAACGTTCATTCATTATCCGCATTGCACGTTGCTTATGATGCCTAGCGGTTTGCCTTAGGATCTTGTCCGCCCTACATACATTTAACCATTTCCGTGACACTTGAGCAGCGCAAAGCAGAGACTTAGGCTCCAACTTGCGTAGAATCAGCTGGGATATCTCCGGCGGGAGTTCAGAAATGAAATCCAACTTGGCAGGTTCCAGTAGTCCTAGCGCACGGAGGAAAGACCTGAAGAACTCCATGTTGCCGCTGCAGCGTCAGGATCTCGAATGATCTACTGTTCCAAATTTTGGGTTTATATACCCTTGGTTACGGTTGATCGCCTGTTCCGGTTCGGTGACCCGACCAATCAGGATCGAGCTCGGATGAATTTATGTTTGTCATTGTTATGTTAACTTGCTGTTGAGTGCACGCATCTGGACATAAATCGTTGAATTTGTTTGCCGTATATCAAACTCTAGGGAAATGTTTCTGTTTGGAATACCTTATGAAAATGTTTCATTTTGGAATACGCTATGAAATATGTAGATAACATAAATTTACATCTTAAGATGTTTTCTTTCAATGACATAGGGAGTGGTATAGGTATGATGTTTAACCCACCGTCGGACGGAGCGGTTCTAGGAGATACATCAATCACTATTTTGTGCAGTGTGATACATCCTTAAGCGGCGCGAACCCCTGGCCACTAGTAGCTTAATGTAAATGCTGTAATGCTGATTAGTTTTACATATCAGAGACACATTGTATTAACCCTCATACGCTCCTCAAGAATATTTTCCTCAATCCGCGAGTGGTTCGTAAGTCGGTCCGGATTGAGATCAGCTTGAGCCCAACGCTAGATTTCTAAAAACCGCGCGGAAATTGCGTAACAGCAACGGAGGAAATTAAGGGGCCGCCACACCGCTTAGGGAAACTAAATTCCTCAATTTCGAACAAATTTCGGATCTTATGGTTAGGACAGAGACGGAACGAAGCTAGCAGCCACTAGTGCGATAAAGATGGTACATTAGATAGAAGTCCAGACTTTGTAAACTCAAACGTCGAAAAAAACTTCTTTTTTATATTGATGTTCCCTGACACCCCCCCCCCCCCCCGCGGAGAGGGGAAATTAGTTTAGATTGCCCCGAGGCCGACAAAATCCCCCGACCCGCTAGGTCATACCGGGAGTTTTGAGGGAATCAGAGTCAATCTCAGTCCTGAACTAAAAAGAGAGGAAATTCTGGTGGAGGACAGGCGCAAAGTTTAGTATTTTGTTCCTACCACCCCCGAGTAGGGTGTCATTTGAAAGAGCTCGGGAAGAGGTATTGAGCCTCATAGGCTAGGAGCGCCTCCGAGGTCATCCGAAGGGCGTATAGCGTTTCTCGTAAATTAGAAAAGTTCTGTATGTATTTGGAGTCGCGAGGGCATTAGGATCTCGATCCCGAGGTCAGAGTGGAGGTGCCTCTGACTTTGAAAATTCTGACAAAGCCAAAGGTCTTGGAAATCTTTTTCAGATTTTCAAGGTCAAGGTCAAGGTCAAAGGTGCAGGCGGGATCAGGAACCTCCCCCGAAGGTCGCCATATAAATTTGCGGTGTAGAGCGACAAAAAGTAGTGAAAAATGGCATAGAATAGGTTAATTTAGCAATTAAGGATTTAGGTTTTAGGCTGCGTGCGGATAGGAATAGTGTTAAACGGTTAGATTTAAGAGTGCGGTTTCAATATTTCATATAGTTTGGATTGACATCTGTAAGGAAAAAATAAAATCCAGGTCAGGTTAATTTTTATTAAAATTGATTATAAAAAAAGGTACCACAATTACGAATATAAAATTTCGCGCGCGCCAAAGAACTGTGTTTACGGATCGTTTAAATGGACAGAAAATAAATGACCCCCGCCGATTATGAATACGAAATTTCGAAAAAAAAATTTTTCTGTAAATGTTACGCGTTACACTTGTGTTATATGATTACGAAATATTGCAAAAAATCGATTGTCACGATAAAATTTTGGTAACAAAGGCGATCTAGATTGGGCGCCGAAAAAAGAAGGTTCGAGAAGAAGTATCAAAAGCTCTCATGATTTATTTAAACATATTTCAACGAATTGCAGCAATGTAGTACGTCATTTGTAATGAAAGATTATTTGATGTTATAGGATCGGATTTTTCCAAGATCCCTGTTTCTGGTTACAGACACTCTGTTAAACTGAAGCACTTCAATTTAACATGCACTATTTCATATATTGGATGATTGCAAAAGCTCATACTCAATTTACCTCGTGAACTTGTCTGAAACTAAACGTGCAACTTCTACGGAAAAGGAAATCACAGGTTGTAAAATGTTCGGAGACAATTATAGAAAACAGAGTTACAGACTATATAATTGATTAATAAAACTGTTATTTATCCCAAATAGGGTACGAACTCTTGCAAACACATTACTAATACATTACGTTTAGTAATACATTATTGGCTAACGATTGAAGGCTGTTAAAGGATCTGGTAAAGAATCATTGGTCATGGACTTTAGAAAATGACGAAAAGATATTATATCTTAAATATAAACATATTATTAATATATTCAACGAAAAATATCCTGCATCGCTTATGGGAAGCAGTAGTTAGATTTTTTAAAAAATACTGTCCACACTTGGACATCAGTCAATTATACATATAGGGGAAAATTATAAAAAGATTTTCTTGTGGTCAAACAATGGATTATATGTACTTACTTAGACTACATTATCCTAACAACTAGTCAATTCACTCATAAGAGCACGTCAAGATAAAATTGACTAACATCTTACATTCTAATACATCTACTACGCCTCGAAGTTATTGAACCCACGCTCGCCACACTCTGCACTGGATTTCGAGGAATTTTTCGAACCACTCCAGTTTTGGTTCTGACGAAAGGAACAACTCTTCTCACCTGTGCAGGAATTATTAGATCCCTCTGTACAATCGTTCTCGGCTCATCCACAGCTTCCCCTCGAAAACGTTCATTCATTATCCGCATTGCACGTTGCTTATGATGCCTAGCGGTTTGCCTTAGGATCTTGTCCGCCCTACATACATTTAACCATTTCCGTGACACTTGAGCAGCGCAAAGCAGAGACTTAGGCTCCAACTTGCGTAGAATCAGCTGGGATATCTCCGGCGGGAGTTCAGAAATGAAATCCAACTTGGCAGGTTCCAGTAGTCCTAGCGCACGGAGGAAAGACCTGAAGAACTCCATGTTGCCGCTGCAGCGTCAGGATCTCTAATGATCTACTGTTCCAAATTTTGGGTTTATATACCCTTGGTTACGGTTGATCGCCTGTTCCGGTTCGGTGACCCGACCAATCAGGATCGAGCTCGGATGAATTTATGTTTGTCATTGTTATGTTAACTTGCTGTTGAGTGCACGCATCTGGACATAAATCGTTGAATTTGTTTGCCGTATATCAAACTCTAGGGAAATGTTTCTGTTTGGAATACCTTATGAAAATGTTTCATTTTGGAATACGCTATGAAATATGTAGATAACATAAATTTACATCTTAAGATGTTTTCTTTCAATGACATAGGGAGTGGTATAGGTATGATGTTTAACCCACCGTCGGACGGAGCGGTTCTAGGAGATACATCAATCACTATTTTGTGCAGTGTGATACATCCTTAAGCGGCGCGAACCCCTGGCCACTAGTAGCTTAATGTAAATGCTGTAATGCTGATTAGTTTTATATATCAGAGACACATTGTATTAACCCTCATACGCTCCTCAAGAATATTTTCCTCAATCCGCGAGTGGTTCGTAAGTCGGTCCGGATTGAGATCAGCTTGAGCCCAACGCTAGATTTCTAAAAACCGCGCGGAAATTGCGTAACAGCAACGGAGGAAATTAAGGGGCCGCCACACCGCTTAGGGAAACTAAATTCCTCAATTTCGAACAAATTTCGGATCTTATGGTTAGGACAGAGACGGAACGAAGCTAGCAGCCACTAGTGCGATAAAGATGGTACATTAGATAGAAGTCCAGACTTTGTAAACTCAAACGTCGAAAAAAACTTCTTTTTTATATTGATGTTCCCTGACACCCCCCCCCCCCCCCGCGGAGAGGGGAAATTAGTTTAGATTGCCCCGAGGCCGACAAAATCCCCCGACCCGCTAGGTCATACCGGGAGTTTAGAGGGAATCAGAGTCAATCTCAGTCCTGAACTAAAAAGAGAGGAAATTCTGGTGGAGGACAGGCGCAAAGTTTAGTATTTTGTTCCTACCACCCCCGAGTAGGGTGTCATTTGAAAGAGCTCGGGAAGAGGTATTGAGCCTCATAGGCTAAGAGCGCCTCCGAGGTCATCCGAAGGGCGTATAGCGTTTCTCGTAAATTAGAAAAGTTCTGTATGTATTTGGAGTCGCGAGGGCATTAGGATCTCGATCCCGAGGTCAGAGTGGAGGTGCCTTTGACTTTGAAAATTCTGACAAAGCCAAAGGTCTTGGAAATCTTTTTCAGATTTTCAAGGTCAAGGTCAAGGTCAAAGGTGCAGGCGGGATCAGGAACCTCCCCCGAAGGTCGCCATATAAATTTGCGGTGTAGAGCGACAAAAAGTAGTGAAAAATGGCATAGAATAGGTTAATTTAGGAATTAAGGATTTAGGTTTTAGGCTGCGTGCGGATAGGAATAGTGTTAAACGGTTAGATTTAAGAGTGCGGTTTCAATGTTTCATATAGTTTGGATTGACATCTGTAAGGAAAAAATAAAATCCAGGTCAGGTTAATTTTTATTAAAATTGATTATAAAAAAAGGTACCACAATTACGAATATAAAATTTCGCGAGCGCCAAAGAACTGTGTTTACGGAACCTTTAAATGGACACAAAATAAATGACCCCCGCCGATTATGAATACGTATTTCGAAAAAAAAATTTTTCTGTAAATGTTACGCGTTACACTTGTGTTATATGATTACGAAATATTGCAAAAAATCGATTGTCACGATAAAATTTTGGTAACAAAGGCGATCTAGATTGGGCGCCGAAAAAAGAAGGTTCGAGAAGAAGTATCAAAAGCTCTCATGATTTATTTAAACATATTTCAACGAATTGCAGCAATGTAGTACGTCATTTGTAATGAAAGATTATTTGATGTTATAGGATCGGATTTTTCCAAGATCCCTGTTTTTGATCACAGACACTCTGTTAAACTGAAGCACTTCAATTTAACATGCACTATTTCATATATTGGATGATTGCAAAAGCTCATACTCAATTTACCTCGTGAACTTGTCTGAAACTAAACGTGCAACTTCTACGGAAAAGGAAATCACAGGTTGTAAAATGTTCGGAGACAATTATAGAAAACAGAGTTACAGACTATATAATTGATTAATAAAACTGTTATTTATCCCAAATAGGGTACGAACTTTTGCAAACACATTACTAATACATTACGTTTAGTAATACATTATTGGCTAACGATTGAAGGCTGTTAAAGGATCTGGTAAAGAATCATTGGTCATGGACTTTAGAAAATGACGAAAAGATATTATATCTTAAATATAAACATATTATTAATATATTCAACGAAAAATATCCTGCATCGCTTATGGGAAGCAGTAGTTATATTTTTTAAAAAATACTGTCCACACTTGGACATCAGTCAATTATACATATAGGGGAAAATTATAAAAAGATTTTCTTGTGGTCAAACAATGGATTATATGTACTTACTTAGACTACATTATCCTAACAACTAGTCAATTCACTCATAAGAGCACGTCAAGATAAAATTGACTAACATCTTACATTCTAATACATCTACTACGCCTCGAAGTTATTGAACCCACGCTCGCCACACTCTGCACTGGATTTCGAGGAATTTTTCGAACCACTCCAGTTTTGGTTCTGACGAAAGGAACAACTCTTCTCACCTGTGCAGGAATTATTAGATCCCTCTGTACAATCGTTCTCGGCTCATCCACAGCTTCCCCTCGAAAACGTTCATTCATTATCCGCATTGCACGTTGCTTATGATGCCTAGCGGTTTGCCTTAGGATCTTGTCCGCCCTACATACATTTAACCATTTCCGTGACACTTGAGCAGCGCAAAGCAGAGACTTAGGCTCCAACTTGCGTAGAATCAGCTGGGATATCTCCGGCGGGAGTTCAGAAATGAAATCCAACTTGGCAGGTTCCAGTAGTCCTAGCGCACGGAGGAAAGACCTGAAGAACTCCATGTTGCCGCTGCAGCGTCAGGATCTCTAATGATCTACTGTTCCAAATTTTGGGTTTATATACCCTTGGTTACGGTTGATCGCCTGTTCCGGTTCGGTGACCCGACCAATCAGGATCGAGCTCGGATGAATTTATGTTTGTCATTGTTATGTTAACTTGCTGTTGAGTGCACGCATCTGGACATAAATCGTTGAATTTGTTTGCCGTATATCAAACTCTAGGGAAATGTTTCTGTTTGGAATACCTTATGAAAATGTTTCATTTTGGAATACGCTATGAAATATGTAGATAACATAAATTTACATCTTAAGATGTTTTCTTTCAATGACATAGGGAGTGGTATAGGTATGATGTTTAACCCACCGTCGGACGGAGCGGTTCTAGGAGATACATCAATCACTATTTTGTGCAGTGTGATACATCCTTAAGCGGCGCGAACCCCTGGCCACTAGTAGCTTAATGTAAATGCTGTAATGCTGATTAGTTTTATATATCAGAGACACATTGTATTAACCCTCATACGCTCCTCAAGAATATTTTCCTCAATCCGCGAGTGGTTCGTAAGTCGGTCCGGATTGAGATCAGCTTGAGCCCAACGCTAGATTTCTAAAAACCGCGCGGAAATTGCGTAACAGCAACGGAGGAAATTAAGGGGCCGCCACACCGCTTAGGGAAACTAAATTCCTCAATTTCGAACAAATTTCGGATCTTATGGTTAGGACAGAGACGGAACGAAGCTAGCAGCCACTAGTGCGATAAAGATGGTACATTAGATAGAAGTCCAGACTTTGTAAACTCAAACGTCGAAAAAAACTTCTTTTTTATATTGATGTTCCCTGACACCCCCCCCCCCCCGCGGAGAGGGGAAATTAGTTTAGATTGCCCCGAGGCCGACAAAATCCCCCGACCCGCTAGGTCATACCGGGAGTTTAGAGGGAATCAGAGTCAATCTCAGTCCTGAACTAAAAAGAGAGGAAATTCTGGTGGAGGACAGGCGCAAAGTTTAGTATTTTGTTCCTACCACCCCCGAGTAGGGTGTCATTTGAAAGAGCTCGGGAAGAGGTATTGAGCCTCATAGGCTAAGAGCGCCTCCGAGGTCATCCGAAGGGCGTATAGCGTTTCTCGTAAATTAGAAAAGTTCTGTATGTATTTGGAGTCGCGAGGGCATTAGGATCTCGATCCCGAGGTCAGAGTGGAGGTGCCTTTGACTTTGAAAATTCTGACAAAGCCAAAGGTCTTGGAAATCTTTTTCAGATTTTCAAGGTCAAGGTCAAGGTCAAAGGTGCAGGCGGGATCAGGAACCTCCCCCGAAGGTCGCCATATAAATTTGCGGTGTAGAGCGACAAAAAGTAGTGAAAAATGGCATAGAATAGGTTAATTTAGGAATTAAGGATTTAGGTTTTAGGCTGCGTGCGGATAGGAATAGTGTTAAACGGTTAGATTTAAGAGTGCGGTTTCAATATTTCATATAGTTTGGATTGACATCAGTAGTGTACCTATGGGGATTCTAACTCAGGAAGTGAATTTCCGTTGTCGTGAAATAGCGTTCGGCTCTGACGCGTGGCGCCATCTTGATTTCTTGCGGTTTTCCTTATCATTATCATTTCCTTATGATTTCCGACGCGCCTTGCGGTTTTCCTTATCGTTATCATTTCCGGTGCCGTCTTTGTTTCCTTATCTTTTTCCGCGTTTTATTATTCTGTAAATATTATGTAGGTCAATCTTTTGGGTGGGGGAACACATTGTGTCTTGCAAGGATCGATTGATGGGGTCATCGTCCTTGTGGTTTTCCTTATCTTTTCCGGACCTAATTAGTTGCAATATTATGTGAAGCAATTTCCTTATCATGTTCGGTGAGGATTATATCATGTCTTTACGGGAAAGAGAGAGAGACTTTTATTTCTCTTAGGAGCATATGATTGTAGAAGAGGTATTTCTATTGTGAGAATAATAAAGCCGGGGGAACCACCCTGGTCCAGAATTGGTATAGACTTTTTTTCTCTTAGGAGTATATGATTGTAGAAGAGGTATCCTCTGATTATTTTCTACCAAGTTAAAAACTGTAAGAGAGAGATTCGATGCAATTATAGCTCTGTTTTATCAAAAAACAGAGAGAGGTTTTATTGTAGCGATCTCTCTTATGGTTTTACTTCAGCATTTAATCTTGCGTTTTTAATTATGCTTAAAATCTAAACCGCTGTTTTGTGCAGCTGCAAGACGTAATTATCGCGCTGTTTCATAAAACAGTGAGAAAGGTCCTATTGTAATAATCTTTCTCTTATGGTTTTGCATTTCCTTCCTCATTTATATCGCGCTGTTTCTACCGGTGTTTAAAAGGAGGCGACGGTCAAATGCATTTTCAGTTTGCAATCATGTTGAGTATAATGGTGCCACGAGAGCCACGTTTCGTGGTCGTTGACAAAAATCTGTCATTAAACGAGCTGTTGAGCGTGCTGGTAAGTATCGTGTGTTCATTACTGTGTTATCGTGAAATATATTTTTCAAACAAAATTTACACTGTACGTTTATCTTACAGACATTTGATACAAACTACGAACGGTGCGTGTTTATTCGCGGTTGGCGATTAAATATGCGTCGCTGTCGCGAGGAGGTGGAGGAGTGGGATGGGGAGTTCGTTACATCAATTGCAACGTTATTTGAGTGGCAAGTATTATTTATTTTTTTACAATACAAGATTAAATATTAAAAATAATGTTTTTTTCTTTCAGTGGTCCGGACTGCTAGTTTGCTGCTGCATTTCTCTCAAAAATCTGTGCATACGTGGTTTCTGGGTGTCTTCCTAAATAAATATTTTTTTAATTTATAAAAACATTTCTTAATTAATTTTCTTTTAAAAAAAATTTTTTTTACCTGGTATCCGCACACGTCTATCCCTCTCGGTTGTGGCGTTATTGCGCTAGGGTTAGCTCCGATCGGTACGTTACCACAGTTCGCCCCGTGAACGTATCCGCAGCATCTGGACCAGATGCGGTGCTCATTCATGGGAACGTCGCCATCTTTCCATCGATGCAGCATTATACCACATTCGAAGCATTTGACGAGATCTTCGTCGCACAAGGAGAAAAATCCTGCGGCTGCGAGGTCTTCAGGTTTGACGATGTGTGAATAACGCCATGAACGGAAAGTTTGGAGTCTGTCGCGCTCGAGACGCAAATCAGGTGTGGGGTCCGGTATCTCAATCATTTTTTTTTTTAAAACGCTGGGTGAAAGAAGTGAGTTACGTTTTTTTTATATAATTGTTTAGCCATGCTCGAAATGTTTGCACTTCGCGCAGACAGCAATGGTACGGTTTTGAAGAGCGTTTTGTCCAACAGTGAAGTTTACACGGTACGTGAGCAGTTCGGTACATGGGATCGTGGACTAATACATCGTATTTTGGACATCCTAAATTTTCCAAATTTATCGAGTTTATTTCTAATTTTCGAAGGATGTCTCTCTCGAAACACCCACCTTTGTACGCTACGACGGGATTCGCGTGATCGCGCACAAAATTGCGTATAACATCGAACACGTCGTTCTGTTGATATTTTTCATAGCCGAAATCGATAAATGGAATCCCGTGTACAAAATTGCTTACGTACCGTGTCGACTTTTTGTCAGCATCTGATAAACGATGAAAGTTTATTCCCAAACGAAATTCAGCGAGTTCGAACGAGCCGTCGTAAACATTGATAATGGCTAATTCTTTGCATAAAAATTTTCTCTCGACAATGAATCCATCCATGTCAATGATTTGGGTGATTTGAGCCATCTAAATAAAAAATGTTTTCTAACCAATGATTGATTTCTGTATAAAATAAAAATTGTACTTACCGTGAAATGGAGCGAAGATCACACGTTCGCTGAATAACGACGACTGTGGGAGAGAGTCATCTATAGTATATATAATACCCCCACCACTATACTTATCGGTGTGAAAATAAATATGGAGGAGATTTTTTGTTTATTCGATTAATAAAAAGATGTTTTTCCATTGTTTATTTATTAAAAGATTCATTTTCACATTTATTCGATTAAAATATTGTTAACGGTAGTTTAAATAATTTTTCGCACAATGTTCGTCAATGGATTGTACTCCACGATGCAGTCGTGTATCATCAAGCAGTATGCGGTTGTCGAGGGGGCAATGTTGGCTCGACATTCGAATTCGATTCGCACGTCGATCGTGGCATTTTTCAGCGCTTCGTTTTGCCGAGAACAATCGAGAACGATGAATGGACCGTATTTCAGGAAATCTATGACGTTGAGTAGCGCCTCGCCGTTTCCATAGTATGATTCTTGGAATTTTGTATACATATCGTAGAGCAGCGCGTATTTGTCTTTTTCGAAATCAACATTTAGATCATCGTACGGATAGGTTTCCGAATTCAAGTAGAGCCGAATATTGGCTAATGCGCAATGATCGAAATGCGTAGCTGTTTTCGTTAAATTATTCTTTCGCGCGGTTTGTAAAGCGAATATCACGTATCGCGGTTTTTCCATTTGCGGAGCTGTTTTTATGGCCCATGTGTGCTTCGTAGTCGCCTGGAGCAGAGGATACTCGTACAGTTCCCATGATCGAAAGCTCATATCGATCGGCTTGTCGTTGCCCAGAATACGTAACATCGACAGCTTATTTATTTCATCCAACGTGACGTGTGGCATTCGCCATTGAATTTTGTATAGATCCAGAACGGGTTTCGCATTTTCGGAAGAACTGTACAACGCGTTTGTGTTGGTACGCGAGCGAATTAAAATCAATTCGTGGCGGGCGTTTATTACAACGCGTTTGTAGTCTTCGCAGAAGCCCAATAACATGCTCATAGGTATGCAAAAGTTGAAGTTTATCGCCGCTGTGGTTGTCGCGGTTTTCCTCTGCGCCTCGGTGTTATGCGTCCAGCCCGCGTTGGATAACGCGCTGCTTCTCGTCGTGGACAGGCTCACGTAGTTCTTCAGAGTCGTTGTAGTACCAGGATTTCTGGACCGATCGATTTCAACGCCGTTCAATTCGTAGCGTATTTCCTCGAACATAAACGCAACGGCATTGTTATCGAGAGCCGCCGATTCGATTGTTGATCCCGCTGGTAATTCAAGTTTCCCAGGCAAACTAAGTTTTCCCTCGACGTATAGGAAGCTTCTGCACGGGAGCGTGTACAAGTCTTGCTGTTGAATTGGTATGCGTATCTCATCGTTGTTTTCAAACGTTGTGTTGGCATATGGATTGTATGTGTGCAGCTCGATCTTCGTTATTCGATTGTCGAAGATCGGCGCTTCGGAGATGCTCAAAATGTCCTCGAACATGGTGAAAAAAACACTTTTTTCCTCTTTCACTTGTTTTTAACAACGAATCCCAAAGATTTCAGATACTCTGCGTTTCTCGCGGTCAGTTTTTTACACTCGTTTGGTTTCTTATGAATTGATGTGTTCTTCTTCAAGGTCGTATTGTTATGAATTAACATTGCTTCGTCGCATGTGTAGTCGTACCGTGATTTCTTCACCGCGAAAATCGATCAAACGTCCGGCTTGGTCCACGATGCGAATCGTTAAATCATCGATTGCTCGCACAACGATTGGAAGGTAAATGACTCGCGTGGGCGTTTCGGACAATTTATACCCCGGCGGTACCTTGGGCGCGAACTCATGTATCGTGTGAACGAGTTTGCCGTTGTCGTACGATCCGGTGGTTACGTTACATTCTACTCGAATGATGTTCACGTTAATGATATTCACAGGCGCGTTCGATGCGTGCCACGTGTTCGGCGATAAAACGCGGTTCGCGGAAAATCCCAGAATGGACCCCACGCTGTGAGGCTTCGCAAAGTTTATCCGAAACTTGCTGATAATTTCGCTTTTCATGGTGTTGTTGTTAGCCTGCAGGACCAGCGGATATTCATTATCGGCATCTTTGAGAGGATATCGCGTGCGTATTTCATGCCTCAAGTACGCGTTTATCGCTTCCAATTCGTACGAGCCGTCGGGGATGATGATCTCTTCGTCTCTGTCGCCGAAGTAGAATAGATTGTTACCGATGCTAGCGCTGATGTTCGGTATCGTGTAATAAGTTTGCAAATCGAGCAATCCCAGCTCGTATTCGTCGTTGTCCAGATTTATAGGTGGAAAGTGCTGAGACGACAGAATGCTGCTTCTTCCCGACAACGTGAACGTGAATGACCTTTGCATCTTTACGACTCGCGGAGAAATTTCACACACAGTTGTCCGCACACGCTTTCGTCGTAGTTTTGAAAACGTCTGTGATTATACGAGATTGTCGCGTTCGCGCCAAAGTAGCGAATCAACTCGACCGGCGGGCGAAGATTCCCAAAACTATCGAAGTATTTGACACGCGAGCCGTGTTTTATGTATGCAACCCAGTGCGTTCCGGGTCCGCGACTATTATCTAGATTGACGATACCTCGCTCGTTTACCCATGCGCGTTCCGGCAAATTGTCACGCATAAAAACCCCGCGAAAATGTGGTAATCTTTCACACGCTGTCGTCAATTCGACGTCCGTCGTCGTGTTGTCTTTCTTTTTTTTTTTTTCTCTTAACCTTCCTCAAGCCTTCTCCACGCGTATACGGCGCGAGACGTAACCCGCGACCCTCCATGGTGCGATTGTGTCGCTCGGCTTCTTGCAATTGTTTCTTTGCGGCTTTCGCGGCGTTTATAGCTTTTACTACTCCCGCGGCGCCGCCCGTCAATGCTCCGATAGCTGACAAAGCGGGCAACAGCAGCGGTAGAAAACCACCGCGTTTGGCGATTGGGAGAATTCGTTTTTTTTTCGCCTTTTCTCGCGTTTCTTTAGGCCCATGCCTAATTTCGTTTTAGCTTTCATGGCTGCCAACACAGCAGCCGCAGACACCTTCTCTCCGAACGAAGCGTCTCCGGACTTTATGCGCTGTAGCGCTCGATCCGCCAAAATATTGTCGGCCACGTGACGATCACCCAGATCCTTGTGCAGCGAATACGCTATGTCGTGCTCGCGACAGGCAGCGTCCAACGGATTTATTCCACGGTCCCCACGGGCTAATCGTGCACGCAGTTTCGTACCAGGACCGCAGAATTGGTAACTAGGTATATGCAATTCGAACGGTAACGCGTTTACAGCTCTGTTTAAAAGCCCCTTACCGAGGCGCGGCATAAACTGTTTTTAAAAAAAAAGAACACGAATCCTTTTTTCACGGGGGTCGGAGGGGGACTGATACCAACAATGTTCGAGCTCTCGTATAAATACTACCCACCACCCATCGAATCAATCGAAGCATGCGTTTCGTAAAGCAATCTTTGGATATTCGTGTTCCGACGCGTCGCGCGTTCGACGATCACTCCGAGGCGATGCGAAAACATGGATCATTGTTACCCGGTAATGTACGATGTGTGATAAGCGGTCCGTCAGGATGTGGTAAAACGAACGTTATGATTAGCCTGTTGGAGAGCGCGAACGGATTACGATTCGCCAATGTATACGTGTACTCGAAATCGTTGCGCCAGCCAAAATACCAATACTTGAGCAGACTGTTCTCATCCGTGGGGAAGGATGTGGGCTACTTCGCGTTTGCTGACAACGTTGACGTAATCCCTCCCGCAGAAGCACGGCCCGATTCGATATTCATCTTCGACGATGTGGCGTGCGATGAGCAAGATATCATGCGAGAATATTTCGCGATGGGTAGACATTCGCACGTCGATTGCTTTTACCTGGGACAGTCGTATGCGAGAATACCTAAACATTTAATTCGCGACAATGCTAATCTGCTGATTCTGTTTAAACAAGATGCCATGAACCTGCGACACGTTCATCAGGATCATGTAAATACCGATATGCCGTTCGAAACGTTTAGCGCGTTATGCATGAATTGTTGGCGAAAGAGGTATGGATTTCTCGTAATCGATAAAGACAGTCCTGTCAGTCGAGGTCGTTACAGACGCGGATTTAACGAGTTTGTCGTACTGTAACGGACACATTTGCTCGATAAGAGCCGTTGGAGTCACATCTCCGATATGTCATCGAAGAAGAGGAGCTCCGATATGTCGTCGAAGGAGAAGAAGAGGAGTTCCGATATGCCGTCGAAGGAGAAGAAGCTGCGAGCTTCGATCGCGAACGAAATAGCGAAGACCAGCGATACCATACGGAAAAAGTATTTAGCGTTGAAAGTTGGGAAAATGGCTACCCAGGAGAATTTGCAAGCAAATTTACAACCGATCGTCGAACCGTTGAAACAGTTAGTTAAAAATACAGCTACCGCCGAACCGAGCGACGACGACAACGTGTTCGACGACATTAAGGAGTCTCCATTGCGAAAAAAAAGAAGATTCTCGGATATTAAGGGAACGCCGTCGTCCATTATGAAAAAAAGAAGAAGAATAAAGAAGAAAAAGAATGACAAAGTCAGTTCGAGAAATATATATGTTGACGACGACGACGACGACGACGATGACGACGAGCCGATGATGGTACCGCGACAGGAGGAGGAGGATACCTTCCAATCACCGCGCACTCCATCTTTGGAATCTTCTATGCGTAATATTTTTGAAAATCCTGAAATTCATCACGAGGAAAATCAACAGCTATCCGAGAATTTCGGACCTTTGGCGCGCGAATATTTACAAAAATTTTTTACCGGCCCAACGAAAAATTCCGACAACGTGTACGGAGTATATCTGCAGGACGATAAGCTGATGCTGGGAAATTCAACGTTTGAGGTGGCCAACAACGATGATATCATCATTAGAGGGCTACGGTACAGAGGGACTCGCGGTCTTTACGAATTGATATTCAATAAAGTACCCGACGAGCAGGCGTGCACCGAGGATGATAAGAACGCGTACAAAAGAATTCTCGTTATTACACAAGCGCATCGACGCGGGAATCAGATAATGGGAAACAAAGGTTTCAAGTATAGAAAAATTATAAAACCGTTGTTTTCGTCGCCAAGTGGAAGGGGTATTCAGCTTCCAACTTTTATGCGCGTGACCGACCATCCAATCGATTACGTGCATTGGGACGATCCGAACGAACTCGTCGATCGTCTGAGATTGTTGACGGCTTCGAGGAACGCTGGCCATTCGGGGCATAACAACGAAATAATGTCGATAATCGAGGAACTTCGCGAGGCTGGTTTAATTATAAATTAAAGTTTACGAGTTGACGACATGTCAGTCGATAAAATTGTGGCATTGTTGCGGCTGGATAAAATGCGCGTTCGTTTGAATTGCTGCGAAACGAATCAAACGATATCCTCGGGAGGAGAAGACGACGGTGAAAACTGGAACCTGAGATTTCATCATCTGGAGACGAAACTGGACGAGATATATCAACAAATACTACGGATCGAAAAGCAGTTGTACGAGTTGGTGACGGTAGGAAAACCACAAGGTAGCAAGAGATAAGGTATTTCGCAGGAAACAGCATATCAGGCGGTCGAAGAAGTCTAAAAAAATGTATGTCAACAAATTTGGTACATCGTTTCGTGAAACGAACAAGCGAAAGTTGGATGTTCCTTTCTATTCGTTACAAAAATATGTACACGATAACGCAATATGTTTGAACAACGCTAATTTGTACGATGCGAATGGAGCTGGGATCGAGCGTGTGGCGTATCCCACCGCAAACGATCACGCGACGACCAAATCGTACGTCGATGACATTGTAAAACGCGGTGACGAATATGTTAAATCAAAGGTGGAAATATACGTGTTGGACAATGTGATGAGACTGGACAAAAAACTGAAAACATCCGAAGGAACGTTGAAGTCCGAGATCATGGAGAAACTGAACAAACAACTAAAAACGTTAAGGTCCGAAATCGTGGAGAAACTGAGCAAAGACCTGAAAACATCTAACGAAACGTTGAGGTCCCAGATCGTGCAGAAACTGGGCAAAGACCTGAAAACATCGGAAGAAACATTGAGGTCCGAGATCACGAAGAAACTGGACAAAGACCTGAAAACCTCTAACGAAACGTTTAGGTCAGAAATCACGAAGAAACTGGACAAAGCAGTGAGAGCTCGATTCCATATCTAGGTAGCGAGAACAAGTACTGTGTGGTAAGTCTAGATCAGAGGTTCCCCCTCCCAGGTCTCATTTCAAGATTTCTAAGAAAGTTCTAAAATATAACAATGGCATCTCCCCACCACCACCTCCCTAGAAGGAGCGAGAGAGAGAGAGTGAGAATCATGTCATTGCGTGGTGGCAATTCAAGAAGGAAACGTCGTACTCTCTCTCTCTCTCTATCTCATCACGATGAGCATTAACAAATCATCCTACGAACTTATAAGAAAAGTTATTCGGGACGTTACGTCGAATATCGGCAAGGAAGAACGGAATTTCGATTGCAAGGAAGCGAACAATCCCATCCCGTTCAATAGATTGTTGTTGGATCTTTTAAGCTCGATACGTAAACACGCTGTGATCATGACGGATAAAAAAGACGCGTACTTCGATGCGGAGTTTCTATCTATCCAAAATGTGAAAGCCCCCGCTAAGAAGACTGACGCGGCAACGAAAGGCTACGTGGATGATCTTGTCGCCAGCAGCAAAGCGATGGCTAGCAACAACGAATTTTTCGATGCGAAATCTCAACGTATTAAAAATTTGGGGACACCAACCGACGAGAACGATTCGGCAACGAAACTCTACGTCGATAAGACGATCGATTTGTTGAGAAAAGTGTTTGCAGACGAATTTAATAAGAGCGCCGAGGATATTCACGACACGCGAGACAAGATCGAGCACATCCATGAAATCGTAACGGACAACGAGCTCGCCGATAAATCGATGGTGGCGAAACTGAAAGACATTGAGGAATGCATGCAACAGAATCAAGAAAAGCTGTCGGAGTTTGAAACGATGATAGAGCATAATTATGGTGGAATTCTCCGTGAAAAATTTATCGAGCTCGAGGACAGGTTGATCGAAGTATTGAAGTACGAGCAGAGGGTGGATCATGAAAAATTGGACGCTGTTGCGAAATTTTCCGATAAACTCAGCGATAGACTTTCAGCCGTGGAACATAAAATCGACAACAAGTTGGAAAGAAGACTATTAAACTTGAAGAATACGCTGCTTGGTAAAATCAGTGATGTGAAGGACACGGTGAACGCGGACAAGTTGAGCCAGGGAAAGTTGATGCTTCTTGAAAACAATGTGGCGGATATGCAACAAAAATTCGCAACTGGCGGTTATGAAACCGGTCAGGAATTGGATAAGAGATTTGAAATGCATAGAGAGAGCATGCACAAGATATTGGCCGAGCTGACGGGAGAGGGAAATATAACTGGGAAATTTGAAGATTTCAAGAAAAGTTTAAACGAGAAATTCGAAGAAATATATGTGCAAATGCGACGTATCGAGGAGCAGCAACAAGAAATGATACGCGCAGCTTTCGACGAGCTAGATAGTCGAGTGCATCGACGCTTCGAGGACTGGAAAGAATCGATTGAAAAGAGACTAATCGGCGATGAGTAAAGAAAAAGTGAAATTGGTAGAAGAGCTGCACGCCCCGGCGAGACGTTTCTTCCCGCGTAGACGGGTGATCGTGCGAGGATTCGATGATCTTTGGCAAGCTGATATCGTCGAAGTTCAGCAATATGCGCGAGATAATCGGGGACATCGATACATTCTTACGATAATCGATGTGTTTAGCAAATACGCGTGGGCGGTTCCTTTGAAGAGTAAAAATGCGAGCGATGTGTGTAAAGCTTTCGCGTCCGCGTTGAAGAAGGATGGCAGAGCTCCGAACAACTTGCAGACCGACATGGGCAAGGAATTCTACAACGCACAGTTCCAAGAATATCTGAGAAACCACAACATCCGTCATTACTCGACCTTCAGCGCTATGAAAGCTTCCGTCGTAGAACGTTTCAACCGCACGTTGAAGAACAGCATGTGGAAATATTTCTCGTTGAGCGGAAAATATCGTTGGATCGATGCGCTTCCCACGCTGATCGAGGACTACAATAATCGAAAACACCGTACCACCCGTATGCGCCCCGCGGATGTGAACCGTAAAAATGCTGAGCATCTTCTGTCCACCGTGTACAGCAACGTGAAGATTGCCGGTCCCGCCAAATTCAAGGTGGGCGATCGCGTGCGCGTCAGCAAATTCAAAACTCTGTTCGACAAAGGATACACGCCGAACTGGTCGACGGAAATATTTAAGATCATCACGGTGAAACGAACGAATCCTGTCACGTACCTCTTGATCGATTCAAAGGACAATCCTATCGCCGGCGGATTTTATGAACACGAGATACACGCGGCTAAATACCCCGACGTATATTTAATTGAAAAAATATTGCGCAGGAAAGGAAATAAAATATATGTAAAATGGTTAGGGTTGGACGCGTCGCATAATTCGTGGATATCTAAAACTGCTATAGTTTAAAACTTCAAATATGATTTCTACTTTTTTATAAAAGATCTTTTCATGTAATTTTTATTAATAAATAATGTGTAAAACGTATTCTTCAATTTTTTTCCCTGACCTGAAAGAGAGAGAGAGAGGAAATTCTTATACAATAATAAATTTTTTTTATTTTAACGTATTCTTCAGTAACACTCTTACATTTTTCAACATTCTTCTTCTTCAGTAACACTCTTATACATTTATTCTATTAAATGATATAAAACTGATTGAGGATATCAAATAAGGTGGAGTTAGCACTCAAAGATTGGTTCTCGAATCCGACCAACAATTCCTCAGTCTCTGGATATCAAATCAAGCGGCGCTCACGTGATTAAACTCCTGACAAAAACAGATAATCTATAGTGAGAGAGTGGTGTAAGGTAATGTTCCCGGAGAAGATTGTGTTCGATCAGTTTTACATGTGTGCCTAATCTTCAGTATACATATGCATTACAAATTTTTAAAATAATGTACTTCAGTAACACTCTTATTTTGAATAAAATAATGTAAAATCAAAACATCACGTCCAGGATAACAGTCTCTCTCTCTCTCTATCTTACCATACATCATCTGTTTCATGACTCAAGTTTAATCACGTGATCACAACGTTAATTGATATGCACAGAGCGGGATATTGAAAGGATTGAAAATAAGATTCGAGAACTGACCTGTTCATGACAGAATTTTAATTATGTGATCACTGCATGGAATTGCTCTTAAGACTCGAGAACTGACCTCTAGATAGCAGAATTTTAATTATGTGATCAGAGAATTGTTTTGATGACAAAATAATGCAGTCATAACATAATTAAAATTCTACCATGAACAGGTCAGATCTCGAATCTTAAGAGCAATTTCATGCAGTGATCACAGAATTAAAATTCTGTCATCTAGAGGTCAGTTCTCGAATCTTAAGAGCAATTCCTTCAAAAATCCTAGTCTGTGCATATCAAGTAAGGTGGTGATCACGTGATTAAACTCAGACCAGTAACAGATGATGCAAAAGTATGATAAAGAACGAGACTGTTAACCTGGACGACATGATGTTGAATCAGTTTTACATTTTTCATTTTTTAAAAAAAATCTCGCGAAATTAACATCGCTTAGACGCTTCTAGCGCTATAACCTCGGCGCCCAAAGTCACCAGTTCACAATCTATTAGCGAGTTTTGATCGAAAGACCGGCTCTCGACAATTGTTTTGATAAAATTTTTTACTCTAACATTTTTTGAAATAACAACGAAATCGGCAAATTTTGCAGCAACGTCCGGAACGTTGTCTACTAATCCTATATACATACTATCTATACAAAATTCTAAATTGTATATGTTACACATAGTTTTCTCAGTAATATATATATTTATGGTTGAGTTCGCTATTTTAATTAGCTCCCGTCCATTCAGATTAACCATTTCCAAGGTCAAATTATCACCAAGTTTTATGCGCTCCATATTGCTTTGAATAATCGGTTTCGCGCGCAGCAACTCTCTCCATGTTTTAATTGAAAATAGAAGTTCATTTCCACGGCTATCACCGATAGCCAGCTCCGCATAAATGTCCTCTCCGATCCGTATGCCAAGTTCCAAATATTTGAAATAATTCCCAGCTATGGAATATCTTCTACACAAAATCCGTACGGAACGTGATTGGGAACTAGTTGACAAATCGATCGGTTCTGGTTGAGAATATCTACAGCAGATTAATTTTTCAGACATCTTTCTAAATTTCTTTCACATTTTTTTTTTTATATATCTTTTTTCTACTTACATATCATCTTGGCTTTTCACAGACTCGTCAATTTTTTGACAGTTGTCGAGCTGACGACGGTTGAACATCGTTCAAACCCACACTTTTCACCGTCTCACTCTCTCACGATGTTAACGTTTTCGTGGCGGTTGCTCGAGTATTCGGCCTGACGCTCGGATTGCATTGTTTTATAGAACCATTAATCTACATACCACTTCCTTGCTACAGATAGCGGTCAACAAAGTTTTTTTCAATCTCCATCCCAACACTTCCTTTTATGGCAATGAAACGATATTGTAATGTCCCCAAGGAAGTGTAGTGACCAAATTATCACAGATATACCGTTTATCGTCGTACGGACTTAACGCTAATTTCATTTCAGCTATGGAATACACTCGATGCTGTACCGACATTATACGTTTATTGTTAATGCTCTTTTCCGTATGATTATGAAGACACTCGACATAGTCTTCAAAACTTATATCTCTGGCTGTGGCGTTTGTCCTAATGCCTTTGATTTTTTTCGTTTCGCGGCAGGTATCATCGTCGTCGCGCACGCGAGTAGCATACATTTTCGCGCGAAGCCCCACGAACTCAGTCATAATTTTGCCCCCGTTCTCATCCTTCATTAATCCCAGCATCTTTTTGTTCGCGATCGGAACGCCGTACGCGTTGTTCTCGACATAATTACTTGTATCGTATCGATGGATATCACGTTTCATCGTCTCATACACATCGTCGCAAGCGATCTCGTATATCAGACTGTCCGTGTCCGTGTACAAAATCTTGCAATTTTGTTGGAAATTGGGATACATGTACTCGTAATGAAAGCTGTACAAATGAGTTTTTGATATATCCAATACGGACATGCCTATGTAGATGGGTTTGTGGAATTTGAGTAACAGCTTGTTTAGCTGTATCGCGACGAAATCCTCCGAAAACACGGTACAACTGTGAAAATTTGGTCTGGCTATCAATTGCTCGACACCGTATCGACCGTCCCATCGGGAAAGCAATTTCACGTTCACGTGATTTCGAACGTTCTCCATTGTTTTTCCAAACACAGCGTTGTTCATTAATTTAAACAAATTTTTAGAAAAATCGTTAGTCGCCTCGGCGCGTAATTTCGTGTTCAAATCGATATAGCCGTGCAACCATCGCGATTGTTGAAACTCTAGAATTCGATAAATTTTCTTCAATTTTAGGTTATGCTTTAAACTTTGCTGTAAATACCGATAGTGCAGAACGTATCGCTCCTTATCGCGAAGCGTTGCCATCAACTTTCTCTGCCGGCTCGAGTCGGCCGCCGTGTCGTGACTCGGACAGAACGGTAGATCCGCGTGAGCATCGTGAATTTCACTAGGATACTCTAAATCAACCTCCAAAATGTATCCTACAGGGCTGTCGATTGGAACGGATTCAACGTTGAAATTCTCTATGTCCTCCACCCATCGAAAGTCTCTGTACGGTAGAGGTTGCGACATAGCCCAACCGTATAAATTGTTAACGTCGAAATACATTAGATAGGTTGACGGTTTGCTGGAGTCATATTTTGGTAAATACTTGTTGTTTGCACACGCATATCTCTGAGAACATTGGCTCAATCCGCCGCGTATTCCTCGCTCCACGAATAAAAGCATGTCCACGTCCGTGAACAACTCCAATTCGATCTTAGTCATTTTCAGCATCACGTCCCACGCGAAACCGGGAAGCGTGTAATAATGCGCCGGATCGAGTTTATAGTTCTCGAGACAGTCGTCGCGGAAATTTTCGAAAACATCAGCCGATAACAACACATCCAATTTCAAATACAAATCGCTGTACTGTCCCAACGTTTTTATAGCGAAACGCGACCAAACCGTGCTCGCGTGAACGTAATCGGCGTCCGATATCCCCCTGTCGCAAAGCTGATTGTAAAATGCCTCGCGCGACGGCAAACACGTGTCGTTTAATTTGTCGTACGACGCCAGATAGTCGTACGGAAAGACGCCTTTTCTAGTCAAGAGATTGAAATCGTCGACGTTGAGATGATCAAATTGATTTCGTACAACGCGTAATTTGTTTTTGCCCAGATACGATGATAACTTGTCCAAACTCGAATTCAAGAACTTGAAGGAATCGATAAATCGAAACTTCAACAACTTTGCATAATTTCTCTTTTCATCTTTATTCGCAACAACTTTCGTGAACGAGATGTACCGCTCTTTTGTCAACGGCAACACAGCTATCTTACCCTCGAACGTGTTTGCTAATTCTTTAATAATGAAATGCGCATCGTAGCCGGACAAATTGTGAAAGACCACCGGTATCACGTACGAAGATTGATAACCTAAATTACACGCGATATGCGCCGGACCGCGATACGCTCCCGTAAAATGACAATGATCGTGTACTTTTGTGTCGGAACTGCTGAACGGCTGCTCGCACACATGACAATGCGTAGCCGTCTGAAAATTTAACTCCTGTCTTTCAGTTAGTTCGTCCATAGGTACCGTTTTGTCGAATATCGGCTGTAATTTATTGCTTATATCATGCAACTTTGCAGCGAACCACGCGGCACATCCCTCTTCCTTGCGACAAGCTCGATACTCGCACAAAGAAGAGTCGTAGCGGCAATGCATGTAATAACCTATGCTGAACGCGTGGTGATGCTGATACAGCGAGCGTGCTCCACGACCTTGTCCTTCCTGCTTCTCCAACAGACATTCCAAATCGGCGTAGATAACGAACGGCGCCTGTTCTTTGTGCACATAGTTCTTAAACTGCAACCACTTATCTTCTTCCGATACTGGAAGTGACAGAGCGCAATCGTTCATCCGTTCACAATCGATCGTATGAACGTTTAATTTCTCCAGCGTGTAGAAATATTGTAAACATCTGAAAGAAAAAAAACATTTCTCTCTCTTTGCTTTCAAGAATTAAAAAAACAATCTTACCGATCGCAAATATACTTCATACACTTATGCTTGCTAAGCTGCGACGAAACCAATCGTGGCAAATTTCGTATACACACGTAATGACCGCGCGTTTTCGCCTCATTCTGTAGAAACAACAAGTTGACGTGCCTCATCCGTTTCTTCTCGGTCAGATGAAGCGTTACACACCTCTTGTCCACCCATTCGAACACATTCACGGAAATGTCGTTCTCTCTTTCGAATTTCCGAATGTCTTTGAACGGCATCGGTAGTGTATAACCTTCGGTTCGAAGCACCGTCTGGTAGCGAGGATACGATGATAAACGTGATGTATTTTTTTCTACCGGATAGAGACCCGCCACTATCGCCCAAAAAAAGCATGCTTCATCGTTGCTGATCACGTTCACGATCGCTCTCTTCAACTGTATATTTCGAGGCACGATAACGCAGCAACCGGCCTGTAATGGCTGGTATTTGTTGCAGCTCACTATCAGATGCAGTATCTTCGATAACGCCCACCCGCTGTCTCGTTCTTGAAACTCTTCCATCGATGCTAAAATCGGCGGCACAACGTCCTTCAGGTACCATCGGCGTAGATTACTGGTTCGAAACAGCACAACGTTTCGCGTACCGAAACTTTTCACCGAAACCTCGTCGCGCAGCACAAATTCCGCCTCCAACCTAACGTTCACTTTCAACGACGAATGAGCGTTCAAAAATTCCGTGACACGTCCCGTAATCATCCGTTTCGCGTGTTGTAAAAATTTGCGCGGATCGATATGTTCGATGTTAATAACGATACCGGTCGATATGCGATTGCTAAACGCCGACTCGACAGTCTCCCAACGAAGCGTCGAGGCTCTCGCACCAACACCACGTAAACCTCCACCGACCCGTGAAATATTATAGCTCAACGAAACGTTCAAACTTTTCATGCGACACATGATCGATGCTAAACTAAATCTCGCGCCCATCGTCAATTCATCCTTCATACATGTTAGATAATTGATACAGCACTGTAGAGACTCGATGTATGAGCGAGACCATTCGCGATACTCATCGACAGTTCTAACCATCATCGACATGCGTGTCAAACACCTTAACATTTTTTTCAACGTTTGAATCATCTTGTTGCACAAAATATTTTTTCAACTTCAATTTAATGTCATCCGTTAAATTTCCTGTTCTCAAAAACGTAATTACACTTCGCATCCAACGATGCGGCGTTCGCCCGTCTCGATGATATCCAGTATCGTTGCTGGCGAATCGATCGCGGGCCATCGCGCCACGACTTGACTAAATCTTTTCGTATAAAAGAAACATACGCGACTCGTTGCATCGTTTCGCATTAAACGTACTATCAACGTTTTCTGCTCAATGGGAAAACTATCGTCCAAATACAAATTTATAACGCGAACCCAAGCCAAACTTTTTAACGTTGGGACAGGCATCTCTCTCTTTTAAAAAAAAAAAAAAAAAAAAAAGGTTGAATCAAATACGTAAATGAAGTATACGTCTTTTCAACGGTAAAAATGGCGGAATCAAATCCGATAAACCGTATTCTCGACGGTGACATTCCCCCACACGAACATAATCGGTTCTACGGTATCGAAGCACCACAATATTCAAATGTCTCACCAACTGTCCTTCAGGTTTTAAAAACACAAACACGTTTAAAATATCAATACGCCCCTTCTGCACTTCGTTCAACAAGTCCAACGGACTAAACATGGAAACCGCCACGTACGGGACAATGACCGATCTTTCACGAAAAACACAGTAAATCTTGCACGAAAGAACGCGAAAATATTGTTCAAGAATATTCTGATGCAAAACGGTATGAATGCCGAATTCAAATAACTTCGTCGCAGCGAACGCCTGCAACGATGGCACGTTAGCGAACCGCATCATTCTTTACACATCCCATTATTTCACGCAATATTTAAACAGCTTGAAATACAAAGGATGTGGTCCTACAGATAACCCGATCGCGCAGAATGTAAATCCCCACTGAAAAAATACGGAAACGTGATAGATAAGGAAATCGTTCCACATAATATTACAACTTAAAAAATCTTTAAAAATACGTGTGGTCTTACAGATAACAATGCCTTGCAAGACAGGATGCGAAACGTGTTCGGACATGATCCCCACCCAAAAGATAATGATAACCACGCATGAAATAACAAGGTCGATGACACGCTATTTCATGGAAAAATTTAATGAAGAATACTAACGTGTTCCCCCCTCCCCCACCCAAAAGATTGACCTACATAATATTTACAGAATAATAAAACGCGGAAAAAATTTAATGAAGAATACTAATGTGTTCCCCACCCAAAAGATTGACCTACATAATATTTACAGAATAATAAAACGCGGAAAAAGATAGAATAATAAAACGCGGAAAAAGATAAGGAAACAAAGACGGCACCGGAAATGATAACGATAAGGAAAACCGCAAGGCGCGTCGGAAATCAAGGAAAACCGCAAGAAATCAAGATGGCGCCAGAGCCGAACGCTATTTCACGACAACGGAAATTCACTTCCTGAGTTAGAATCCCCATAGGTACACTACTGACATCTGTAAGGAAAAAATAAAATCCAGGTCAGGTTAATTTTTATTAAAATTGATTATAAAAAAAGGTACCACAATTACGAATATAAAATTTCGCGCGCGCCAAAGAACTGTGTTTACGGAACCTTTAAATGGACACAAAATAAATGACCCCCGCCGATTATGAATACGAAATTTCGAAAAAAAAAATTTTCTGTAAATGTTACGCGTTACACTTGTGTTATATGAATACGAAATATTGCAAAAAATCGATTGTCACGATAAAATTTTGGTAACAAAGGCGATCTAGATTGGGCGCCGAAAAAAGAAGGTTCGAGAAGAAGTATCAAAAGCTCTCATGATTTATTTAAACATATTTCAACGAATTGCAGCAATGTAGTACGTCATTTGTAATGAAAGATTATTTGATGTTATAGGATCGGATTTTTCCAAGATCCCTGTTTCTGATCACAGACACTCTGTTAAACTGAAGCACTTCAATTTAACATGCACTATTTCATATATTGGATGATTGCAAAAGCTCATACTCAATTTACCTCGTGAACTTGTCTGAAACTAAACGTGCAACTTCTACGGAAAAGGAAATCACAAGTTGTAAAATGTTCGGAGATAATTATAGAAAACAGAGTTACAGACTATATAATTGATTAATAAAACTGTTATTTATCCCAAATAGGGTACGAACTTTTGCAAACACATTACTAATACATTACGTTTAGTAATACATTATTGGCTAACGATTGAAGGCTGTTAAAGGATCTGGTAAAGAATCATTGGTCATGGACTTTAGAAAATGACGAAAAGATATTATATCTTAAATATAAACATATTATTAATATATTCAACGAAAAATATCCTGCATCGCTTATGGGAAGCAGTAGTTAGATTTTTAAAAAAATACTGTCCACACTTGGACATCAGTCAATTATACATATAGGGGAAAATTATAAAAAGATTTTCTTGTGGTCAAACAATGGATTATATGTACTTACTTAGACTACATTATCCTAACAACTAGTCAATTCACTCATAAGAGCACGTCAAGATAAAATTGACTAACATCTTACATTCTAATACATCTACTACGCCTCGAAGTTATTGAACCCACGCTCGCCACACTCTGCACTGGATTTCGAGGAATTTTTCGAACCACTCCAGTTTTGGTTCTGACGAAAGGAACAACTCTTCTCACCTGTGCAGGAATTATTAGATCCCTCTGTACAATCGTTCTCGGCTCATCCACAGCTTCCCCTCGAAAACGTTCATTCATTATCCGCATTGCACGTTGCTTATGATGCCTAGCGGTTTGCCTTAGGATCTTGTCCGCCCTACATACATTTAACCATTTCCGTGACACTTGAGCAGCGCAAAGCAGAGACTTAGGCTCCAACTTGCGTAGAATCAGCTGGGATATCTCCGGCGGGAGTTCAGAAATGAAATCCAACTTGGCAGGTTCCAGTAGTCCTAGCGCACGGAGGAAAGACCTGAAGAACTCCATGTTGCCGCTGCAGCGTCAGGATCTCTAATGATCTACTGTTCCAAATTTTGGGTTTATATACCCTTGGTTACGGTTGATCGCCTGTTCCGGTTCGGTGACCCGACCAATCAGGATCGAGCTCGGATGAATTTATGTTTGTCATTGTTATGTTAACTTGCTGTTGAATGCACGCATCTGGACATAAATCGTTGAATTTGTTTGCCGTATATCAAACTCTAGGGAAATGTTTCTGTTTGGAATACCTTATGAAAATGTTTCATTTTGGAATACGCTATGAAATATGTAGATAACATAAATTTACATCTTAAGATGTTTTCTTTCAATGACATAGGGAGTGGTATAGGTATGATGTTTAACCCACCGTCGGACGGAGCGGTTCTAGGAGATACATCAATCACTATTTTGTGCAGTGTGATACATCCTTAAGCGGCGCGAACCCCTGGCCACTAGTAGCTTAATGTAAATGCTGTAATGCTGATTAGTTTTACATATCAGAGACACATTGTATTAACCCTCATACGCTCCTCAAGAATATTTTCCTCAATCCGCGAGTGGTTCGTAAGTCGGTCCGGATTGAGATCAGCTTGAGCCCAACGCTAGATTTCTAAAAACCGCGCGGAAATTGCGTAACAGCAACGGAGGAAATTAAGGGGCCGCCACACCGCTTAGGGAAACTAAATTCCTCAATTTCGAACAAATTTCGGATCTTATGGTTAGGACAGAGACGGAACGAAGCTAGCAGCCACTAGTGCGATAAAGATGGTACATTAGATAGAAGTCCAGACTTTGTAAACTCAAACGTCGAAAAAAACTTCTTTTTTATATTGATGTTCCCTGACACCCCCCCCCCCCGCGGAGAGGGGAAATTAGTTTAGATTGCCCCGAGGCCGACAAAATCCCCCGACCCGCTAGGTCATACCGGGAGTTTAGAGGGAATCAGAGTCAATCTCAGTCCTGAACTAAAAAGAGAGGAAATTCTGGTGGAGGACAGGCGCAAAGTTTAGTATTTTGTTCCTACCACCCCCGAGTAGGGTGTCATTTGAAAGAGCTCGGGAAGAGGTATTGAGCCTCATAGGCTAGGAGCGCCTCCGAGGTCATCCGAAGGGCGTATAGCGTTTCTCGTAAATTAGAAAAGTTCTGTATGTATTTGGAGTCGCGAGGGCATTAGGATCTCGATCCCGAGGTCAGAGTGGAGGTGCCTTTGACTTTGAAAATTCTGACAAAGCCAAAGGTCTTGGAAATCTTTTTCAGATTTTCAAGGTCAAGGTCAAGGTCAAAGGTGCAGGCGGGATCAGGAACCTCCCCCGAAGGTCGCCATATAAATTTGCGGTGTAGAGCGACAAAAAGTAGTGAAAAATGGCATAGAATAGGTTACTTTAGCAATTAAGGATTTAGGTTTTAGGCTGCGTGCGGATAGGAATAGTGTTAAACGGTTAGATTTAAGAGTGCGGTTTCAATATTTCATATAGTTTGGATTGACATCTGTAAGGAAAAAATAAAATCCAGGTCAGGTTAATTTTTATTAAAATTGATTATAAAAAAAGGTACCACAATTACGAATATAAAATTTCGCGCGCGCCAAAGAACTGTGTTTACGGAACCTTTAAATGGACACAAAATAAATGACCCCCGCCGATTATGAATACGAAATTTCGAAAAAAAAATTTTTCAGTAAATGTTACGCGTTACACTTGTGTTATATGATTACGAAATATTGCAAAAAATCGATTGTCACGATAAAATTTTGGTAACAAAGGCGATCTAGATTGGGCGCCGAAAAAAGAAGGTTCGAGAAGAAGTATCAAAAGCTCTCATGATTTATTTAAACATATTTCAACGAATTGCAGCAATGTAGTACGTCATTTGTAATGAAAGATTATTTGATGTTATAGGATCGGATTTTTCCAAGATCCCTGTTTCTGATCACAGACACTCTGTTAAACTGAAGCACTTCAATTTAACATGCACTATTTCATATATTGGATGATTGCAAAAGCTCATACTCAATTTACCTCGTGAACTTGTCTGAAACTAAACGTGCAACTTCTACGGAAAAGGAAATCACAGGTTGTAAAATGTTCGGAGACAATTATAGAAAACAGAGTTACAGACTATATAATTGATTAATAAAACTGTTATTTATCCCAAATAGGGTACGAACTTTTGCAAACACATTACTAATACATTACGTTTAGTAATACATTATTGGCTAACGATTGAAGGCTGTTAAAGGATCTGGTAAACAATTGGTCATGGACTTTAGAAAATGACGAAAAGATATTATATCTTAAATATAAACATATTATTAATATATTCAACGAAAAATATCCTGCATCGCTTATGGGAAGCAGTAGTTAGATTTTTTAAAAAATACTGTCCACACTTGGACATCAGTCAATTATACATATAAGGGAAAATTATAAAAAGATTTTCTTGTGGTCAAACAATGGATTATATGTACTTACTTAGACTACATTATCCTAACAACTAGTCAATTCACTCATAAGAGCACGTCAAGATAAAATTGACTAACATCTTACATTCTAATACATCTACTACGCCTCGAAGTTATTGAACCCACGCTCGCCACACTCTGCACTGGATTTCGAGGAATTTTTCGAACCACTCCAGTTTTGGTTCTGACGAAAGGAACAACTCTTCTCACCTGTGCAGGAATTATTAGATCCCTCTGTACAATCGTTCTCGGCTCATCCACAGCTTCCCCTCGAAAACGTTCATTCATTATCCGCATTGCACGTTGCTTATGATGCCTAGCGGTTTGCCTTAGGATCTTGTCCGCCCTACATACATTTAACCATTTCCGTGACACTTGAGCAGCGCAAAGCATAGACTTAGGCTCCAACTTGCGTAGAATCAGCTGGGATATCTCCGGCGGGAGTTCAGAAATGAAATCCAACTTGGCAGGTTCCAGTAGTCCTAGCGCACGGAGGAAAGACCTGAAGAACTCCATGTTGCCGCTGCAGCGTCAGGATCTCGAATGATCTACTGTTCCAAATTTTGGGTTTATATACCCTTGGTTACGGTTGATCGCCTGTTCCGGTTCGGTGACCCGACCAATCAGGATCGAGCTCGGATGAATTTATGTTTGTCATTGTTATGTTAACTTGCTGTTGAGTGCACGCATCTGGACATAAATCGTTGAATTTGTTTGCCGTATATCAAACTCTAGGGAAATGTTTCTGTTTGGAATACCTTATGAAAATGTTTCATTTTGGAATACGCTATGAAATATGTAGATAACATAAATTTACATCTTAAGATGTTTTCTTTCAATGACATAGGGAGTGGTATAGGTATGATGTTTAACCCACCGTCGGACGGAGCGGTTCTAGGAGATACATCAATCACTATTTTGTGCAGTGTGATACATCCTTAAGCGGCGCGAACCCCTGGCCACTAGTAGCTTAATGTAAATGCTGTAATGCTGATTAGTTTTACATATCAGAGACACATTGTATTAACCCTCATACGCTCCTCAAGAATATTTTCCTCAATCCGCGAGTGGTTCGTAAGTCGGTCCGGATTGAGATCAGCTTGAGCCCAACGCTAGATTTCTAAAAACCGCGCGGAAATTGCGTAACAGCAACGGAGGAAATTAAGGGGCCGCCACACCGCTTAGGGAAACTAAATTCCTCAATTTCGAACAAATTTCGGATCTTATGGTTAGGACAGAGACGGAACGAAGCTAGCAGCCACTAGTGCGATAAAGATGGTACATTAGATAGAAGTCCAGACTTTGTAAACTCAAACGTCGAAAAAAACTTCTTTTTTATATTGATGTTCCCTGACACCCCCCCCCCCCCGCGGAGAGGGGAAATTAGTTTAGATTGCCCCGAGGCCGACAAAATCCCCCGACCCGCTAGGTCATACCGGGAGTTTAGAGGGAATCAGAGTCAATCTCAGTCCTGAACTAAAAAGAGAGGAAATTCTGGTGGAGGACAGGCGCAAAGTTTAGTATTTTGTTCCTACCACCCCCGAGTAGGGTGTCATTTGAAAGAGCTCGGGAAGAGGTATTGAGCCTCATAGGCTAGGAGCGCCTCCGAGGTCATCCGAAGGGCGTATAGCGTTTCTCGTAAATTAGAAAAGTTCTGTATGTATTTGGAGTCGCGAGGGCATTAGGATCTCGATCCCGAGGTCAGAGTGGAGGTGCCTTTGACTTTGAAAATTCTGACAAAGCCAAAGGTCTTGGAAATCTTTTTCAGATTTTCAAGGTCAAGGTCAAGGTCAAAGGTGCAGGCGGGATCAGGAACCTCCCCCGAAGGTCGCCATATAAATTTGCGGTGTAGAGCGACAAAAAGTAGTGAAAAATGGCATAGAATAGGTTAATTTAGCAATTAAGGATTTAGGTTTTAGGCTGCGTGCGGATAGGAATAGTGTTAAACGGTTAGATTTAAGAGTGCGGTTTCAATATTTCATATAGTTTGGATTGACATCTGTAAGGAAAAAATAAAATCCAGGTCAGGTTAATTTTTATTAAAATTGATTATAAAAAAAGGTACCACAATTACGAATATAAAATTTCGCGCGCGCCAAAGAACTGTGTTTACGGAACCTTTAAATGGACACAAAATAAATGACCCCCGCCGATTATGAATACGAAATTTCGAAAAAAAAATTTTTCAGTAAATGTTACGCGTTACACTTGTGTTATATGATTACGAAATATTGCAAAAAATCGATTGTCACGATAAAATTTTGGTAACAAAGGCGATCTAGATTGGGCGCCGAAAAAAGAAGGTTCGAGAAGAAGTATCAAAAGCTCTCATGATTTATTTAAACATATTTCAACGAATTGCAGCAATGTAGTACGTCATTTGTAATGAAAGATTATTTGATGTTATAGGATCGGATTTTTCCAAGATCCCTGTTTCTGATCACAGACACTCTGTTAAACTGAAGCACTTCAATTTAACATGCACTATTTCATATATTGGATGATTGCAAAAGCTCATACTCAATTTACCTCGTGAACTTGTCTGAAACTAAACGTGCAACTTCTACGGAAAAGGAAATCACAGGTTGTAAAATGTTCGGAGACAATTATAGAAAACAGAGTTACAGACTATATAATTGATTAATAAAACTGTTATTTATCCCAAATAGGGTACGAAATCTTGCAAACACATTACTAATACATTACGTTTAGTAATACATTATTGGCTAACGATTGAAGGCTGTTAAAGGATCTGGTAAAGAATCATTGGTCATGGACTTTAGAAAATGACGAAAAGATATTATATCTTAAATATAAACATATTATTAATATATTCAACGAAAAATATCCTGCATCGCTTATGGGAAGCAGTAGTTAGATTTTTTAAAAAATACTGTCCACACTTGGACATCAGTCAATTATACATATAGGGGAAAATTATAAAAAGATTTTCTTGTGGTCAAACAATGGATTATATGTACTTACTTAGACTACATTATCCTAACAACTAGTCAATTCACTCATAAGAGCACGTCAAGATAAAATTGACTAACATCTTACATTCTAATACATCTACTACGCCTCGAAGTTATTGAACCCACGCTCGCCACACTCTGCACTGGATTTCGAGGAATTTTTCGAACCACTCCAGTTTTGGTTCTGACGAAAGGAACAACTCTTCTCACCTGTGCAGGAATTATTAGATCCCTCTGTACAATCGTTTTCGGCTCATCCACAGCTTCCCCTCGAAAACGTTCATTCATTATCCGCATTGCACGTTGCTTATGACGCCTAGCGGTTTGCCTTAGGATCTTGTCCGCCCTACATACATTTAACCATTTCCGTGACACTTGAGCAGCGCAAAGCAGAGACTTAGGCTCCAACTTGCGTAGAATCAGCTGGGATATCTCCGGCGGGAGTTCAGAAATGAAATCCAACTTGGCAGGTTCCAGTAGTCCTAGCGCACGGAGGAAAGACCTCAAGAACTCCATGTTGCCGCTGCAGCGTCAGGATCTCTAATGATCTACTGTTCCAAATTTTGGGTTTATATACCCTTGGTTACGGTTGATCGCCTGTTCCGGTTCGGTGACCCGACCAATCAGGATCGAGCTCGGATGAATTTATGTTTGTCATTGTTATGTTAACTTGCTGTTGAGTGCACGCATCTGGACATAAATCGTTGAATTTGTTTGCCGTATATCAAACTCTAGGGAAATGTTTCTGTTTGGAATACCTTATGAAAATGTTTCATTTTGGAATACGCTATGAAATATGTAGATAACATAAATTTACATCTTAAGATGTTTTCTTTCAATGACATAGGGAGTGGTATAGGTATGATGTTTAACCCACCGTCGGACGGAGCGGTTCTAGGAGATACATCAATCACTATTTTGTGCAGTGTGATACATCCTTAAGCGGCGCGAACCCCTGGCCACTAGTAGCTTAATGTAAATGCTGTAATGCTGATTAGTTTTACATATCAGAGACACATTGTATTAACCCTCATACGCTCCTCAAGAATATTTTCCTCAATCCGCGAGTGGTTCGTAAGTCGGTCCGGATTGAGATCAGCTTGAGCCCAACGCTAGATTTCTAAAAACCGCGCGGAAATTGCGTAACAGCAACGGAGGAAATTAAGGGGCCGCCACACCGCTTAGGGAAACTAAATTCCTCAATTTCGAACAAATTTCGGATCTTATGGTTAGGACAGAGACGGAACGAAGCTAGCAGCCACTAGTGCGATAAAGATGGTACATTAGATAGAAGTCCAGACTTTGTAAACTCGAACGTCGAAAAAAACTTCTTTTTTATATTGATGTTCCCTGACACCCCCCCCCCCCGCGGAGAGGGGAAATTAGTTTAGATTGCCCCGAGGCCGACAAAATCCCCCGACCCGCTAGGTCATACCGGGAGTTTTGAGGGAATCAGAGTCAATCTCAGTCCTGAACTAAAAAGAGAGGAAATTCTGGTGGAGGACAGGCGCAAAGTTTAGTATTTTGTTCCTACCACCCCCGAGTAGGGTGTCATTTGAAAGAGCTCGGGAAGAGGTATTGAGCCTTATAGGCTAAGAGCGCCTCCGAGGTCATCCGAAGGGCGTATAGCGTTTCTCGTAAATTAGAAAAGTTCTGTATGTATTTGGAGTCGCGAGGGCATTAGGATCTCGATCCCGAGGTCAGAGTGGAGGTGCCTTTGACTTTGAAAATTCTGACAAAGCCAAAGGTCTTGGAAATCTTTTTCAGATTTTCAAGGTCAAGGTCAAGGTCAAAGGTGCAGGCGGGATCAGGAACCTCCCCCGAAGGTCGCCATATAAATTTGCGGTGTAGAGCGACAAAAAGTAGTGAAAAATGGCATAGAATAGGTTAATTTAGCAATTAAGGATTTAGGTTTTAGGCTGCGTGCGGATAGGAATAGTGTTAAACGGTTAGATTTAAGAGTGCGGTTTCAATATTTCATATAGTTTGGATTGACATCTGTAAGGAAAAAATAAAATCCAGGTCAGGTTAATTTTTATTAAAATTGATTATAAAAAAAGGTACCACAATTACGAATATAAAATTTCGCGCGCGCCAAAGAACTGTGTTTACGGATCCTTTAAATGGACACAAAATAAATGACCCCCGCCGATTATGAATACGTATTTCGAAAAAAAAAATTTTCTGTAAATGTTACGCGTTACACTTGTGTTATATGATTACGAAATATTGCAAAAAATCGATTGTCACGATAAAATTTTGGTAACAAAGGCGATTTAGATTGGGCGCCGAAAAAAGAAGGTTCGAGAAGAAGTATCAAAAGCTCTCATGATTTATTTAAACATATTTCAACGAATTGCAGCAATGTAGTACGTCATTTGTAATGAAAGATTATTTGATGTTATAGGATCGGATTTTTCCAAGATCCCTGTTTCTGATCACAGACACTCTGTTAAACTGAAGCACTTCAATTTAACATGCACTATTTCATATATTGGATGATTGCAAAAGCTCATACTCAATTTACCTCGTGAACTTGTCTGAAACTAAACGTGCAACTTCTACGGAAAAGGAAATCACAAGTTGTAAAATGTTCGGAGATAATTATAGAAAACAGAGTTACAGACTATATAATTGATTAATAAAACTGTTATTTATCCCAAATAGGGTACGAACTTTTGCAAACACATTACTAATACATTACGTTTAGTAATACATTATTGGCTAACGATTGAAGGCTGTTAAAGGATCTGGTAAAGAATCATTGGTCATGGACTTTAGAAAATGACGAAAAGATATTATATCTTAAATATAAACATATTATTAATATATTCAACGAAAAATATCCTGCATCGCTTATGGGAAGCAGTAGTTAGATTTTTTTAAAAATACTGTCCACACTTGGACATCAGTCAATTATACATATAGGGGAAAATTATAAAAAGATTTTCTTGTGGTCAAACAATGGATTATATGTACTTACTTAGACTACATTATCCTAACAACTAGTCAATTCACTCATAAGAGCACGTCAAGATAAAATTGACTAACATCTTACATCCTAATACATCTACTACGCCTCGAAGTTATTGAACCCACGCTCGCCACACTCTGCACTGGATTTCGAGGAATTTTTCGAACCACTCCAGTTTTGGTTCTGACGAAAGGAACAACTCTTCTCACCTGTGCAGGAATTATTAGATCCCTCTGTACAATCGTTCTCGGCTCATCCACAGCTTCCCCTCGAAAACGTTCATTCATTATCCGCATTGCACGTTGCTTATGATGCCTAGCGGTTTGCCTTAGGATCTTGTCCGCCCTACATACATTTAACCATTTCCGTGACACTTGAGCAGCGCAAAGCATAGACTTAGGCTCCAACTTGCGTAGAATCAGCTGGGATATCTCCGGCGGGAGTTCAGAAATGAAATCCAACTTGGCAGGTTCCAGTAGTCCTAGCGCACGGAGGAAAGACCTGAAGAACTCCATGTTGCCGCTGCAGCGTCAGGATCTCGAATGATCTACTGTTCCAAATTTTGGGTTTATATACCCTTGGTTACGGTTGATCGCCTGTTCCGGTTCGGTGACCCGACCAATCAGGATCGAGCTCGGATGAATTTATGTTTGTCATTGTTATGTTAACTTGCTGTTGAGTGCACGCATCTGGACATAAATCGTTGAATTTGTTTGCCGTATATCAAACTCTAGGGAAATGTTTCTGTTTGGAATACCTTATGAAAATGTTTCATTTTGGAATACGCTATGAAATATGTAGATAACATAAATTTACATCTTAAGATGTTTTCTTTCAATGACATAGGGAGTGGTATAGGTATGATGTTTAACCCACCGTCGGACGGAGCGGTTCTAGGAGATACATCAATCACTATTTTGTGCAGTGTGATACATCCTTAAGCGGCGCGAACCCCTGGCCACTAGTAGCTTAATGTAAATGCTGTAATGCTGATTAGTTTTACATATCAGAGACACATTGTATTAACCCTCATACGCTCCTCAAGAATATTTTCCTCAATCCGCGAGTGGTTCGTAAGTCGGTCCGGATTGAGATCAGCTTGAGCCCAACGCTAGATTTCTAAAAACCGCGCGGAAATTGCGTAACAGCAACGGAGGAAATTAAGGGGCCGCCACACCGCTTAGGGAAACTAAATTCCTCAATTTCGAACAAATTTCGGATCTTATGGTTAGGACAGAGACGGAACGAAGCTAGCAGCCACTAGTGCGATAAAGATGGTACATTAGATAGAAGTCCAGACTTTGTAAACTCAAACGTCGAAAAAAACTTCTTTTTTATATTGATGTTCCCTGACACCCCCCCCCCCGCGGAGAGGGGAAATTAGTTTAGATTGCCCCGAGGCCGACAAAATCCCCCGACCCGCTAGGTCATACCGGGAGTTTAGAGGGAATCAGAGTCAATCTCAGTCCTGAACTAAAAAGAGAGGAAATTCTGGTGGAGGACAGGCGCAAAGTTTAGTATTTTGTTCCTACCACCCCCGAGTAGGGTGTCATTTGAAAGAGCTCGGGAAGAGGTATTGAGCCTCATAGGCTAGGAGCGCCTCCGAGGTCATCCGAAGGGCGTATAGCGTTTCTCGTAAATTAGAAAAGTTCTGTATGTATTTGGAGTCGCGAGGGCATTAGGATCTCGATCCCGAGGTCAGAGTGGAGGTGCCTTTGACTTTGAAAATTCTGACAAAGCCAAAGGTCTTGGAAATCTTTTTCAGATTTTCAAGGTCAAGGTCAAGGTCAAAGGTGCAGGCGGGATCAGGAACCTCCCCCGAAGGTCGCCATATAAATTTGCGGTGTAGAGCGACAAAAAGTAGTGAAAAATGGCATAGAATAGGTTAATTTAGCAATTAAGGATTTAGGTTTTAGGCTGCGTGCGGATAGGAATAGTGTTAAACGGTTAGATTTAAGAGTGCGGTTTCAATATTTCATATAGTTTGGATTGACATCTGTAAGGAAAAAATAAAATCCAGGTCAGGTTAATTTTTATTAAAATTGATTATAAAAAAAGGTACCACAATTACGAATATAAAATTTCGCGCGCGCCAAAGAACTGTGTTTACGGAACCTTTAAATGGACACAAAATAAATGACCCCCGCCGATTATGAATACGAAATTTCGAAAAAAAAATTTTTCTGTAAATGTTACGCGTTACACTTGTGTTATATGAATACGAAATATTGCAAAAAATCGATTGTCACGATAAAATTTTGGTAACAAAGGCGATCTAGATTGGGCGCCGAAAAAAGAAGGTTCGAGAAGAAGTATCAAAAGCTCTCATGATTTATTTAAACATATTTCAACGAATTGCAGCAATGTAGTACGTCATTTGTAATGAAAGATTATTTGATGTTATAGGATCGGATTTTTCCAAGATCCCTGTTTCTGATCACAGACACTCTGTTAAACTGAAGCACTTCAATTTAACATGCACTATTTCATGTATTGGATGATTGCAAAAGCTCATACTCAATTTACCTCGTGAACTTGTCTGAAACTAAACGTGCAACTTCTACGGAAAAGGAAATCACAAGTTGTAAAATGTTCGGAGATAATTATAGAAAACAGAGTTACAGACTATATAATTGATTAATAAAACTGTTATTTATCCCAAATAGGGTACGAACTTTTGCAAACACATTACTAATACATTACGTTTAGTAATACATTATTGGCTAACGATTGAAGGCTGTTAAAGGATCTGGTAAAGAATCATTGGTCATGGACTTTAGAAAATGACGAAAAGATATTATATCTTAAATATAAACATATTATTAATATATTCAACGAAAAATATCCTGCATCGCTTATGGGAAGCAGTAGTTAGATTTTTTAAAAAATACTGTCCACACTTGGACATCAGTCAATTATACATATAGGGGAAAATTATAAAAAGATTTTCTTGTGGTCAAACAATGGATTATATGTACTTACTTAGACTACATTATCCTAACAACTAGTCAATTCACTCATAAGAGCACGTCAAGATAAAATTGACTAACATCTTACATTCTAATACATCTACTACGCCTCGAAGTTATTGAACCCACGCTCGCCACACTCTGCACTGGATTTCGAGGAATTTTTCGAACCACTCCAGTTTTGGTTCTGACGAAAGGAACAACTCTTCTCACCTGTGCAGGAATTATTAGATCCCTCTGTACAATCGTTCTCGGCTCATCCACAGCTTCCCCTCGAAAACGTTCATTCATTATCCGCATTGCACGTTGCTTATGATGCCTAGCGGTTTGCCTTAGGATCTTGTCCGCCCTACATACATTTAACCATTTCCGTGACACTTGAGCAGCGCAAAGCAGAGACTTAGGCTCCAACTTGCGTAGAATCAGCTGGGATATCTCCGGCGGGAGTTCAGAAATGAAATCCAACTTGGCAGGTTCCAGTAGTCCTAGCGCACGGAGGAAAGACCTGAAGAACTCCATGTTGCCGCTGCAGCGTCAGGATCTCTAATGATCTACTGTTCCAAATTTTGGGTTTATATGCCCTTGGTTACGGTTGATCGCCTGTTCCGGTTCGGTGACCCGACCAATCAGGATCGAGCTCGGATGAATTTATGTTTGTCATTGTTATGTTAACTTGCTGTTGAGTGCACGCATCTGGACATAAATCGTTGAATTTGTTTGCCGTATATCAAACTCTAGGGAAATGTTTCTGTTTGGAATACCTTATGAAAATGTTTCATTTTGGAATACGCTATGAAATATGTAGATAACATAAATTTACATCTTAAGATGTTTTCTTTCAATGACATAGGGAGTGGTATAGGTATGATGTTTAACCCACCGTCGGACGGAGCGGTTCTAGGAGATACATCAATCACTATTTTGTGCAGTGTGATACATCCTTAAGCGGCGCGAACCCCTGGCCACTAGTAGCTTAATGTAAATGCTGTAATGCTGATTAGTTTTATATATCAGAGACACATTGTATTAACCCTCATACGCTCCTCAAGAATATTTTCCTCAATCCGCGAGTGGTTCGTAAGTCGGTCCGGATTGAGATCAGCTTGAGCCCAACGCTAGATTTCTAAAAACCGCGCGGAAATTGCGTAACAGCAACGGAGGAAATTAAGGGGCCGCCACACCGCTTAGGGAAACTAAATTCCTCAATTTCGAACAAATTTCGGATCTTATGGTTAGGACAGAGACGGAACGAAGCTAGCAGCCACTAGTGCGATAAAGATGGTACATTAGATAGAAGTCCAGACTTTGTAAACTCAAACGTCGAAAAAAACTTCTTTTTTATAATGATGTTCCCTGACACCCCCCCCCCCCCCGCGGAGAGGGGAAATTAGTTTAGATTGCCCCGAGGCCGACAAAATCCCCCGACCCGCTAGGTCATACCGGGAGTTTAGAGGGAATCAGAGTCAATCTCAGTCCTGAACTAAAAAGAGAGGAAATTCTGGTGGAGGACAGGCGCAAAGTTTAGTATTTTGTTCCTACCACCCCCGAGTAGGGTGTCATTTGAAAGAGCTCGGGAAGAGGTATTGAGCCTCATAGGCTAAGAGCGCCTCCGAGGTCATCCGAAGGGCGTATAGCGTTTCTCGTAAATTAGAAAAGTTCTGTATGTATTTGGAGTCGCGAGGGCATTAGGATCTCGATCCCGAGGTCAGAGTGGAGGTGCCTTTGACTTTGAAAATTCTGACAAAGCCAAAGGTCTTGGAAATCTTTTTCAGATTTTCAAGGTCAAGGTCAAGGTCAAAGGTGCAGGCGGGATCAGGAACCTCCCCCGAAGGTCGCCATATAAATTTGCGGTGTAGAACGACAAAAAGTAGTGAAAAATGGCATAGAATAGGTTAATTTAGGAATTAAGGATTTAGGTTTTAGGCTGCGTGCGGATAGGAATAGTGTTAAACGGTTAGATTTAAGAGTGCGGTTTCAATGTTTCATATAGTTTGGATTGACATCTGTAAGGAAAAAATAAAATCCAGGTCAGGTTAATTTTTATTAAAATTGATTATAAAAAAAGGTACCACAATTACGAATATAAAATTTCGCGCGCGCCAAAGAACTGTGTTTACGGAACCTTTAAATGGACACAAAATAAATGACCCCCGCCGATTATGAATACGAAATTTCGAAAAAAAAAATTTTCTGTAAATGTTACGCGTTACACTTGTGTTATATGAATACGAAATATTGCAAAAAATCGATTGTCACGATAAAATTTTGGTAACAAAGGCGATCTAGATTGGGCGCCGAAAAAAGAAGGTTCGAGAAGAAGTATCAAAAGCTCTCATGATTTATTTAAACATATTTCAACGAATTGCAGCAATGTAGTACGTCATTTGTAATGAAAGATTATTTGATGTTATAGGATCGGATTTTTCCAAGATCCCTGTTTCTGATCACAGACACTCTGTTAAACTGAAGCACTTCAATTTAACATGCACTATTTCATATATTGGATGATTGCATAAGCTCATACTCAATTTACCTCGTGAACTTGTCTGAAACTAAACGTGCAACTTCTACGGAAAAGGAAATCACAGGTTGTAAAATGTTCGGAGACAATTATAGAAAACAGAGTTACAGACTATATAATTGATTAATAAAACTGTTATTTATCCCAAATAGGGTACGAACTTTTGCAAACACATTACTAATACATTACGTTTAGTAATACATTATTGGCTAACGATTGAAGGCTGTTAAAGGATCTGGTAAAGAATCATTGGTCATGGACTTTAGAAAATGACGAAAAGATATTATATCTTAAATATAAACATATTATTAATATATTCAACGAAAAATATCCTGCATCGCTTATGGGAAGCAGTAGTTAGATTTTTTAAAAAATACTGTCCACACTTGGACATCAGTCAATTATACATATAGGGGAAAATTATAAAAAGATTTTCTTGTGGTCAAACAATGGATTATATGTACTTACTTAGACTACATTATCCTAACAACTAGTCAATTCACTCATAAGAGCACGTCAAGATAAAATTGACTAACATCTTACATTCTAATACATCTACTACGCCTCGAAGTTATTGAACCCACGCTCGCCACACTCTGCACTGGATTTCGAGGAATTTTTCGAACCACTCCAGTTTTGGTTCTGACGAAAGGAACAACTCTTCTCACCTGTGCAGGAATTATTAGATCCCTCTGTACAATCGTTCTCGGCTCATCCACAGCTTCCCCTCGAAAACGTTCATTCATTATCCGCATTGCACGTTGCTTATGATGCCTAGCGGTTTGCCTTAGGATCTTGTCCGCCCTACATACATTTAACCATTTCCGTGACACTTGAGCAGCGCAAAGCAGAGACTTAGGCTCCAACTTGCGTAGAATCAGCTGGGATATCTCCGGCGGGAGTTCAGAAATGAAATCCAACTTGGCAGGTTCCAGTAGTCCTAGCGCACGGAGGAAAGACCTGAAGAACTCCATGTTGCCGCTGCAGCGTCAGGATCTCTAATGATCTACTGTTCCAAATTTTGGGTTTATATACCCTTGGTTACGGTTGATCGCCTGTTCCGGTTCGGTGACCCGACCAATCAGGATCGAGCTCGGATGAATTTATGTTTGTCATTGTTATGTTAACTTGCTGTTGAGTGCACGCATCTGGACATAAATCGTTGAATTTGTTTGCCGTATATCAAACTCTAGGGAAATGTTTCTGTTTGGAATACCTTATGAAAATGTTTCATTTTGGAATACGCTATGAAATATGTAGATAACATAAATTTACATCTTAAGATGTTTTCTTTCAATGACATAGGGAGTGGTATAGGTATGATGTTTAACCCACCGTCGGACGGAGCGGTTCTAGGAGATACATCAATCACTATTTTGTGCAGTGTGATACATCCTTAAGCGGCGCGAACCCCTGGCCACTAGTAGCTTAATGTAAATGCTGTAATGCTGATTAGTTTTATATATCAGAGACACATTGTATTAACCCTCATACGCTCCTCAAGAATATTTTCCTCAATCCGCGAGTGGTTCGTAAGTCGGTCCGGATTGAGATCAGCTTGAGCCCAACGCTAGATTTCTAAAAACCGCGCGGAAATTGCGTAACAGCAACGGAGGAAATTAAGGGGCCGCCACACCGCTTAGGGAAACTAAATTCCTCAATTTCGAACAAATTTCGGATCTTATGGTTAGGACAGAGACGGAACGAAGCTAGCAGCCACTAGTGCGATAAAGATGGTACATTAGATAGAAGTCCAGACTTTGTAAACTCAAACGTCGAAAAAAACTTCTTTTTTATATTGATGTTCCCTGACACCCCCCCCCCCCCCCCGCGGAGAGGGGAAATTAGTTTAGATTGCCCCGAGGCCGACAAAATCCCCCGACCCGCTAGGTCATACCGGGAGTTTAGAGGGAATCAGAGTCAATCTCAGTCCTGAACTAAAAAGAGAGGAAATTCTGGTGGAGGACAGGCGCAAAGTTTAGTATTTTGTTCCTACCACCCCCGAGTAGGGTGTCATTTGAAAGAGCTCGGGAAGAGGTATTGAGCCTCATAGGCTAGGAGCGCCTCCGAGGTCATCCGAAGGGCGTATAGCGTTTCTCGTAAATTAGAAAAGTTCTGTATGTATTTGGAGTCGCGAGGGCATTAGGATCTCGATCCCGAGGTCAGAGTGGAGGTGCCTTTGACTTTGAAAATTCTGACAAAGCCAAAGGTCTTGGAAATCTTTTTCAGATTTTCAAGGTCAAGGTCAAGGTCAAAGGTGCAGGCGGGATCAGGAACCTCCCCCGAAGGTCGCCATATAAATTTGCGGTGTAGAGCGACAAAAAGTAGTGAAAAATGGCATAGAATAGGTTAATTTAGCAATTAAGGATTTAGGTTTTAGGCTGCGTGCGGATAGGAATAGTGTTAAACGGTTAGATTTAAGAGTGCGGTTTCAATATTTCATATAGTTTGGATTGACATCTGTAAGGAAAAAATAAAATCCAGGTCAGGTTAATTTGTATTAAAATTAATTATAAAAAAAGGTACCACAATTACGAATATAAAATTTCGCGCGCGCCAAAGAACTGTGTTTACGGAACCTTTAAATGGACACAAAATAAATGACCCCCGCCGATTATGAATACGAAATTTCGAAAAAAAAATTTTTCTGTAAATGTTACGCGTTACACTTGTGTTATATGATTACGAAATATTGCAAAAAATCGATTGTCACGATAAAATTTTGGTAACAAAGGCGATCTAGATTGGGCGCCGAAAAAAGAAGGTTCGAGAAGAAGTATCAAAAGCTCTCATGATTTATTTAAACATATTTCAACGAATTGCAGCAATGTAGTACGTCATTTGTAATGAAAGATTATTTGATGTTATAGGATCGGATTTTTCCAAGATCCCTGTTTCTGATCACAGACACTCTGTTAAACTGAAGCACTTCAATTTAACATGCACTATTTCATATATTGGATGATTGCAAAAGCTCATACTCAATTTACCTCGTGAACTTGTCTGAAACTAAACGTGCAACTTCTACGGAAAAGGAAATCACAGGTTGTAAAATGTTCGGAGACAATTATAGAAAACAGAGTTACAGACTATATAATTGATTAATAAAACTGTTATTTATCCCAAATAGGGTACGAACTTTTGCAAACACATTACTAATACATTACGTTTAGTAATACATTATTGGCTAACGATTGAAGGCTGTTAAAGGATCTGGTAAAGAATCATTGGTCATGGACTTTAGAAAATGACGAAAAGATATTATATCTTAAATATAAACATATTATTAATATATTCAACGAAAAATATCCTGCATCGCTTATGGGAAGCAGTAGTTAGATTTTTTAAAAAATACTGTCCACACTTGGACATCAGTCAATTATACATATAGGGGAAAATTATAAAAAGATTTTCTTGTGGTCAAACAATGGATTATATGTACTTACTTAGACTACATTATCCTAACAACTAGTCAATTCACTCATAAGAGCACGTCAAGATAAAATTGACTAACATCTTACATTCTAATACATCTACTACGCCTCGAAGTTATTGAACCCACGCTCGCCACACTCTGCACTGGATTTCGAGGAATTTTTCGAACCACTCCAGTTTTGGTTCTGACGAAAGGAACAACTCTTCTCACCTGTGCAGGAATTATTAGATCCCTCTGTACAATCGTTCTCGGCTCATCCACAGCTTCCCCTCGAAAACGTTCATTCATTATCCGCATTGCACGTTGCTTATGATGCCTAGCGGTTTGCCTTAGGATCTTGTCCGCCCTACATACATTTAACCATTTCCGTGACACTTGAGCAGCGCAAAGCAGAGACTTAGGCTCCAACTTGCGTAGAATCAGCTGGGATATCTCCGGCGGGAGTTCAGAAATGAAATCCAACTTGGCAGGTTCCAGTAGTCCTAGCGCACGGAGGAAAGACCTGAAGAACTCCATGTTGCCGCTGCAGCGTCAGGATCTCTAATGATCTACTGTTCCAAATTTTGGGTTTATATACCCTTGGTTACGGTTGATCGCCTGTTCCGGTTCGGTGACCCGACCAATCAGGATCGAGCTCGGATGAATTTATGTTTGTCATTGTTATGTTAACTTGCTGTTGAGTGCACGCATCTGGACATAAATCGTTGAATTTGTTTGCCGTATATCAAACTCTAGGGAAATGTTTCTGTTTGGAATACCTTATGAAAATGTTTCATTTTGGAATACGCTATGAAATATGTAGATAACATAAATTTACATCTTAAGATGTTTTCTTTCAATGACATAGGGAGTGGTATAGGTATGATGTTTAACCCACCGTCGGACGGAGCGGTTCTAGGAGATACATCAATCACTATTTTGTGCAGTGTGATACATCCTTAAGCGGCGCGAACCCCTGGCCACTAGTAGCTTAATGTAAATGCTGTAATGCTGATTAGTTTTATATATCAGAGACACATTGTATTAACCCTCATACGCTCCTCAAGAATATTTTCCTCAATCCGCGAGTGGTTCGTAAGTCGGTCCGGATTGAGATCAGCTTGAGCCCAACGCTAGATTTCTAAAAACCGCGCGGAAATTGTGTAACAGCAACGGAGGAAATTAAGGGGCCGCCACACCGCTTAGGGAAACTAAATTCCTCAATTTCGAACAAATTTCGGATCTTATGGTTAGGACAGAGACGGAACGAAGCTAGCAGCCACTAGTGCGATAAAGATGGTACATTAGATAGAAGTCCAGACTTTGTAAACTCAAACGTCGAAAAAAACTTCTTTTTTATATTGATGTTCCCTGACACCCCCCCCCCCCCGCGGAGAGGGGAAATCAGTTTAGATTGCCCCGAGGCCGACAAAATCCCCCGACCCGCTAGGTCATACCGGGAGTTTAGAGGGAATCAGAGTCAATCTCAGTCCTGAACTAAAAAGAGAGGAAATTCTGGTGGAGGACAGGCGCAAAGTTTAGTATTTTGTTCCTACCACCCCCGAGTAGGGTGTCATTTGAAAGAGCTCGGGAAGAGGTATTGAGCCTCATAGGCTAGGAGCGCCTCCGAGGTCATCCGAAGGGCGTATAGCGTTTCTCGTAAATTAGAAAAGTTCTGTATGTATTTGGAGTCGCGAGGGCATTAGGATCTCGATCCCGAGGTCAGAGTGGAGGTGCCTTTGACTTTGAAAATTCTGACAAAGCCAAAGGTCTTGGAAATCTTTTTCAGATTTTCAAGGTCAAGGTCAAGGTCAAAGGTGCAGGCGGGATCAGGAACCTCCCCCGAAGGTCGCCATATAAATTTGCGGTGTAGAGCGACAAAAAGTAGTGAAAAATGGCATAGAATAGGTTAATTTAGCAATTAAGGATTTAGGTTTTAGGCTGCGTGCGGATAGGAATAGTGTTAAACGGTTAGATTTAAGAGTGCGGTTTCAATATTTCATATAGTTTGGATTGACATCAGTAGTGTACCTATGGGGATTCTAACTCAGGAAGTGAATTTCCGTTGTCGTGAAATAGCGTTCGGCTCTGACGCGTGGCGCCATCTTGATTTCTTGCGGTTTTCCTTATCATTATCATTTCCTTATGATTTCCGACGCGCCTTGCGGTTTTCCTTATCGTTATCATTTCCGGTGCCGTCTTTGTTTCCTTATCTTTTTCCGCGTTTTATTATTCTGTAAATATTATGTAGGTCAATCTTTTGGGTGGGGGAACACATTGTGTCTTGCAAGGATCGATTGATGGGGTCATCGTCCTTGTGGTTTTCCTTATCTTTTCCGGACCTAATTAGTTGCAATATTATGTGAAGCAATTTCCTTATCATGTTCGGTGAGGATTATATCATGTCTTTACGGGAAAGAGAGAGAGACTTTTATTTCTCTTAGGAGCATATGATTGTAGAAGAGGTATTTCTATTGTGAGAATAATAAAGCCAGGGGAACCACCCTGGTCCAGAATTGGTATAGACTTTTTTTCTCTTAGGAGTATATGATTGTAGAAGAGGTATCCTCTGATTATTTTCTACCAAGTTAAAAACTGTAAGAGAGAGATTCGATGCAATTATAGCTCTGTTTTATCAAAAAACAGAGAGAGGTTTTATTGTAGCGATCTCTCTTATGGTTTTACTTCAGCATTTAATCTTGCGTTTTTAATTATGCTTAAAATCTAAACCGCTGTTTTGTGCAGCTGCAAGACGTAATTATCGCGCTGTTTCATAAAACAGTGAGAAAGGTCCTATTGTAATAATTTTTCTCTTATGGTTTTGCATTTCCTTCCTCATTTATATCGCGCTGTTTCTACCGGTGTTTAAAAGGAGGCGACGGTCAAATGCATTTTCAGTTTGCAATCATGTTGAGTATAATGGTGCCACGAGAGCCACGTTTCGTGGTCGTTGACAAAAATCTGTCATTAAACGAGCTGTTGAGCGTGCTGGTAAGTATCGTGTGTTCATCACTGTGTTATCGTGAAATATATTTTTCAAACAAAATTTACACTGTACGTTTATCTTACAGACATTTGATACAAACTACGAACGGTGCGTGTTTATTCGCGGTTGGCGATTAAATATGCGTCGCTGTCGCGAGGAGGTGGAGGAGTGGGATGGGGAGTTCGTTATATCAATTGCAACGTTATTTGAGTGGCAAGTATTATTTATTTTTTTACAATACAAGATTAAATATTAAAAATAATGTTTTTTTCTTTCAGTGGTCCGGACTGCTAGTTTGCTGCTGCATTTCTCTCAAAAATCTGTGCATACGTGGTTTCTGGGTGTCTTCCTAAATAAATATTTTTTTAATTTATAAAAACATTTCTTAATTAATTTTCTTTTAAAAAAAATTTTTTTTACCTGGTATCCGCACACGTCTATCCCTCTCGGTTGTGGCGTTATTGCGCTAGGGTTAGCTCCGATCGGTACGTTACCACAGTTCGCCCCGTGAACGTATCCGCAGCATCTGGACCAGATGCGGTGCTCATTCATGGGAACGTCGCCATCTTTCCATCGATGCAGCATTATACCACATTCGAAGCATTTGACGAGATCTTCGTCGCACAAGGAGAAAAATCCTGCGGCTGCGAGGTCTTCAGGTTTGACGATGTGTGAATAACGCCATGAACGGAAAGTTTGGAGTCTGTCGCGCTCGAGACGCAAATCAGGTGTGGGGTCCGGTATCTCAATCATTTTTTTTTTTAAAACGCTGGGTGAAAGAAGTGAGTTACGTTTTTTTTATATAATTGTTTAGCCATGCTCGAAATGTTTGCACTTCGCGCAGACAGCAATGGTACGGTTTTGAAGAGCGTTTTGTCCAACAGTGAAGTTTACACGGTACGTGAGCAGTTCGGTACATGGGATCGTGGACTAATACATCGTATTTTGGACATCCTAAATTTTCCAAATTTATCGAGTTTATTTCTAATTTTCGAAGGATGTCTCTCTCGAAACACCCACCTTTGTACGCTACGACGGGATTCGCGTGATCGCGCACAAAATTGCGTATAACATCGAACACGTCGTTCTGTTGATATTTTTCATAGCCGAAATCGATAAATGGAATCCCGTGTACAAAATTGCTTACGTACCGTGTCGACTTTTTGTCAGCATCTGATAAACGATGAAAGTTTATTCCCAAACGAAATTCAGCGAGTTCGAACGAGCCGTCGTAAACATTGATAATGGCTAATTCTTTGCATAAAAATTTTCTCTCGACAATGAATCCATCCATGTCAATGATTTGGGTGATTTGAGCCATCTAAATAAAAAATGTTTTCTAACCAATGATTGATTTCTGTATAAAATAAAAATTGTACTTACCGTGAAATGGAGCGAAGATCACACGTTCGCTGAATAACGACGACTGTGGGAGAGAGTCATCTATAGTATATATAATACCCCCACCACTATACTTATCGGTGTGAAAATAAATATGGAGGAGATTTTTTGTTTATTCGATTAATAAAAAGATGTTTTTCCATTGTTTATTTATTAAAAGATTCATTTTCACATTTATTCGATTAAAATATTGTTAACGGTAGTTTAAATAATTTTTCGCACAATGTTCGTCAATGGATTGTACTCCACGATGCAGTCGTGTATCATCAAGCAGTATGCGGTTGTCGAGGGGGCAATGTTGGCTCGACATTCGAATTCGATTCGCACGTCGATCGTGGCATTTTTCAGCGCTTCGTTTTGCCGAGAACAATCGAGAACGATGAATGGACCGTATTTCAGGAAATCTATGACGTTGAGTAGCGCCTCGCCGTTTCCATAGTATGATTCTTGGAATTTTGTATACATATCGTAGAGCAGCGCGTATTTGTCTTTTTCGAAATCAACATTTAGATCATCGTACGGATAGGTTTCCGAATTCAAGTAGAGCCGAATATTGGCTAATGCGCAATGATCGAAATGCGTAGCTGTTTTCGTTAAATTATTCTTTCGCGCGGTTTGTAAAGCGAATATCACGTATCGCGGTTTTTCCATTTGCGGAGCTGTTTTTATGGCCCATGTGTGCTTCGTAGTCGCCTGGAGCAGAGGATACTCGTACAGTTCCCATGATCGAAAGCTCATATCGATCGGCTTGTCGTTGCCCAGAATACGTAACATCGACAGCTTATTTATTTCATCCAACGTGACGTGTGGCATTCGCCATTGAATTTTGTATAGATCCAGAACGGGTTTCGCATTTTCGGAAGAACTGTACAACGCGTTTGTGTTGGTACGCGAGCGAATTAAAATCAATTCGTGGCGGGCGTTTATTACAACGCGTTTGTAGTCTTCGCAGAAGCCCAATAACATGCTCATAGGTATGCAAAAGTTGAAGTTTATCGCCGCTGTGGTTGTCGCGGTTTTCCTCTGCGCCTCGGTGTTATGCGTCCAGCCCGCGTTGGATAACGCGCTGCTTCTCGTCGTGGACAGGCTCACGTAGTTCTTCAGAGTCGTTGTAGTACCAGGATTTCTGGACCGATCGATTTCAACGCCGTTCAATTCGTAGCGTATTTCCTCGAACATAAACGCAACGGCATTGTTATCGAGAGCCGCCGATTCGATTGTTGATCCCGCTGGTAATTCAAGTTTCCCAGGCAAACTAAGTTTTCCCTCGACGTATAGGAAGCTTCTGCACGGGAGCGTGTACAAGTCTTGCTGTTGAATTGGTATGCGTATCTCATCGTTGTTTTCAAACGTTGTGTTGGCATATGGATTGTATGTGTGCAGCTCGATCTTCGTTATTCGATTGTCGAAGATCGGCGCTTCGGAGATGCTCAAAATGTCCTCGAACATGGTGAAAAAAACACTTTTTTCCTCTTTCACTTGTTTTTAACAACGAATCCCAAAGATTTCAGATACTCTGCGTTTCTCGCGGTCAGTTTTTTACACTCGTTTGGTTTCTTATGAATTGATGTGTTCTTCTTCAAGGTCGTATTGTTATGAATTAACATTGCTTCGTCGCATGTGTAGTCGTACCGTGATTTCTTCACCGCGAAAATCGATCAAACGTCCGGCTTGGTCCACGATGCGAATCGTTAAATCATCGATTGCTCGCACAACGATTGGAAGGTAAATGACTCGCGTGGGCGTTTCGGACAATTTATACCCCGGCGGTACCTTGGGCGCGAACTCATGTATCGTGTGAACGAGTTTGCCGTTGTCGTACGATCCGGTGGTTACGTTACATTCTACTCGAATGATGTTCACGTTAATGATATTCACAGGCGCGTTCGATGCGTGCCACGTGTTCGGCGATAAAACGCGGTTCGCGGAAAATCCCAGAATGGACCCCACGCTGTGAGGCTTCGCAAAGTTTATCCGAAACTTGCTGATAATTTCGCTTTTCATGGTGTTGTTGTTAGCCTGCAGGACCAGCGGATATTCATTATCGGCATCTTTGAGAGGATATCGCGTGCGTATTTCATGCCTCAAGTACGCGTTTATCGCTTCCAATTCGTACGAGCCGTCGGGGATGATGATCTCTTCGTCTCTGTCGCCGAAGTAGAATAGATTGTTACCGATGCTAGCGCTGATGTTCGGTATCGTGTAATAAGTTTGCAAATCGAGCAATCCCAGCTCGTATTCGTCGTTGTCCAGATTTATAGGTGGAAAGTGCTGAGACGACAGAATGCTGCTTCTTCCCGACAACGTGAACGTGAATGACCTTTGCATCTTTACGACTCGCGGAGAAATTTCACACACAGTTGTCCGCACACGCTTTCGTCGTAGTTTTGAAAACGTCTGTGATTATACGAGATTGTCGCGTTCGCGCCAAAGTAGCGAATCAACTCGACCGGCGGGCGAAGATTCCCAAAACTATCGAAGTATTTGACACGCGAGCCGTGTTTTATGTATGCAACCCAGTGCGTTCCGGGTCCGCGACTATTATCTAGATTGACGATACCTCGCTCGTTTACCCATGCGCGTTCCGGCAAATTGTCACGCATAAAAACCCCGCGAAAATGTGGTAATCTTTCACACGCTGTCGTCAATTCGACGTCCGTCGTCGTGTTGTCTTTCTTTTTTTTTTTTTCTCTTAACCTTCCTCAAGCCTTCTCCACGCGTATACGGCGCGAGACGTAACCCGCGACCCTCCATGGTGCGATTGTGTCGCTCGGCTTCTTGCAATTGTTTCTTCGCGGCTTTCGCGGCGTTTATAGCTTTTACTACTCCCGCGGCGCCGCCCGTCAATGCTCCGATAGCTGACAAAGCGGGCAACAGCAGCGGTAGAAAACCACCGCGTTTGGCGATTGGGAGAATTCGTTTTTTTTTCGACTTTTCTCGCGTTTCTTTAGGCCCATGCCTAATTTCGTTTTAGCTTTCATGGCTGCCAACACAGCAGCCGCAGACACCTTCTCTCCGAACGAAGCGTCTCCGGACTTTATGCGCTGTAGCGCTCGATCCGCCAAAATATTGTCGGCCACGTGACGATCACCCAGATCCTTGTGCAGCGAATACGCTATGTCGTGCTCGCGACAGGCAGCGTCCAACGGATTTATTCCACGGTCCCCACGGGCTAATCGTGCACGCAGTTTCGTACCAGGACCGCAGAATTGATAACTAGGTATATGCAATTCGAACGGTAACGCGTTTACAGCTCTGTTTAAAAGCCCCTTACCGAGGCGCGGCATAAACTGTTTTTAAAAAAAAAGAACACGAATCCTTTTTTCACGGGGGTCGGAGGGGGACTGATACCAACAATGTTCGAGCTCTCGTATAAATACTACCCACCACCCATCGAATCAATCGAAGCATGCGTTTCGTAAAGCAATCTTTGGATATTCGTGTTCCGACGCGTCGCGCGTTCGACGATCACTCCGAGGCGATGCGAAAACATGGATCATTGTTACCCGGTAATGTACGATGTGTGATAAGCGGTCCGTCAGGATGTGGTAAAACGAACGTTATGATTAGCCTGTTGGAGAGCGCGAACGGATTACGATTCGCCAATGTATACGTGTACTCGAAATCGTTGCGCCAGCCAAAATACCAATACTTGAGCAGACTGTTCTCATCCGTGGGGAAGGATGTGGGCTACTTCGCGTTTGCTGACAACGTTGACGTAATCCCTCCCGCAGAAGCACGGCCCGATTCGATATTCATCTTCGACGATGTGGCGTGCGATGAGCAAGATATCATGCGAGAATATTTCGCGATGGGTAGACATTCGCACGTCGATTGCTTTTACCTGGGACAGTCGTATGCGAGAATACCTAAACATTTAATTCGCGACAATGCTAATCTGCTGATTCTGTTTAAACAAGATGCCATGAACCTGCGACACGTTCATCAGGATCATGTAAATACCGATATGCCGTTCGAAACGTTTAGCGCGTTATGCATGAATTGTTGGCGAAAGAGGTATGGATTTCTCGTAATCGATAAAGACAGTCCTGTCAGTCGAGGTCGTTACAGACGCGGATTTAACGAGTTTGTCGTACTGTAACGGACACATTTGCTCGATAAGAGCCGTTGGAGTCACATCTCCGATATGTCATCGAAGAAGAGGAGCTCCGATATGTCGTCGAAGGAGAAGAAGAGGAGTTCCGATATGCCGTCGAAGGAGAAGAAGCTGCGAGCTTCGATCGCGAACGAAATAGCGAAGACCAGCGATACCATACGGAAAAAGTATTTAGCGTTGAAAGTTGGGAAAATGGCTACCCAGGAGAATTTGCAAGCAAATTTACAACCGATCGTCGAACCGTTGAAACAGTTAGTTAAAAATACAGCTACCGCCGAACCGAGCGACGACGACAACGTGTTCGACGACATTAAGGAGTCTCCATTGCGAAAAAAAAGAAGATTCTCGGATATTAAGGGAACGCCGTCGTCCATTATGAAAAAAAGAAGAAGAATAAAGAAGAAAAAGAATGACAAAGTCAGTTCGAGAAATATACAGGGTGTCCCAAATGTGGTGTACTTAATTGAAATGGGAGGTTCCTGAGACCATTTTAAGAGACATTTTCCTTTGCACCAATGTCAACTGCGGCTTTGTTTAGGAGTTATTAACGAAAAACACGGACCAATCAGAGCGCGCCCTGGGCGGCCGCGCCACACCGCACCGACAAGCGAGTGTCGGTGGTACGCCGTGACATCGCAACGAACAAGAGTTTCTCGATTATGTGAATGCTCTCCGATTTCAATGAGCTTTGGATATGTGGTCAAGATCATTATTCTGAACAACATTTCTCTTTAGACTTTTTGGCGATCGGCTTTAGTTTACGAGATTATCGCGAGAAACTTTACTTGTAAATCCATGGGATCGATGTACTACTAGCTCCTATCCGATTTCAATGAGCTTTGGATATGTGGTCAAGACCATTATTCTGAATAACATTTCTCTTTAGACTATTTGGCGGTTGGCTTTAGTTTACGAGATTATCGTAAAAAAAGAGAAGAAGCACAGAAACTGATTGTATTAAAAACTCACGTATTCAGCCGTAAATCCATTTGCTGCTTCGAAATGTGTGTCTTGAAATTTCTCCACACTCACAGTCATTGTTCAAATTTGTCAAAACATAGTTATGCACTAATAATAATTGCCATATCCCTTGTACTGCTGCACAAATCACAACAATCAGGTAATGCAATCACTAGACCGCGGATTTCATGTATTTGTAGCAAACATGAGTAGTTGCATTTTAATACAGTAGAGAGATTAAAATAATTTCAAAACACCATAGTATTATTTTCAACTTCTTAAAATGATCACAGTGAGAATCAAATATCTGTCTGGCTCCTGTCCCTTGTAATAGCGGCAGCCAACATTAATGTTGCATAAAGATCCGTAGTCTAGTGATTAGTTTAAATATTACTATCAAAAACACAGCTAATAGCAACCGTTAGCTTTGAATTGACAAGTCTTTGGAGATGTTCTCTCTACCGCGGCTCGAACGACACTGATTTTCCGCAAGATTTTTCTAAAGAATTTAGGGAGGGCATTTAGAGTGTCGAAATTCGAAATGCACGCTGTAGCACGAGAACGACGGGACGGTTGGACGAAAAACAGGATACGAGAAGGACCGCTGGCAATCACATGTTTAGTTTCTCCTGTAGATTGGTACGCAGAGTCGATGGGTAACCGTTCGAAAACGTCGTCTGTCCTTCTTTTAGAAAGTTTCTTAAGGAAGGTATAGGACAATAGGGATGCTACGCTGACCTGACATTTTTACCCCTTGCTGGGTAAAAGGACGGATGACGTTTTCGAACAGTTACCCATCGACTCTGCGTACCAACCTGCAGGAAAAACTAAACATGTGTTTGCCACAAAGCTTACAGCGGTCCTTCTCGCATTCTGTTTTTCGTATAACCGTCCCGTCGTTCTCGTGCTACAGCGTGCACATTCCGAATTTCGACACTCTAAATGCCCTTCCTAAATTCTTTAGAAAAATCTTGCGGAAAATCAGTGTCGTTCGAGCCGCGATAGAGAGAACATCTCCAAAGACTTGTCAATTCAAAGCTAACGGTTGCTATTAGCTGTGTTTTTGATAGTAATATTTAAACTAATCACTAGACTACGGATCTTTATGCAACATTAATGTTGGCTGCCGCTATTACAAGGGACAGGAGCCAGACAGATATTTGATTCTCACTGTGATCATTTTAAGAAGTTGAAAATAATACTATGGTGTTTTGAAATTATTTTAATCTCTCTACTGTCTTAAAATGCACCTACTCATGTTTGCTGCAAATGCATGAAATCCGCAGTCTAGTGATTGCATTACCTGATTGTTGTGATTTGTGCAGCAGTACAAGGGATATGGCAATTACTATTAGTGCATAACTATGTGTTGACAAATGTGAACAGTGATTGTGAGTGTGGAAAAATTTCAAGGCATCTGTGTGAAATAAACATACGAATTATTTATCGATTCGAAAGTGAAAGTGAAATTCTGGATCGTCGACTTGACCGCGCATCCCTTAGGCCTTTTACCACCGGCTGTGCAGTTCGTCGACCTGGCCGTACGTCCCTTAGCTTTCGGTACTGTTGTATACCTGAAGACATCTGTGCAGTTCGTCACCGAGTGACCCAGTGACACACATTTCGAAGCAGCAAATGGATTTACGGCTGAATAAGTGAGGTTTTAATACAATCAGTTTCTGCTTTTTCCCTCGTTCGGGTAAAGTTGCCGTAAGTCGGGTAAAGAGATCCACCCATATGAATTGACAAGTAAAGTTCTTCCGACCGACAAAAACTGTAAAGGGTAATGTTGTTCAGAATCATGGTCTTGACAACATATCCAAGGCTCATCGAAATCGGAGAGGAGATAGTTCAGATAGTACATCGATCGATTTACAATTACAAGTTACTTATCGCGTAAACTAAAGCCGGCCGACAAAAACTGTAAAGGGAAATGTTGTTCAGAATCATGATCTTGACAACATATCCAAAGCTCATCCAAATCGGGGAAGATTCACATAATCTCGAGAAACTCTTGTTCGTTACAGCATCGCGGCGTTACACCGCGCTCGTCTCCCGGCGCGCCGGGCCGAACGTGCCATCGCGCGTCTAGGGCGCGCTCTGATTGGTCCGTGTTTTTCGTTAATAACTCCTAAACAAAGCCGCAGTTGACATTGGTGCAAAGGAAAATGTCTCTTAGAATGGTCTCAGGAACCTCCCATTTCAATTAAGTACACCACATTTGGGACACCCTGTATATGTTGACGACGACGACGACGACGACGATGACGACGAGCCGATGATGGTACCGCGACAGGAGGAGGAGGATACCTTCCAATCACCGCGCACTCCATCTTTGGAATCTTCTATGCGTAATATTTTTGAAAATCCTGAAATTCATCACGAGGAAAATCAACAGCTATCCGAGAATTTCGGACCTTTGGCGCGCGAATATTTACAAAAATTTTTTACCGGCCCAACGAAAAATTCCGACAACGTGTACGGAGTATATCTGCAGGACGATAAGCTGATGCTGGGAAATTCAACGTTTGAGGTGGCCAACAACGATGATATCATCATTAGAGGGCTACGGTACAGAGGGACTCGCGGTCTTTACGAATTGATATTCAATAAAGTACCCGACGAGCAGGCGTGCACCGAGGATGATAAGAACGCGTACAAAAGAATTCTCGTTATTACACAAGCGCATCGACGCGGGAATCAGATAATGGGAAACAAAGGTTTCAAGTATAGAAAAATTATAAAACCGTTGTTTTCGTCGCCAAGTGGAAGGGGTATTCAGCTTCCAACTTTTATGCGCGTGACCGACCATCCAATCGATTACGTGCATTGGGACGATCCGAACGAACTCGTCGATCGTCTGAGATTGTTGACGGCTTCGAGGAACGCTGGCCATTCGGGGCATAACAACGAAATAATGTCGATAATCGAGGAACTTCGCGAGGCTGGTTTAATTATAAATTAAAGTTTACGAGTTGACGACATGTCAGTCGATAAAATTGTGGCATTGTTGCGGCTGGATAAAATGCGCGTTCGTTTGAATTGCTGCGAAACGAATCAAACGATATCCTCGGGAGGAGAAGACGACGGTGAAAACTGGAACCTGAGATTTCATCATCTGGAGACGAAACTGGACGAGATATATCAACAAATACTACGGATCGAAAAGCAGTTGTACGAGTTGGTGACGGTAGGAAAACCACAAGGTAGCAAGAGATAAGGTATTTCGCAGGAAACAGCATATCAGGCGGTCGAAGAAGTCTAAAAAAATGTATGTCAACAAATTTGGTACATCGTTTCGTGAAACGAACAAGCGAAAGTTGGATGTTCCTTTCTATTCGTTACAAAAATATGTACACGATAACGCAATATGTTTGAACAACGCTAATTTGTACGATGCGAATGGAGCTGGGATCGAGCGTGTGGCGTATCCCACCGCAAACGATCACGCGACGACCAAATCGTACGTCGATGACATTGTAAAACGCGGTGACGAATATGTTAAATCAAAGGTGGAAATATACGTGTTGGACAATGTGATGAGACTGGACAAAAAACTGAAAACATCCGAAGGAACGTTGAAGTCCGAGATCATGGAGAAACTGAACAAACAACTAAAAACGTTAAGGTCCGAAATCGTGGAGAAACTGAGCAAAGACCTGAAAACATCTAACGAAACGTTGAGGTCCCAGATCGTGCAGAAACTGGGCAAAGACCTGAAAACATCGGAAGAAACATTGAGGTCCGAGATCACGAAGAAACTGGACAAAGACCTGAAAACCTCTAACGAAACGTTTAGGTCAGAAATCACGAAGAAACTGGACAAAGCAGTGAGAGCTCGATTCCATATCTAGGTAGCGAGAACAAGTACTGTGTGGTAAGTCTAGATCAGAGGTTCCCCCTCCCAGGTCTCATTTCAAGATTTCTAAGAAAGTTCTAAAATATAACAATGGCATCTCCCCACCACCACCTCCCTAGAAGGAGCGAGAGAGAGAGAGTGAGAATCATGTCATTGCGTGGTGGCAATTCAAGAAGGAAACGTCGTACTCTCTCTCTCTCTCTATCTCATCACGATGAGCATTAACAAATCATCCTACGAACTTATAAGAAAAGTTATTCGGGACGTTACGTCGAATATCGGCAAGGAAGAACGGAATTTCGATTGCAAGGAAGCGAACAATCCCATCCCGTTCAATAGATTGTTGTTGGATCTTTTAAGCTCGATACGTAAACACGCTGTGATCATGACGGATAAAAAAGACGCGTACTTCGATGCGGAGTTTCTATCTATCCAAAATGTGAAAGCCCCCGCTAAGAAGACTGACGCGGCAACGAAAGGCTACGTGGATGATCTTGTCGCCAGCAGCAAAGCGATGGCTAGCAACAACGAATTTTTCGATGCGAAATCTCAACGTATTAAAAATTTGGGGACACCAACCGACGAGAACGATTCGGCAACGAAACTCTACGTCGATAAGACGATCGATTTGTTGAGAAAAGTGTTTGCAGACGAATTTAATAAGAGCGCCGAGGATATTCACGACACGCGAGACAAGATCGAGCACATCCATGAAATCGTAACGGACAACGAGCTCGCCGATAAATCGATGGTGGCGAAACTGAAAGACATTGAGGAATGCATGCAACAGAATCAAGAAAAGCTGTCGGAGTTTGAAACGAAGATAGAGCATAATTATGGTGGAATTCTCCGTGAAAAATTTATCGAGCTCGAGGACAGGTTGATCGAAGTATTGAAGTACGAGCAGAGGGTGGATCATGAAAAATTGGACGCTGTTGCGAAATTTTCCGATAAACTCAGCGATAGACTTTCAGCCGTGGAACATAAAATCGACAACAAGTTGGAAAGAAGACTATTAAACTTGAAGAATACGCTGCTTGGTAAAATCAGTGATGTGAAGGACACGGTGAACGCGGACAAGTTGAGCCAGGGAAAGTTGATGCTTCTTGAAAACAATGTGGCGGATATGCAACAAAAATTCGCAACTGGCGGTTATGAAACCGGTCAGGAATTGGATAAGAGATTTGAAATGCATAGAGAGAGCATGCACAAGAGATTGGCCGAGCTGACGGGAGAGGGAAATATAACTGGGAAATTTGAAGATTTCAAGAAAAGTTTAAACGAGAAATTCGAAGAAATATATGTGCAAATGCGACGTATCGAGGAGCAGCAACAAGAAATGATACGCGCAGCTTTCGACGAGCTAGATAGTCGAGTGCATCGACGCTTCGAGGACTGGAAAGAATCGATTGAAAAGAGACTAATCGGCGATGAGTAAAGAAAAAGTGAAATTGGTAGAAGAGCTGCACGCCCCGGCGAGACGTTTCTTCCCGCGTAGACGGGTGATCGTGCGAGGATTCGATGATCTTTGGCAAGCTGATATCGTCGAAGTTCAGCAATATGCGCGAGATAATCGGGGACATCGATACATTCTTACGATAATCGATGTGTTTAGCAAATACGCGTGGGCGGTTCCTTTGAAGAGTAAAAATGCGAGCGATGTGTGTAAAGCTTTCGCGTCCGCGTTGAAGAAGGATGGCAGAGCTCCGAACAACTTGCAGACCGACATGGGCAAGGAATTCTACAACGCACAGTTCCAAGAATATCTGAGAAACCACAACATCCGTCATTACTCGACCTTCAGCGCTATGAAAGCTTCCGTCGTAGAACGTTTCAACCGCACGTTGAAGAACAGCATGTGGAAATATTTCTCGTTGAGCGGAAAATATCGTTGGATCGATGCGCTTCCCACGCTGATCGAGGACTACAATAATCGAAAACACCGTACCACCCGTATGCGCCCCGCGGATGTGAACCGTAAAAATGCTGAGCATCTTCTGTCCACCGTGTACAGCAACGTGAAGATTGCCGGTCCCGCCAAATTCAAGGTGGGCGATCGCGTGCGCGTCAGCAAATTCAAAACTCTGTTCGACAAAGGATACACGCCGAACTGGTCGACGGAAATATTTAAGATCATCACGGTGAAACGAACGAATCCTGTCACGTACCTCTTGATCGATTCAAAGGACAATCCTATCGCCGGCGGATTTTATGAACACGAGATACACGCGGCTAAATACCCCGACGTATATTTAATTGAAAAAATATTGCGCAGGAAAGGAAATAAAATATATGTAAAATGGTTAGGGTTGGACGCGTCGCATAATTCGTGGATATCTAAAACTGCTATAGTTTAAAACTTCAAATATGATTTCTACTTTTTTATAAAAGATCTTTTCATGTAATTTTTATTAATAAATAATGTGTAAAACGTATTCTTCAATTTTTTTCCCTGACCTGAAAGAGAGAGAGAGAGGAAATTCTTATACAATAATAAATTTTTTTTATTTTAACGTATTCTTCAGTAACACTCTTACATTTTTCAACATTCTTCTTCTTCAGTAACACTCTTATACATTTATTCTATTAAATGATATAAAACTGATTGAGGATATCAAATAAGGTGGAGTTAGCACTCAAAGATTGGTTCTCGAATCCGACCAACAATTCCTCAGTCTCTGGATATCAAATCAAGCGGCGCTCACGTGATTAAACTCCTGACAAAAACAGATAATCTATAGTGAGAGAGTGGTGTAAGGTAATGTTCCCGGAGAAGATTGTGTTCGATCAGTTTTACATGTGTGCCTAATCTTCAGTATACATATGCATTACAAATTTTTAAAATAATGTACTTCAGTAACACTCTTATTTTGAATAAAATAATGTAAAATCAAAACATCACGTCCAGGATAACAGTCTCTCTCTCTCTCTATCTTACCATACATCATCTGTTTCATGACTCAAGTTTAATCACGTGATCACAACGTTAATTGATATGCACAGAGCGGGATATTGAAAGGATTGAAAATAAGATTCGAGAACTGACCTGTTCATGACAGAATTTTAATTATGTGATCACTGCATGGAATTGCTCTTAAGACTCGAGAACTGACCTCTAGATAGCAGAATTTTAATTATGTGATCAGAGAATTGTTTTGATGACAAAATAATGCAGTCATAACATAATTAAAATTCTACCATGAACAGGTCAGATCTCGAATCTTAAGAGCAATTTCATGCAGTGATCACAGAATTAAAATTCTGTCATCTAGAGGTCAGTTCTCGAATCTTAAGAGCAATTCCTTCAAAAATCCTAGTCTGTGCATATCAAGTAAGGTGGTGATCACGTGATTAAACTCAGACCAGTAACAGATGATGCAAAAGTATGATAAAGAACGAGACTGTTAACCTGGACGACATGATGTTGAATCAGTTTTACATTTTTCATTTTTTAAAAAAAATCTCGCGAAATTAACATCGCTTAGACGCTTCTAGCGCTATAACCTCGGCGCCCAAAGTCACCAGTTCACAATCTATTAGCGAGTTTTGATCGAAAGACCGGCTCTCGACAATTGTTTTGATAAAATTTTTTACTCTAACATTTTTTGAAATAACAACGAAATCGGCAAATTTTGCAGCAACGTCCGGAACGTTGTCTACTAATCCTATATACATACTATCTATACAAAATTCTAAATTGTATATGTTACACATAGTTTTCTCAGTAATATATATATTTATGGTTGAGTTCGCTATTTTAATTAGCTCCCGTCCATTCAGATTAACCATTTCCAAGGTCAAATTATCACCAAGTTTTATGCGCTCCATATTGCTTTGAATAATCGGTTTCGCGCGCAGCAACTCTCTCCATGTTTTAATTGAAAATAGAAGTTCATTTCCACGGCTATCACCGATAGCCAGCTCCGCATAAATGTCCTCTCCGATCCGTATGCCAAGTTCCAAATATTTGAAATAATTCCCAGCTATGGAATATCTTCTACACAAAATCCGTACGGAACGTGATTGGGAACTAGTTGACAAATCGATCGGTTCTGGTTGAGAATATCTACAGCAGATTAATTTTTCAGACATCTTTCTAAATTTCTTTCACATTTTTTTTTTTATATATCTTTTTTCTACTTACATATCATCTTGGCTTTTCACAGACTCGTCAATTTTTTGACAGTTGTCGAGCTGACGACGGTTGAACATCGTTCAAACCCACACTTTTCACCGTCTCACTCTCTCACGATGTTAACGTTTTCGTGGCGGTTGCTCGAGTATTCGGCCTGACGCTCGGATTGCATTGTTTTATAGAACCATTAATCTACATACCACTTCCTTGCTACAGATAGCGGTCAACAAAGTTTTTTTCAATCTCCATCCCAACACTTCCTTTTATGGCAATGAAACGATATTGTAATGTCCCCAAGGAAGTGTAGTGACCAAATTATCACAGATATACCGTTTATCGTCGTACGGACTTAACGCTAATTTCATTTCAGCTATGGAATACACTCGATGCTGTACCGACATTATACGTTTATTGTTAATGCTCTTTTCCGTATGATTATGAAGACACTCGACATAGTCTTCAAAACTTATATCTCTGGCTGTGGCGTTTGTCCTAATGCCTTTGATTTTTTTCGTTTCGCGGCAGGTATCATCGTCGTCGCGCACGCGAGTAGCATACATTTTCGCGCGAAGCCCCACGAACTCAGTCATAATTTTGCCCCCGTTCTCATCCTTCATTAATCCCAGCATCTTTTTGTTCGCGATCGGAACGCCGTACGCGTTGTTCTCGACATAATTACTTGTATCGTATCGATGGATATCACGTTTCATCGTCTCATACACATCGTCGCAAGCGATCTCGTATATCAGACTGTCCGTGTCCGTGTACAAAATCTTGCAATTTTGTTGGAAATTGGGATACATGTACTCGTAATGAAAGCTGTACAAATGAGTTTTTGATATATCCAATACGGACATGCCTATGTAGATGGGTTTGTGGAATTTGAGTAACAGCTTGTTTAGCTGTATCGCGACGAAATCCTCCGAAAACACGGTACAACTGTGAAAATTTGGTCTGGCTATCAATTGCTCGACACCGTATCGACCGTCCCATCGGGAAAGCAATTTCACGTTCACGTGATTTCGAACGTTCTCCATTGTTTTTCCAAACACAGCGTTGTTCATTAATTTAAACAAATTTTTAGAAAAATCGTTAGTCGCCTCGGCGCGTAATTTCGTGTTCAAATCGATATAGCCGTGCAACCATCGCGATTGTTGAAACTCTAGAATTCGATAAATTTTCTTCAATTTTAGGTTATGCTTTAAACTTTGCTGTAAATACCGATAGTGCAGAACGTATCGCTCCTTATCGCGAAGCGTTGCCATCAACTTTCTCTGCCGGCTCGAGTCGGCCGCCGTGTCGTGACTCGGACAGAACGGTAGATCCGCGTGAGCATCGTGAATTTCACTAGGATACTCTAAATCAACCTCCAAAATGTATCCTACAGGGCTGTCGATTGGAACGGATTCAACGTTGAAATTCTCTATGTCCTCCACCCATCGAAAGTCTCTGTACGGTAGAGGTTGCGACATAGCCCAACCGTATAAATTGTTAACGTCGAAATACATTAGATAGGTTGACGGTTTGCTGGAGTCATATTTTGGTAAATACTTGTTGTTTGCACACGCATATCTCTGAGAACATTGGCTCAATCCGCCGCGTATTCCTCGCTCCACGAATAAAAGCATGTCCACGTCCGTGAACAACTCCAATTCGATCTTAGTCATTTTCAGCATCACGTCCCACGCGAAACCGGGAAGCGTGTAATAATGCGCCGGATCGAGTTTATAGTTCTCGAGACAGTCGTCGCGGAAATTTTCGAAAACATCAGCCAATAACAACACATCCAATTTCAAATACAAATCGCTGTACTGTCCCAACGTTTTTATAGCGAAACGCGACCAAACCGTGCTCGCGTGAACGTAATCGGCGTCCGATATCCCCCTGTCGCAAAGCTGATTGTAAAATGCCTCGCGCGACGGCAAACACGTGTCGTTTAATTTGTCGTACGACGCCAGATAGTCGTACGGAAAGACGCCTTTTCTAGTCAAGAGATTGAAATCGTCGACGTTGAGATGATCAAATTGATTTCGTACAACGCGTAATTTGTTTTTGCCCAGATACGATGATAACTTGTCCAAACTCGAATTCAAGAACTTGAAGGAATCGATAAATCGAAACTTCAACAACTTTGCATAATTTCTCTTTTCATCTTTATTCGCAACAACTTTCGTGAACGAGATGTACCGCTCTTTTGTCAACGGCAACACAGCTATCTTACCCTCGAACGTGTTTGCTAATTCTTTAATAATGAAATGCGCATCGTAGCCGGACAAATTGTGAAAGACCACCGGTATCACGTACGAAGATTGATAACCTAAATTACACGCGATATGCGCCGGACCGCGATACGCTCCCGTAAAATGACAATGATCGTGTACTTTTGTGTCGGAACTGCTGAACGGCTGCTCGCACACATGACAATGCGTAGCCGTCTGAAAATTTAACTCCTGTCTTTCAGTTAGTTCGTCCATAGGTACCGTTTTGTCGAATATCGGCTGTAATTTATTGCTTATATCATGCAACTTTGCAGCGAACCACGCGGCACATCCCTCTTCCTTGCGACAAGCTCGATACTCGCACAAAGAAGAGTCGTAGCGGCAATGCATGTAATAACCTATGCTAAACGCGTGGTGATGCTGATACAGCGAGCGTGCTCCACGACCTTGTCCTTCCTGCTTCTCCAACAGACATTCCAAATCGGCGTAGATAACGAACGGCGCCTGTTCTTTGTGCACATAGTTCTTAAACTGCAACCACTTATCTTCTTCCGATACTGGAAGTGACAGAGCGCAATCGTTCATCCGTTCACAATCGATCGTATGAACGTTTAATTTCTCCAGCGTGTAGAAATATTGTAAACATCTGAAAGAAAAAAAACATTTCTCTCTCTTTGCTTTCAAGAATTAAAAAAACAATCTTACCGATCGCAAATATACTTCATACACTTATGCTTGCTAAGCTGCGACGAAACCAATCGTGGCAAATTTCGTATACACACGTAATGACCGCGCGTTTTCGCCTCATTCTGTAGAAACAACAAGTTGACGTGCCTCATCCGTTTCTTCTCGGTCAGATGAAGCGTTACACACCTCTTGTCCACCCATTCGAACACATTCACGGAAATGTCGTTCTCTCTTTCGAATTTCCGAATGTCTTTGAACGGCATCGGTAGTGTATAACCTTCGGTTCGAAGCACCGTCTGGTAGCGAGGATACGATGATAAACGTGATGTATTTTTTTCTACCGGATAGAGACCCGCCACTATCGCCCAAAAAAAGCATGCTTCATCGTTGCTGATCACGTTCACGATCGCTCTCTTCAACTGTATATTTCGAGGCACGATAACGCAGCAACCGGCCTGTAATGGCTGGTATTTGTTGCAGCTCACTATCAGATGCAGTATCTTCGATAACGCCCACCCGCTGTCTCGTTCTTGAAACTCTTCCATCGATGCTAAAATCGGCGGCACAACGTCCTTCAGGTACCATCGGCGTAGATTACTGGTTCGAAACAGCACAACGTTTCGCGTACCGAAACTTTTCACCGAAACCTCGTCGCGCAGCACAAATTCCGCCTCCAACCTAACGTTCACTTTCAACAACGAATGAGCGTTCAAAAATTCCGTGACACGTCCCGTAATCATCCGTTTCGCGTGTTGTAAAAATTTGCGCGGATCGATATGTTCGATGTTAATAACGATACCGGTCGATATGCGATTGCTAAACGCCGACTCGACAGTCTCCCAACGAAGCGTCGAGGCTCTCGCACCAACACCACGTAAACCTCCACCGACCCGTGAAATATTATAGCTCAACGAAACGTTCAAACTTTTCATGCGACACATGATCGATGCTAAACTAAATCTCGCGCCCATCGTCAATTCATCCTTCATACATGTTAGATAATTGATACAGCACTGTAGAGACTCGATGTATGAGCGAGACCATTCGCGATACTCATCGACAGTTCTAACCATCATCGACATGCGTGTCAAACACCTTAACATTTTTTTCAACGTTTGAATCATCTTGTTGCACAAAATATTTTTTCAACTTCAATTTAATGTCATCCGTTAAATTTCCTGTTCTCAAAAACGTAATTACACTTCGCATCCAACGATGCGGCGTTCGCCCGTCTCGATGATATCCAGTATCGTTGCTGGCGAATCGATCGCGGGCCATCGCGCCACGACTTGACTAAATCTTTTCGTATAAAAGAAACATACGCGACTCGTTGCATCGTTTCGCATTAAACGTACTATCAACGTTTTCTGCTCAATGGGAAAACTATCGTCCAAATACAAATTTATAACGCGAACCCAAGCCAAACTTTTTAACGTTGGGACAGGCATCTCTCTCTTTTAAAAAAAAAAAAAAAAAAAAAAAGGTTGAATCAAATACGTAAATGAAGTATACGTCTTTTCAACGGTAAAAATGGCGGAATCAAATCCGATAAACCGTATTCTCGACGGTGACATTCCCCCACACGAACATAATCGGTTCTACGGTATCGAAGCACCACAATATTCAAATGTCTCACCAACTGTCCTTCAGGTTTTAAAAACACAAACACGTTTAAAATATCAATACGCCCCTTCTGCACTTCGTTCAACAAGTCCAACGGACTAAACATGGAAACCGCCACGTACGGGACAATGACCGATCTTTCACGAAAAACACAGTAAATCTTGCACGAAAGAACGCGAAAATATTGTTCAAGAATATTCTGATGCAAAACGGTATGAATGCCGAATTCAAATAACTTCGTCGCAGCGAACGCCTGCAACGATGGCACGTTAGCGAACCGCATCATTCTTTACACATCCCATTATTTCACGCAATATTTAAACAGCTTGAAATACAAAGGATGTGGTCCTACAGATAACCCGATCGCGCAGAATGTAAATCCCCACTGAAAAAATACGGAAACGTGATAGATAAGGAAATCGTTCCACATAATATTACAACTTAAAAAATCTTTAAAAATACGTGTGGTCTTACAGATAACAATGCCTTGCAAGACAGGATGCGAAACGTGTTCGGACATGATCCCCACCCAAAAGATAATGATAACCACGCATGAAATAACAAGGTCGATGACACGCTATTTCATGGAAAAATTTAATGAAGAATACTAACGTGTTCCCCCCTCCCCCACCCAAAAGATTGACCTACATAATATTTACAGAATAATAAAACGCGGAAAAAATTTAATGAAGAATACTAATGTGTTCCCCACCCAAAAGATTGACCTACATAATATTTACAGAATAATAAAACGCGGAAAAAGATAGAATAATAAAACGCGGAAAAAGATAAGGAAACAAAGACGGCACCGGAAATGATAACGATAAGGAAAACCGCAAGGCGCGTCGGAAATCAAGGAAAACCGCAAGAAATCAAGATGGCGCCAGAGCCGAACGCTATTTCACGACAACGGAAATTCACTTCCTGAGTTAGAATCCCCATAGATATAGAAATACCTCTTCTACAATCATATGCTCCTAAGAGAAATAAAAGTCTCTCTCTCTTTCCCGTAAAGACATGATATAATCCTCACCGAACATGATAAGGAAATTGCTTCACATAATATTGCAACTAATTAGGTCCGGAAAAGATAAGGAAAACCACAAGGACGATGACCCCATCAATCGATCCTTGCAAGACACAATGTGTTCCCCCACCCAAAAGATTGACCTACATAATATTTACAGAATAATAAAACGCGGAAAAAGATAAGGAAACAAAGACGGCACCGGAAATGATAACGATAAGGAAAACCGCAAGGCGCGTCGGAAATCATAAGGAAATGATAATGATAAGGAAAACCGCAAGAAATCAAGATGGCGCCACGCGTCAGAGCCGAACGCTATTTCACGACAACGGAAATTCACTTCCTGAGTTAGAATCCCCATAGGTACACTACTGACATCTGTAAGGAAAAAATAAAATCCAGGTCAGGTTAATTTTTATTAAAATTGATTATAAAAAAAGGTACCACAATTACGAATATAAAATTTCGCGCGCGCCAAAGCACTGTGTTTACGGAACCTTTAAATGGACACAAAATAAATGACCCCCGCCGATTATGAATACGAAATTTCGAAAAAAAAAATTTTCTGTAAATGTTACGCGTTACACTTGTGTTATATGATTACGAAATATTGCAAAAAATCGATTGTCACGATAAAATTTTGGTAACAAAGGCGATCTAGATTGGGCGCCGAAAAAAGAAGGTTCGAGAAGAAGTATCAAAAGCTCTCATGATTTATTTAAACATATTTCAACGAATTGCAGCAATGTAGTACGTCATTTGTAATGAAAGATTATTTGATGTTATAGGATCGGATTTTTCCAAGATCCCTGTTTCTGATCACAGACACTCTGTTAAACTGAAGCACTTCAATTTAACATGCACTATTTCATATATTGGATGATTGCAAAAGCTCATACTCAATTTACCTCGTGAGCTTGTCTGAAACTAAACGTGCAACTTCTACGGAAAAGGAAATCACAAGTTGTAAAATGTTCGGAGACAATTATAGAAAACAGAGTTACAGACTATATAATTGATTAATAAAACTGTTATTTATCCCAAATAGGGTACGAACTTTTGCAAACACATTACTAATACATTACGTTTAGTAATACATTATTGGCTAACGATTGAAGGCTGTTAAAGGATCTGGTAAAGAATCATTGGTCATGGACTTTAGAAAATGACGAAAAGATATTATATCTTAAATATAAACATATTATTAATATATTCAACGAAAAATATCCTGCATCGCTTATGGGAAGCAGTAGTTAGATTTTTTAAAAAATACTGTCCACACTTGGACATCAGTCAATTATACATATAGGGGAAAATAATAAAAAGATTTTCTTGTGGTCAAACAATGGATTATATGTACTTACTTAGACTACATTATCCTAACAACTAGTCAATTCACTCATAAGAGCACGTCAAGATAAAATTGACTAACATCTTACATTCTAATACATCTACTACGCCTCGAAGTTATTGAACCCACGCTCGCCACACTCTGCACTGGATTTCGAGGAATTTTTCGAACCACTCCAGTTTTGGTTCTGACGAAAGGAACAACTCTTCTCACCTGTGCAGGAATTATTAGATCCCTCTGTACAATCGTTCTCGGCTCATCCACAGCTTCCCCTCGAAAACGTTCATTCATTATCCGCATTGCACGTTGCTTATGATGCCTAGCGGTTTGCCTTAGGATCTTGTCCGCCCTACATACATTTAACCATTTCCGTGACACTTGAGCAGCGCAAAGCAGAGACTTAGGCTCCAACTTGCGTAGAATCAGCTGGGATATCTCCGGCGGGAGTTCAGAAATGAAATCCAACTTGGCAGGTTCCAGTAGTCCTAGCGCACGGAGGAAAGACCTGAAGAACTCCATGTTGCCGCTGCAGCGTCAGGATCTCGAATGATCTACTGTTCCAAATTTTGGGTTTATATACCCTTGGTTACGGTTGATCGCCTGTTCCGGTTCGGTGACCCGACCAATCAGGATCGAGCTCGGATGAATTTATGTTTGTCATTGTTATGTTAACTTGCTGTTGAATGCACGCATCTGGACATAAATCGTTGAATTTGATTGCCGTATATCAAACTCTAGGGAAATGTTTCTGTTTGGAATACCTTATGAAAATGTTTCATTTTGGAATACGCTATGAAATATGTAGATAACATAAATTTACATCTTAAGATGTTTTCTTTCAATGACATAGGGAGTGGTATAGGTATGATGTTTAACCCACCGTCGGACGGAGCGGTTCTAGGAGATACATCAATCACTATTTTGTGCAGTGTGATACATCCTTAAGCGGCGCGAACCCCTGGCCACTAGTAGCTTAATGTAAATGCTGTAATGCTGATTAGTTTTACATATCAGAGACACATTGTATTAACCCTCATACGCTCCTCAAGAATATTTTCCTCAATCCGCGAGTGGTTCGTAAGTCGGTCCGGATTGAGATCAGCTTGAGCCCAACGCTAGATTTCTAAAAACCGCGCGGAAATTGCGTAACAGCAACGGAGGAAATTAAGGGGCCGCCACACCGCTTAGGGAAACTAAATTCCTCAATTTCGAACAAATTTCGGATCTTATGGTTAGGACAGAGACGGAACGAAGCTAGCAGCCACTAGTGCGATAAAGATGGTACATTAGATAGAAGTCCAGACTTTGTAAACTCAAACGTCGAAAAAAACTTCTTTTTTATATTGATGTTCCCTGACACCCCCCCCCCCCGCGGAGAGGGGAAATTAGTTTAGATTGCCCCGAGGCCGACAAAATCCCCCGACCCGCTAGGTCATACCGGGAGTTTTGAGGGAATCAGAGTCAATCTCAGTCCTGAACTAAAAAGAGAGGAAATTCTGGTGGAGGGCAGGCGCAAAGTTTAGTATTTTGTTCCTACCACCCCCGAGTAGGGTGTCATTTGAAAGAGCTCGGGAAGAGGTATTGAGCCTCATAGGCTAGGAGCGCCTCCGAGGTCATCCGAAGGGCGTATAGCGTTTCTCGTAAATTAGAAAAGTTCTGTATGTATTTGGAGTCGCGAGGGCATTAGGATCTCGATCCCGAGGTCAGAGTGGAGGTGCCTTTGACTTTGAAAATTCTGACAAAGCCAAAGGTCTTGGAAATCTTTTTCAGATTTTCAAGGTCAAGGTCAAGGTCAAAGGTGCAGGCGGGATCAGGAACCTCCCCCGAAGGTCGCCATATAAATTTGCGGTGTAGAGCGACAAAAAGTAGTGAAAAATGGCATAGAATAGGTTAATTTAGCAATTAAGGATTTAGGTTTTAGGCTGCGTGCGGATAGGAATAGTGTTAAACGGTTAGATTTAAGAGTGCGGTTTCAATATTTCATATAGTTTGGATTGACATCTGTAAGGAAAAAATAAAATCCAGGTCAGGTTAATTTTTATTAAAATTGATTATAAAAAAAGGTACCACAATTACGAATATGAAATTTCGCGCGCGCCAAAGAACTGTGTTTACGGAACCTTTAAATGGACACAAAATAAATGACCCCCGCCGATTATGAATACGAAATTTCGAAAAAAAAATTTTTCTGTAAATGTTACGCGTTACACTTGTGTTATATGATTACGAAATATTGCAAAAAATCGATTGTCACGATAAAATTTTGGTAACAAAGGCGATCTAGATTGGGCGCCGAAAAAAGAAGGTTCGAGAAGAAGTATCAAAAGCTCTCATGATTTATTTAAACATATTTCAACGAATTGCAGCAATGTAGTACGTCATTTGTAATGAAAGATTATTTGATGTTATAGGATCGGATTTTTCCAAGATCCCTGTTTCTGATCACAGACACTCTGTTAAACTGAAGCACTTCAATTTAACATGCACTATTTCATATATTGGATGATTGCAAAAGCTCATACTCAATTTACCTCGTGAACTTGTCTGAAACTAAACGTGCAACTTCTACGGAAAAGGAAATCACAGGTTGTAAAATGTTCGGAGACAATTATAGAAAACAGAGTTACAGACTATATAATTGATTAATAAAACTGTTATTTATCCCAAATAGGGTACGAACTTTTGCAAACACATTACTAATACATTACGTTTAGTAATACATTATTGGCTAACGATTGAAGGCTGTTAAAGGATCTGGTAAAGAATCATTGGTCATGGACTTTAGAAAATGACGAAAAGATATTATATCTTAAATATAAACATATTATTAATATATTCAACGAAAAATATCCTGCATCGCTTATGGGAAGCAGTAGTTAGATTTTTTAAAAAATACTGTCCACACTTGGACATCAGTCAATTATACATATAGGGGAAAATTATAAAAAGATTTTCTTGTGGTCAAACAATGGATTATATGTACTTACTTAGACTACATTATCCTAACAACTAGTCAATTCACTCATAAGAGCACGTCAAGATAAAATTGACTAACATCTTACATTCTAATACATCTACTACGCCTCGAAGTTATTGAACCCACGCTCGCCACACTCTGCACTGGATTTCGAGGAATTTTTCGAACCACTCCAGTTTTGGTTCTGACGAAAGGAACAACTCTTCTCACCTGTGCAGGAATTATTAGATCCCTCTGTACAATCGTTCTCGACTCATCCACAGCTTCCCCTCGAAAACGTTCATTCATTATCCGCATTGCACGTTGCTTATGATGCCTAGCGGTTTGCCTTAGGATCTTGTCCGCCCTACATACATTTAACCATTTCCGTGACACTTGAGCAGCGCAAAGCATAGACTTAGGCTCCAACTTGCGTAGAATCAGCTGGGATATCTCCGGCGGGAGTTCAGAAATGAAATTCAACTTGGCAGGTTCCAGTAGTCCTAGCGCACGGAGGAAAGACCTGAAGAACTCCATGTTGCCGCTGCAGCGTCAGGATCTCGAATGATCTACTGTTCCAAATTTTGGGTTTATATACCCTTGGTTACGGTTGATCGCCTGTTCCGGTTCGGTGACCCGACCAATCAGGATCGAGCTCGGATGAATTTATGTTTGTCATTGTTATGTTAACTTGCTGTTGAGTGCACGCATCTGGACATAAATCGTTGAATTTGTTTGCCGTATATCAAACTCTAGGGAAATGTTTCTGTTTGGAATACCTTATGAAAATGTTTCATTTTGGAATACGCTATGAAATATGTAGATAACATAAATTTTCATCTTAAGATGTTTTCTTTCAATGACATAGGGAGTGGTATAGGTATGATGTTTAACCCAGCGTCGGACGGAGCGGTTCTAGGAGATACATCAATCACTATTTTGTGCAGTGTGATACATCCTTAAGCGGCGCGAACCCCTGGCCACTAGTAGCTTAATGTAAATGCTGTAATGCTGATTAGTTTTACATATCAGAGACACATTGTATTAACCCTCATACGCTCCTCAAGAATATTTTCCTCAATCCGCGAGTGGTTCGTAAGTCGGTCCGGATTGAGATCAGCTTGAGCCCAACGCTAGATTTCTAAAAACCGCGCGGAAATTGCGTAACAGCAACGGAGGAAATTAAGGGGCCGCCACACCGCTTAGGGAAACTAAATTCCTCAATTTCGAACAAATTTCGGATCTTATGGTTAGGACAGAGACGGAACGAAGCTAGCAGCCACTAGTGCGATAAAGATGGTACATTAGATAGAAGTCCAGACTTTGTAAACTCAAACGTCGAAAAAAACTTCTTTTTTATATTGATGTTCCCTGACACCCCCCCCCCCGCGGAGAGGGGAAATTAGTTTAGATTGCCCCGAGGCCGACAAAATCCCCCGACCCGCTAGGTCATACCGGGAGTTTTGAGGGAATCAGAGTCAATCTCAGTCCTGAACTAAAAAGAGAGGAAATTCTGGTGGAGGACAGGCGCAAAGTTTAGTATTTTGTTCCTACCACCCCCGAGTAGTGTGTCATTTGAAAGAGCTCGGGAAGAGGTATTGAGCCTCATAGGCTAGGAGCGCCTCCGAGGTCATCCGAAGGGCGTATAGCGTTTCTCGTAAATTAGAAAAGTTCTGTATGTATTTGGAGTCGCGAGGGCATTAGGATCTCGATCCCGAGGTCAGAGTGGAGGTGCCTTTGACTTTGAAAATTCTGACAAAGCCAAAGGTCTTGGAAATCTTTTTCAGATTTTCAAGGTCAAGGTCAAGGTCAAAGGTGCAGGCGGGATCAGGAACCTCCCCCGAAGGACGCCATATAAATTTGCGGTGTAGAGCGACAAAAAGTAGTGAAAAATGGCATAGAATAGGTTAATTTAGCAATTAAGGATTTAGGTTTTAGGCTGCGTGCGGATAGGAATAGTGTTAAACGGTTAGATTTAAGAGTGCGGTTTCAATGTTTCATATAGTTTGGATTGACATCTGTAAGGAAAAAATAAAATCCAGGTCAGGTTAATTTTTATTAAATGTAACGTCGTACCGACGTGTTGCGTCGGTTTTGTGCGTATGAGCAAATTCTCGCTGTACATACATATATATATATATATGGTATACGTATACTTCCTTCGTAAAATCCAAACCGAAATCGCGTTTAAATCCGTACACAGCGATATGTATATATATATCTTACGCGTATTTATATATATATACATATCCCCGTGAGAGTGAACATAGGGAATCGGGAAAGAAGCGATAGTCACCGGTACAAGCGGACGCCAGCATGGCAACCGCGAGTACAGGTGTACGTACATCTAAACCGTCGTTTCGTTCGAACTGCGAAAAGTATACATCGACGACAACATATTCGTCCGTGCCTGGTACGATTTAGACAAAAGGACTTCACGGTTCACCGAATCCCTATGGTCCGCGCTCTTATTATAAATAAGACGAAATCGCGTGAATCGCTCTCTTCCAGTTTCGGAATTCATACCATTCAGTTCTCTAGCGTCTTCAGTCGAGTTCAGTTTAATCGCGTTTTCGGACTTTGTTCCAAATCGTTCACAATATTCAGGTCGTATTGCACCTTACCATTTCTACCATTTCCATTTCAATTATATTTCAATTGTTTCTAAATTATCTGTCGAGTTTGCTCGTGAATTCTTATACCATACTTACAGATATTATTTCTGCGCTATTTTGTTCAAACGAGCTCGCTCGCTTTATAATTCATATTACAATTGCTATTTCTGTGCTATTTTGTTCATACGAGCTCGCTCGCTTTATAATTCTTATTACAATTGCTATTTCTGCGCTATTTTGTTCACACGAGCTCGCTCGCTTTATAATTCTTATCACAATTGCTATTTCTGCGCTATTTTGTTCACACGAGCTCGCTCGCTTTATAATTCTTATTACAATTGCTATTTCTGTGCTATTTTGTCCATACGAGCTCGCTCGCTTTATAATTCATATTATAATTGTTATTTTTGCGCTATTTTGTTGCACGAGCTTGCTCGCATTATAATTCAAAGCTACAATTATTATTTCGTGCTATTCTGTTGTACGAGCTTGCTCGCACTACAATTCAAGTTCGTAATTCTTATTTTTGTGCTCTTTTGTTTTGTACGAGCTCGCTCGCAAACTACTGAATTTTACCCTGTGCTATATATTTCGTTCGAGCTTGCTCGCAAGCCGTCATTATATTTTGTTTCACGAGTTCTGCTCGCAAATCGTCACTTTGTATTCATTTCGGTTCATTATACTTTATTTGTTTAAACCTATTACTTCGCAGCTTTATTCAGCAACATCCTGCTCCTCGCTATCTCCCATGCCCCGTCGCGCCGGTAGAAGCTACCAAATCGGTAAATTGGTGCGACAGCTACGCGCCGAAGGAAGAGGCACCGCTTATAACCCGTACTTGGGAATCGCCAAACGGCCCAGGATCATTCGCGACGCTCCTTTTCTCCGTCGGGTGAAAATAGTGGACCGTCGAGAGATCGCGATACCTCCGCGACGCGAAGAAGGAACCGCTGACCGCGCTGAAACGCCTCCGCGCCGCGAAGAAACGACCGTCGGACGGCCAGATTCCGCGCCTCCTCCCCCGTGGAGGTTGATACCGATCCGATTCCTCCCGAGTCTCCCTCCACTGGAGGAAATCAGTATCGAGGACCCGCGTTACGAACGTTACGTCGTCCGTAGAATACTCACCCTAAGGTGGTATTACTAAAGTTTCGTCGATCAGTGACCGAGTGGAGTGATCGCGAGTGTGTGCGTGTGTGTGTGCGCGTCTCCGGGTTGTTCAATCCCGATCGGTCCGTCGATCGATTCCTCACATCCCTCACATTCCTCACATTCGTTCCTATAACCCCTAAAATTGGTGTATCAATCGTGTACGTCTGAGCCCAGAGGGTGCTCGGTACCGAGAGAACACTAATTTCCCTTCGGTCGAGAATCCTGTCACGAATCGAACAACCCACGCGTTCGGACGAGTCACACACAACACGCCCACATAGTGACACTCTGATCGCAGGGAGCTGTCACCGTCATCGCGCAGTTCGTCGCTCCGTCGCGACATCCCCGCCGGACGACGTCCATTCATTTCCCTCTTCGCCCCTTTTCAACAACGACGAACGCCGGTATCGGGTCCCTGATCAGACGTGGACGTTACGCGCCACGTGGATCTAAGATCGTCTTAAATAAATTGGTCGGTTACGTCCCCGCCCCGTCTGGGCGTCGTTTCGTCGGATCATATCCGACCCGGGACGTAACAGGAGATATGTTTGGCTCAGTCGGTAGGACACGACGATCGCCGAATAAAGCCGGTTGTTCGTTGCTGAAAATCTAATCGAAATTCCTTTTCTTTCCCGCTCTTTGGCGGCCCTGTATCGCCTAACCCTCTCTCTTCACGATGGATTCCGCTGCATCAAAATTGAATTCTAACGTGCCCTCGCCTCTCTCCGAGGAGGACCTATTCGCGTTCCAATTAGAACTCGCCAAGAAGGAAGCCGCCCTCCAAGAGCGCGCCGCCGCCCTTGAAACCGCGGCGAGCCTACGCGAGTCAGAACAACGCGCGCGTGAAAATGAACTCCTAGCAATGCGTCGCGACCTTCATGAGATGCGTTTGAACCACCTTGACTCGAACGCTGCACGCTTCCGCCCCCGCTACGATTCAACCCCCTTTACCGAAGCTCCTCGCCCAGACCCTGTGAATTTCACTGTTAAGCAAGCAGTAGAATTCATACCCACCTTCGATGGCAGTAATATGACCGTCCTACAATTCATCCGAGCGTGCAAACGCGCACGCGAGGTCATACCCGCGTACGCAGAACACACGCTGACCAAACTCGTCTGCAACAAGCTCCGCGGTCGCGCCTACGCGGCCGTGGAGGACGAAGATTGCTCCACTATTTCAGACCTCTGCAGCCGTCTTAAAGACGTGCTGGGTCCCCATCGCTTCGTTGACCAGTACCGAGGCGAACTGGCAAGCATCTCGCAGCGGCCCACCGAACACGTGCTCGACTTTATCAGTCGTGTAAAAGACTTACGCACCGCGATCCTAGATTGCCACCGCGACGGGACCAACGTCGACGATATCGACACCCTTACTATAGACAGTTTCATTCGCGGCCTTATCCCCACGTTACGCGCCGAGGTCCGCCCGCTCCGAGACGAGCCGCTGCGTGTAGTTTTCAACGAGGCCATCTCTGCCTACAAACAATACGAGCTTGATAAGCTACGTTACCGAGAACCCCTTCGCGACGACTATCGCCACGTACACTTCTCGGAGGCAAGGTCCACTACGCCAGATCGCCGCGACCATTATTCACCGGAGCCTCGACGTCGCGCCCCTGAGACTCGCGACCGGTACGACCTTCCCCCTCACGAGCTTCGCGGTTATCACGAAACTCGAAGCCGCACACCCGACCGCCGTCCCTACGCCGAGCCTTCAGCTTGGCGTGACCCGAGTTTCAGAAGCCCGCACGAGGGTGTCCGACGCCCCGCACCCCCGACTCCTCTCATTGCACGGGCCCCAACGCCCCCATCTCAAGAACCCCGCGACCGTTTCCCCTCCGAATCGGCGAAATTTTGCAGGTATTGCAAAAACCCGGGCCATGACATTCACGAATGTCGCAAGCGGGAATACAATAACAATTTGAGACAGGGAAACGGGACCAGCCTCCCGTCCGAACCAGCGTCTGGTCGGGAGGCCCCAACTTCAAGAAACGTCCCACGACCGGTGGGACACCTCGAAATGCCCCCCGTCTCGTCTCCGCGATAACTCTCGCGGCTGATTCGCCGATACCCCGCGTGACCGTTACCGCGCCACAATTCACAACGCCGTGTGAGTTCCTCGTCGACACGGGATCTGAATTAAACATCATCAAATCGTCTAGCGTAAAGCCCGGTGTCCCGGTCGACTCGGGAGACGTTGTCCAAGTCCATGGTATCACCGAAGGTGTCACCAGTACCTTAGGCCGGATCGACGCGGAGCTCAACGACGCCATCCGTGTCTCCTTCCAGGTTTTCCCCGATGGCCTCCCTTCTAATATCGACGGCATTCTTGGTGCCCCCTTTTTCCACGAAAATGGAGAGATCTCCTTTACGAAAAGAGAAATCTCCAAAGATCACCTCAGCGTACCGTTTTCGAACACGTGCGAGTTCGCAATCGAAGCCCGTACCGCCGCCTGCATCGCCGTTAACGTAACCGGACCGACCGTCGGTTACATCCGCCGTATAGAAATTAAACAGGGCGTATTTCTAGGCGACTGTCTCGTCACCAATTCGAACGGAAGGGCATGCCTACGGTGCTTTAACACATCGGCCGAGGCAGCATCCTTCCGTCTACCCACATTGGAGGTAGAAGAAATCGAAGATCCTCCGCTATATTCCCCTCCCAAACCCAACCCCATTCCTGATTCCGGGTCAGTTTCGGAACGTCCTACTAATTTCGCATCTCGTACGACTCGACCGTACGAGTCGATCAATAATGATCACCTCGCGTCAAATTCAAAATCCGAATCCGCTTCGGATCATTCTTATTCTAATTTAAATTCAACCTCCGAATCCGCTTCGGATTATTCTAATCCTAATTTATATCTCAAATCCGGAACTGTTTCAAACTATCTCGCTACACCTCGTACGACTCGCCCGTACGAGTCGATCAAAAATGATCACTTCGCGCCGATTACAGAGATAGAAACAAAAGGAGTTCACTTCTCCCCGCAGGATATCACTCTGCGTATGAAAGAACTCTGCGAAACAATCCCACTGAACCACCTCAACTCGGACGAGGCGTCCCACGTCAAAACCCTATTACACGAAAACCATGATCTCTTCCACCTCCAAGGGAGCCGTTTAGGCAAAACTAACGCCGTGACCCACAAAATTCCGACGACAGACGACGTCCCTGTGCATACGAAGCAGTATCGCTACCCGCCGATCCACAAGGAAGAGATTGATAGACAAATGCGCGACCTCCTAGCCAATGACATAGTAGTTCCGTCCAATTCACCATACAACTCCCCCTTGTGGATCGTGCCCAAGAAACCGGACGCCGACGGTACCAAGAAATGGCGTATGGTGATAGATTACCGTGCGTTGAATGAAAAGTCGATAGCCGATGCATACCCGCTACCCAGCTATTAGCGTATTTGACTTGGCTAGCGGCTTCCACCAAATCGCCATGGACCCAGCGGACGCTGCGAAAACCGCGTTTTCCACCCCATTCGGCCATTACCAGTACAATCGTATGCCGTTTGGGCTGAAAAACGCCCCCGCTACCTTCCAACGCCTAATGGACAACATCCTAAGCGGACTCCAGGGAAACGAGCTATTCGTCTACTTGGACGATATTGTAATATACGCCCGTACCCTGGAGGAACACCGCGCAAAGTTCAATAAATTAGCTAACCGCCTCAGGAACGCGAATTTGAAGCTTCAACCGTCAAAGTGCGGCTTTCTTTTCAAGGAAGTGGCTTACCTCGGCCACCAAATTAGCGAGCAAGGAGTCAAGCCCTGCCCAAAAAAAATAAGCGCCGTCCAAAACTATCCGCGACCGAAATCCGCGAAAAATGTACGCGAATTCCTGGGACTCGCAGGATACTACCGACGATTTATAGACAAGTTCGCGCAGATCTCCAAACCCTTAACCAAGCTCCTAACCAAGGACACGAAATTTGCGTGGGGACCGGACCAGGAAAGAGCATTCGACGCGCTCCGCTCAGCCTTGTGCTGCGAACCGGTCCTCCAATACCCCGACTTCGATAAGCCATTCAATGTAACATGCGATGCCTCGGGCCATGCCATCGGAGCAGTCCTGAGCCAGGGGGAAGTAGGTAAAGACCGCCCGGTCGCCTACGCATCGCGAATCCTGCACGGAGCGGAATTAAATTACTCCACGATCGAAAAGGAGTGTTTGGCCATAGTTTTTGCTGTCCAGTATTTCCGACCGTACATCTACGGCCGACAATTTGTACTAATCACAGACCACCGCCCCCTGGTCTGGATGAATTCAGTAAAGGACCCAACCTCACGTCTGCTCCGATGGAGGCTAAAACTTGCGGAATTCGATTACAAAATCTTGTACAAGCCAGGCAGGGCGAATTCAAACGCGGATGCATTGTCCCGCAACCCGGTAGCCCTCCCCATCTACGAGGACACATCGGAAGAAACAATCCCCTCCCCAGCATCACGAGCAGCAGACGACCCTACCTTCGACGTCACGCTAGGGAGCTACGAATACTTCACGCCCCCTCAAACAAGGAGTCGCCGACCGATACCGACCCCTCGAAGTCCGCGTTCCCAGTGGTGGTTACACGACACGTCGTCAGAATCACCAGAGGATAGTACACCTGAAACTATCATAGAGGGAGACGATCCCGTAGCAACCTCCACCCCCGCTCCGCATACCCCCCTTCCCGGCTTTCTCAACACGACTCCATATTTTCCGGAGCCTCCCTCCCCAATCGCCCACCCATCAGACTCTAGGCCTATGACGTCATCCCTCCCCCACAGTTCCTGCAGTCCCGCCAGCCCGGGGTCATTTCCCCCCTCGGCCACCGTGGACCAGCGGCTCGCCGACGCCCCCACGGACGACTCGAGCCCGGGAGACGCGACCTTCGGGTCCGAGAGCCCGCAGGCCCCCGCGCATGGTCGCATCATCGTCCACCTCCGCGATAGGCTCATCATGCGGAAGGACAATTTGGTCTGCTTCATAACGCGGGACGGCAGACCGGCGGACCCAGGAGCAGCTGACCTTTTTAAACAAGGGAGGCTGACGAACAGCGCTGGACTCGTCCTCCATAGGGCCAAGGTAGACGACTTCGGATCGTTTAAACTGATCCAGCTGCCGGTCAAACAGACGTCGTTCCATGAGGCTACCCTAGACGACGTCCACGAATGTCTCCGTTCCCTATACAATGTGGTCACCGAGCTACAACTCCCCACATTCTCATTCTCCAGATCCACCCTCGACAACATCCCATGGCACCATATCCAGGCGTCCATCGTCGAAACCTTCTCCCAAGTTCCCCTACGAATTTTTCTCTGTTCCCACGACGTACAAATCCCTGCGGAAGATAGGCGGCAAGATATCCTCACGGATAATCACGCCTCCGCCTACGGCGGCCACAAAGGAATCACGAAGACGTACAAGAGGATCAGAGAGAAGTACTACTGGCAGACCCTGAAGGCTGACGTCACCACTTTCGTCAACAATTGCCCCAGCTGCCAGCTGCACAAGCTCACAAGGGTGAAACCCCGTCTTCCGATGACTCTGACGGACACGCCAGGAAGGGCGTTCGACAAGGTGTCATTGGACGTTGTAGGCCCGCTCTCACCGACACCCGAAGGCCACCAGTACATCCTCACGATGCAGGATCTACTGACAAAGTACTCCTTGGCGATCCCACTAAAGGGCATCGGCGCCGTCGAAACCGCCGACACCTTCGTTGAACATCTCATCTGCAGATTCGGGGCACCAAAGGCAATCCTGACGGACCAGGGGAGGAATTTCATCAGCTCCCTGATGAAAGCCGTAGCCAAAAGATTCAAAATCGCACGAGTCCAAACGACTGCGTACCACCCTCAAAGCAATGGATCGATAGAGAGATCGCACCACGTCCTGACGGAGTATCTCAAGCAATTCGTCACACACGGCAACTGGAATACATGGCTCAATTTAGCCATGTTCAGCTACAATACGAGCGTACACGAGGGTACAAAATTCACCCCCCACGAGCTGGTGTTTGGATCGCTGGCGCGTGTCCCGGTTTCCGACACGGCAGCTCCGCACCTGGATAACGAGTCATATGGCGACTATTACCAGGGGCTGCAGAGGAAGATTACGGAAACCCTGAACCAAGCAAGAGCAAATCTCGTCGCGGCCAAGGAGAGGTCCAAGCAGTACTACGACAGACAAGTGCGTCTGCAAGCAATCGCCGTAGGCGACAAAGTTTACCTCTTGAACGAACCAAGGAAAGGTAAATTCGATGCGCAATACACTGGTTCCTACGAGGTCGCCGAAATCCTGCCAAACAATAACATCAAGATCAACACCAGAAGAGGCTTCAAAATCGTTCACGCCGACAAACTGAAGAAGGCAAAAAACCCCCCCACCTTCCCGTGTATTATCCCCCCCCCCGATCGGCCGTCGTCTCGCGCTGCACGACGACACCCTGACATACGACGAGGATCCGTCACCCAGCCACCATGTGCCTCTTCGCCAAACCGCGCGCCACTGCCAGAGAGAAGGCAGCCAGGTTCAGCTCTCCCTTTGACTGGCACCAGTGCTACCAGGGAACTGCCTACTCCGACACCAAAGGCCGAGACATCTGCCAGCGTTGCAACCAGCACGTGCAAGGGACCGGAGAGGCGTTCCACGTCCACTCCATCCAGTGGATCAGGTGGATGAGGAACACCTGTGCGAGCTGCAAAGGGCCTCTGTTTCGCACGCAACCCCCGTTGGACTGCAACGAATGCGGGACGCGGCTCAACATCGTTATGGCCAAAACGATATTCAGGAGCAGCCCATACGTCGAGGAACTCCGGCGATATCAGCTTCCGCTGAGAGCCAACAACCCGGCGCCCTAATGCCGCTTCTGCAGCTGGTGGGGCACCACCACCGGGGGGCCACCCGTTGGGCCGCCGCCCCGAGGAGGAAGGTGTGACGTCGTCCGACGTTGGTTCTGGAGCTTCCTCAGCAGACCCCACACCCCCCATATCCAACACGTCGTCAGCAGCATCCGCGTTCCATTGCGTTGCCGCCGGAAAAGTTCGCGCCCCAAGGGGTAAGGTGTAACGTCGTACCGACGTGTTGCGTCAGTTTTGTTCGTATGAGCAAATTCTCGCTGTACATACATATATATATATATATATATATATATATATATGGTATACGTATACTTCCTTCGTAAAATCCAAACCGAAATCGCGTTTAAATCCGTACACAGCGATATGTATATATATATCTTACGCGTATTTATATATATATATATACATATCCCCGTGAGAGTGAACATAGGGAATCGGGAAAGAAGCGATAGTCACCGGTACAAGCGGACGCCAGCATGGCAACCGCGAGTACAGGTGTACGTACATCTAAACCGTCGTTTCGTTCGAACTGCGAAAAGTATACATCGACGACAACATATTCGTCCGTGCCTGGTACGATTTAGACTGTTACGGATGACGAACAGGTGTTCAATATCATCTCTGGCAGAAACCGTCCTAGATAAACGAACAGAGTTACCCTAGATAAATCTACATAATTGTTTAGGTTAGTTTAGGGCCCAAACGTACGCACGACCAACTGGTCGTTGACAAAATACGAATGTTCACTTGAAGGGTACTGACAAGTACCACCCGTCATTGCAGTGCTATATAAGCCCTTACATTTCTACTCTCGGGGGCTAGTACTGTCGTAATCACGAATAGTGTCGCGTCGTGCTGCATCTCGGAAGTCAACTACCAGTGAGATCGGACGTTCGTTCCTTTTGAATCAAAGTTTAACCGTACAGATTCCGCGAGTTCGGTCTAAAATCTGTTAGGCAGTGACAAGGTTGCTCCGAGTCCCCCGCATTGCCAGTGCGTCAACACCGTGCGTCTTAGCTTAGGTAATATCACCTTTCAATTTCTTTCCTATTCTAAATTCAGTTCATTCGCGACACAAGTACACTTGTAGAACGAAACTCTATAGTAAGAATATATTTGTCTTCTTTGATAATTAACTCAAATTCATTAAACCCATAATTATCGTCCAATATCCTAACCAAGTAATTGAACGTCCCCACATGATACAATCTTACCGCTCGGATTGTATCAATTAAATTATACTAGTTACGAGGCTTACTAATTATCCTAGAAATTCCCTGATTAACCATTAGGTTCTTTCGCGACATTCCAATTGTCCGAACAGAGATTTATCCAACCTAGCGGCTCCCCAGCTTTGCATTGGGTTCGTCCGCATCCTAACAGCTCCCTGATTTCGCATCAGGTTCGTCTGTGCTATTATACAACCTCCTAGCAGCTCCCCGGTTTTGCATCGGGTTCGTCTGCGTTTGACTCCATTCCTAGAGGCTCCCTGACTTCGCGTCAGGTTCGTCCTCGCTGTCAATAATCCTAGCGGCTCCCCAATTTCGCATTGGGTTAGTCCGCGTTCCTTAACTAACAAATTTATATCATATTCCTAGGGTAATAACCCTTCGCCGGCCACTCGTGCTGCTCGCGGCCCTGGCTCGTAACAGAACTGGTGACAGCGGTGGGATCGTGTTCAATTATTTTTGGATCACTTTAATTTTGGGTTTACTACGTTAAATTACTCGTAGCTGAGTATTGACAATATACTAGTTTTCCTAGTTACGTCTCAATATTATTAGCAATATACTAGTTTTCGCTAGTCACGCTTTTATACCAATAATATACTAGTTTTCCTAGTTAAAAGGTTTCGATATACTAGTTTTCCTAGTTGAAAGGTTTCGGTAATATACTAGTTTTCTCTAGTTACATTCTTTAAAAATGCCGAATTCAGCTGCAAATACTTCTTCCGTTGACATAATGAACTTGACGGTTTCACTTGCAAATTCTATGTCGCTGTTGACGCAAAAGACATGCTTACAGAATATTACTTCGACAATTCCGACCTTTAACGGGGAAGACCCCTCTTTGATTCGTTTCGCGCAAACTTTAGAGGACGGGTTAACTTTGATTCCGGAGGGTACGGAAACCGAGTATCTGGCAATTGTTCTTACTAAGCTCGTCGGGCCAGCACGTAGATGCACATTAGAGCACAAGTTTACTACCGTAAAAGCGTTAATTCAACATTTGAAGAAACGGTTCGCTCCCGGCAAGAGCCTATCATATTATCAAGTGGAAATCGCGAAACTAGATATTCGCGAAGGAGAAAGCCTACGACAATACATCGATAGGACAAGCCACTTGGTCTACTGTACGCGCGGAGCCATGAGGGAAAAATACGAGGCACATGCTGAAGAATTTATCAAATTGATGGAAAAGGACGTCATTGAAAACTTCATCGATGGATTACCGGATCGGATTTCCCTGAAGGTGTCGGCTATCTTGAAGGATATAAAAAATCTGGAGGATGCTTACGACGCCGTGCTACAGATAGATAAAAGATTAAGAAATCGACGACAGTCGCCTCGGAGTGAATCACCATCAAGGTGGTCCCGCCGAGATTCATATGACCAGGACTCTCGCTACCGCGATCGTGAAGTGTCATATCCCTTATCTCCAAGCAAATATGACCGACACAGGGATCAACGCACGAGACCATCTGGTTTTGAGGAGGAAAGAGAAGGACGAGCGTCTGCCTGGACCTTGCGTCACAGGAGCCCCTCCGGTTCCCCCTCCAACCGTTCGGATTCGTCAATTGTGAGAGACGGAGAGAAACGGTATACAATTTTAAAAAATTCCGATAGGAATCGCGTGTCAAAATCGTATTGTTGGCATTGCGGAACATCCGGACACGATGGAAAATTCTGCAAGAATCGACCGCGTAGTCCGCGATTTCAAAGAGATTCGCGAGATTCGTCCGTGGAATCGAACAAATCTTTAAACTTCGATCGCGCTCACCGTACAGGCGACACGATGAGCGAAAACAAAGAAGTTCGCCAAAGAACTGTCCGCTTCGAGGAAAAACCCTCATCAAGGAAGCTCCAGCACCACGAATCAAAATCAAAATCCCAGAACTGGAATCAGGCACGGGAGAATTTCTAATTGATGGTGGAGCATCCGTAAATTTAGTAGTTCTTGACGTTTTAGGAGAAGGAGCAGAAATTGTTTCACGCGAAGAAATTGAAATAACTGGTCTTACTACAAATCCAATTCGCACTCTAGGAACTACGATACTTCACATACACGAAGCTCCTGCGTTTTTCTACGTAGTGAAGCGCCTTGCAATAGAAGCAGATGGACTTATAGGAAGCCCATTTTTAAAACAGGAAGAAGCAGAAATTTCTTATTACCATGGGACACTGGTATTAAAAAATAAGCCCATCAGGCCTATTCGATTTTCAAATTACCAGCAGGACTCAGATGTACGGACCAAACATCGCATCGATGCCCGAACATCTCAACAGATTGCCATAAGAATAGCTAATCCAAGGATAAAAGAAGGCTATTTACCACGCATAAAAACACACAAACAACTCTACATAGGAGAAGCCGCCGTCCTGAACGACGGAGGAAAATGTCATGTTATGGCAACCAACACTAGCAAGGAAGCCATAGACGTAGAAATAGAGCCACAAATCGTGGAACCTTACGACATTTTGAGCACATCAGATGAAGATATTTATTCAGAGGTACGTCAACATTGTAATTTCAAAACTAGAGAAGATAGGATACAGGGAATCTCCGAAACGCTAAATTTGAGTCACCTGAACAAAGAAGAACGGTGTAGCATCACCGCATTGATAAAGGAATTTCCCGATCGATTTTATCTCCCCGGAGATAAATTAGGGAAGGCATCTGATTTCAAGCACTCCTTACATACAACTGATGAGATTCCGATTAACACGAGACAGTATCGCTACCCTCCTGTACACCAAGAGGAAATAAAAAAGCAAATCAATGGCTTATTATCCGATGGTATTATTACTCCGTCGAAATCTCCGTACAATTCACCCTTGTGGATTGTACCCAAAAAACCAGATGCGCAAGGAAACAAACGTTGGCGCATGGTAATAGATTTTCGTGCGCTTAACGAGAAGACCATTTCCGATAAATATCCACTGCCTCAAATTACGGAAATATTGGATCGTCTCGGAGGAGCCAAATACTTCTCCGTTTTCGATCTCGCCAGTGGGTTTCACCAAATAGAAATGGATCCGAAAGACAGACAGAAGACAGCTTTCACCACCCCTAATGGACATTATGAATTTTCACGAATGCCGTTTGGTTTGAAAAATGCACCACCTACTTTTCAACGCCTCATGGATCAGGTATTAACTGGACTCCAGGGAACGGACGTTTTCATTTACCTGGATGATATCGTGGTTTACGCTGCGTCTTTACACGAACACAACATTAAAGTCAGGAAATTATTAAACCGTTTGCGAGAACATGGTTTAACTCTTCAAACCAATAAATGCGAATTCTTACGAAAAGAAGTTGCATACCTTGGACATATTATTTCAAGACAGGGAGTAAAACCTGATCCCCGAAAATTAAAGGCTGTCAAGGATTTCCCAACGCCTACCTCACAGAAAAATATACAACAGTTTTTGGGTTTAGTAGGATATTACCGAAGATTCGTACCAGATTTCACTACAAAAGCAAAATCTTTAATTGACCTTCTAGGAAAGGGCAGAAAATTCAAATGGACTGAAGAACAGGAAAACAGTTTCAAGCAGTTACGTGAAGAACTCTGTCGAGAGCCTATTTTACAATATCCAGATTTCAGCAAACCATTCGTCATTACAACAGACGCCTCTGAATATGCCGTTGGAGCCGTGCTTAGTCAAGGCGAAATAGGAAATGATCTGCCGATCGCTTATGCATCACGCAGCCTCAACAAAGCAGAGAGAAATTATTCAGCCACGGAAAAAGAATGTTTAGCAATGGTATACGCCGTCAAATATTTCCGACCGTATGTGTACGGAACAAAATTCACATTGGTTACAGATCATCGACCATTAGTTTGGCTGCATTCTGTGAAAGATCCGACATCAAGACTCATGAAATGGAAGCGCCGCCGGAACCGAAACAGAGGATTAGCATTTCTTCAAACACCCTTACCGCAAAGGAAGACCATTATGTACATTTCATATCAGCTGATCGCAACCTAATAACCCCCGTAGGAAAACTGTTACTGGACACGGGATTGATAAATAAGCAAGAACTTTTAGCTGCACGACCGAAAAAGGGACAGGTCATAATTTCAAACAATGGGTTATTTAAAACCTTCAGCATTGTAATTTCCGATAACTTCTATGATAAACCAAAAGGATTGGATATAATTAATGGATTGAAAACTCTTCAATCTGCTTTAGAACAAAATAGGAGCAAATCTTTCCGAATATCTGCCACCGGAGATCATCATAAATCATCGCCTGATGAACTTTTCAAAGCGTTAAAAGAAGTCTTTACAGATTCAACTTATCAAATTACAATATGTAACTGTGTTATTACTACACCTTCCGTAGAAGACAGGCAGGAAATCATCCATGAAGCACATGATAGCCTAATAGCAGGGCATAAAGGAGTTACAAAAACCTACAATCGCATTCGATCAAGATTTCATTGGCCACACATGCGCAACGAAATTCAGGATTACATCCGAAAATGCAAAAGTTGTCAGGAGCAAAAATTAGTCAGAACGAAAACTCGTCAACCTATGTTGATCACTGACACACCGTTGGAACTCTTATGACAAATCTGTCAGAAATATTCAAGATTAAACAAATCACCACCTCCGGATACCGACCACAAACTAATGGATCATTGGAGCGAAGCCATATTGTTCTTACAGAATACCTCAAACACTATATGGAGAACTACGAGGATTGGGATTTATTAATTCCGTTTGCAATGTTCTCTTATAGTACGTCTGTTCATGAAGCTACCAACTTCACACCATATGAATTAATTTTTGGTAAACAGGCTCGAGAGCCAACCTCATTTCCAACCGGTACAATTTTGAAGACATATGGAGACTATTTATCGGAGCTAATAACAAATATAGTCCGAATCCGTAATATAGCAGCAAATGGAAACCATGCATAACGATCTTCTAAGGAGCAGGACTACCTCCACCGACAGCAGTCTCTACCTGAGCACCACCTAGCAATAAGTACACTTACACCTACACTACACTCGTTAAAAATTTTTTTCTCTTCATTTTATTTTTATTTTTTTTTCTCTCCACTTTTTTTTTTCTTAAAGTCTATTGTATCTAGGACGTTTCCTTCCTGCTGAGAAAGCATCACGCAAACCGCGATGTTTCTTCTTGGTGGGGAGATGTTACGGATGACGAACAGGTGTTCAATATCATCTCTGGCAGAAACCGTCCTAGATAAACGAACAGAGTTACCCTAGATAAATCTACATAATTGTTTAGGTTAGTTTAGGGCCCAAACGTACGCACGACCAACTGGTCGTTGACAAAATACGAATGTTCACTTGAAGGGTACTGACAAGTACCACCCGTCATTGCAGTGCTATATAAGCCCTTACATTTCTACTCTCGGGGGCTAGTACTGTCGTAATCACGAATAGTGTCGCGTCGTGCTGCATCTCGGAAGTCAACTACCAGTGAGATCGGACGTTCGTTCCTTTTGAATCAAAGTTTAACCGTACAGATTCCGCGAGTTCGGTCTAAAATCTGTTAGGCAGTGACAAGGTTGCTCCGAGTCCCCCGCATTGCCAGTGCGTCAACACCGTGCGTCTTAGCTTAGGTAATATCACCTTTCAATTTCTTTCCTATTCTAAATTCAGTTCATTCGCGACACAAGTACACTTGTAGAACGAAACTCTATAGTAAGAATATATTTGTCTTCTTTGATAATTAACTCAAATTCATTAAACCCATAATTATCGTCCAATATCCTAACCAAGTAATTGAACGTCCCCACATGATACAATCTTACCGCTCGGATTGTATCAATTAAATTATACTAGTTACGAGGCTTACTAATTATCCTAGAAATTCCCTGATTAACCATTAGGTTCTTTCGCGACATTCCAATTGTCCGAACAGAGATTTATCCAACCTAGCGGCTCCCCAGCTTTGCATTGGGTTCGTCCGCATCCTAACAGCTCCCTGATTTCGCATCAGGTTCGTCTGTGCTATTATACAACCTCCTAGCAGCTCCCCGGTTTTGCATCGGGTTCGTCTGCGTTTGACTCCATTCCTAGAGGCTCCCTGACTTCGCGTCAGGTTCGTCCTCGCTGTCAATAATCCTAGCGGCTCCCCAATTTCGCATTGGGTTCGTCCGCGTTCCTTAACTAACAAATTTATATCATATTCCTAGGGTAATAACCCTTCGCCGGCCACTCGTGCTGCTCGCGGCCCTGGCTCGTAACAAGACAAAAGGACTTCACGGTTCACCGAATCCCTATGGTCCGCGCTCTTATTATAAATAAGACGAAATCGCGTGAATCGCTCTCTTCCAGTTTCGGAATTCATACCATTCAGTTCTCTAGCGTCTTCAGTCGAGTTCAGTTTAATCGCGTTTTCGGACTTTGTTCCAAATCGTTCACAATATTCAGGTCGTATTGCACCTTACCATTTCTACCATTTCCATTTCAATTATATTTCAATTGTTTCTAAATTATCTGTCGAGTTTCCTCGTGAATTCTTATACCATACTTACAGATATTATTTCTGCGATATTTTGTTCAAACGAGCTCGCTCGCTTTATAATTCATATTACAATTGCTATTTCTGTGCTATTTTGTTCATACGAGCTCGCTCGCTTTATAATTCTTATTACAATTGCTATTTCTGCGCTATTTTGTTCACACGAGCTCGCTCGCTTTATAATTCTTATCACAATTGCTATTTCTGCGCTATTTTGTTCACACGAGCTCGCTCGCTTTATAATTCTTATTACAATTGCTATTTCTGTGCTATTTTGTCCATACGAGCTCGCTCGCTTTATAATTCATATTATAATTGTTATTTTTGCGCTATTTTGTTGCACGAGCTTGCTCGCATTATAATTCAAAGCTACAATTATTATTTCGTGCTATTCTGTTGTACGAGCTTGCTCGCACTACAATTCAAGTTCGTAATTCTTATTTTTGTGCTCTTTTGTTTTGTACGAGCTCGCTCGCAAACTACTGAATTTTACCCTGTGCTATATATTTCGTTCGAGCTTGCTCGCAAGCCGTCATTATATTTTGTTTCACGAGTTCTGCTCGCAAATCGTCACTTTGTATCCATTTCGGTTCATTATACTTTATTTGTTTAAACCTATTACTTCGCAGCTTTATTCAACAACATCCTGCTCCTCGCTATCTCCCATGCCCCGTCGCGCCGGTAGAAGCTACCAAATCGGTAAATTGGTGCGACAGCTACGCGCCGAAGGAAGAGGCACCGCTTATAACCCGTACTTGGGAATCGCCAAACGGCCCAGGATCATTCGCGACGCTCCTTTTCTCCGTCGGGTGAAAATAGTGGACCGTCGAGAGATCGCGATACCTCCGCGACGCGAAGAAGGAACCGCTGACCGCGCTGAAACGCCTCCGCGCCGCGAAGAAACGACCGTCGGACGGCCAGATTCCGCGCCTCCTCCCCCGTGGAGGTTGATACCGATCCGATTCCTCCCGAGTCTCCCTCCACTGGAGGAAATCAGTATCGAGGACCCGCGTTACGAACGTTACGTCGTCCGTAGAATACTCACCCTAAGGTGGTATTACTAAAGTTTCGTCGATCAGTGACCGAGTGGAGTGATCGCGAGTATGTGCGTGTGTGTGTGCGCGTCTCCGGGTTGTTCAATCCCGATCGGTCCGTCGATCGATTCCTCACATCCCTCACATTCCTCACATTCGTTCCTATAACCCCTAAAATTGGTGTATCAATCGTGTACGTCTGAGCCCAGAGGGTGCTCGGTACCGAGAGAACACTAATTTCCCTTCGGTCGAGAATCCTGTCACGAATCGAACAACCCACGCGTTCGGACGAGTCACACACAACACGCCCACATAGTGACACTCTGATCGCAGGGAGCTGTCACCGTCATCGCGCAGTTCGTCGCTCCGTCGCGACATCCCCGCCGGACGACGTCCATTCATTTCCCTCTTCGCCCCTTTTCAACAACGACGAACGCCGGTATCGGGTCCCTGATCAGACGTGGACGTTACGCGCCACGTGGATCTAAGATCGTCTTAAATAAATTGGTCGGTTACGTCCCCGCCCCGTCTGTGCGTCGTTTCGTCGGATCATATCCGACCCGGGACGTAACATAAAATTGATTACAAAAAAAAGGTACCACAATTACGAATATGAAATTTCGCGCGCGCCAAAGAACTGTGTTTACGGAACCTTTAAATGGACACAAAATAAATGACCCCCGCCGATTATGAATACGAAATTTCGAAAAAAAAATTTTTCTGTAAATGTTACGCGTTACACTTGTGTTATATGATTACGAAATATTGCAAAAAATCGATTGTCACGATAAAATTTTGGTAACAAAGGCGATCTAGATTGGGCGCCGAAAAAAGAAGGTTCGAGAAGAAGTATCAAAAGCTCTCATGATTTATTTAAACATATTTCAACGAATTGCAGCAATGTAGTACGTCATTTGTAATGAAAGATTATTTGATGTTATAGGATCGGATTTTCCCAAGATCCCTGTTTCTGATCACAGACACTCTGTTAAACTGAAGCACTTCAATTTAACATGCACTATTTCATATATTGGATGATTGCAAAAGCTCATACTCAATTTACCTCGTGAACTTGTCTGAAACTAAACGTGCAACTTCTACGGAAAAGGAAATCACAGGTTGTAAAATGTTCGGAGACAATTATAGAAAACAGAGTTACAGACTATATAATTGATTAATAAAACTGTTATTTATCCCAAATAGGGTACGAACTTTTGCAAACACATTACTAATACATTACGTTTAGTAATACATTATTGGCTAACGATTGAAGGCTGTTAAAGGATCTGGTAAAGAATCATTGGTCATGGACTTTAGAAAATGACGAAAAGATATTATATCTTAAATATAAACATATTATTAATATATTCAACGAAAAATATCCTGCATCGCTTATGGGAAGCAGTAGTTAGATTTTTAAAAAAATACTGTCCACACTTGGACATCAGTCAATTATACATATAGGGGAAAATTATAACAAGATTTTCTTCTGGTCAAACAATGGATTATATGTACTTACTTAGACTACATTATCCTAACAACTAGTCAATTCACTCATAAGAGCACGTCAAGATAAAATTGACTAACATCTTACATTCTAATACATCTACTACGCCTCGAAGTTATTGAACCCACGCTCGCCACACTCTGCACTGGATTTCGAGGAATTTTTCGAACCACACCAGTTTTGGTTCTGACGAAAGGAACAACTCTTCTCACCTGTGCAGGAATTATTAGATCCCTCTGTACAATCGTTCTCGGCTCATCCACAGCTTCCCCTCGAAAACGTTCATTCATTATCCGCATTGCACGTTGCTTATGATGCCTAGCGGTTTGTCTTAGGATCTTGTCCGCCCTACAGACATTTAACCATTTCCGTGACACTTGAGCAGCGCAAAGCAGAGACTTAGGCTCCAACTTGCGTAGAATCAGCTGGGATATCTCCGGCGGGAGTTCAGAAATGAAATCCAACTTGGCAGGTTCCAGTAGTCCTAGCGCACGGAGGAAAGACCTGAAGAACTCCATGTTGCCGCTGCAGCGTCAGGATCTCTAATGATCTACTGTTCCAAATTTTGGGTTTATATACCCTTGGTTACGGTTGATCGCCTGTTCCGGTTCGGTGACCCGACCAATCAGGATCGAGCTCGGATGAATTTATGTTTGTCATTGTTATGTTAACTTGCTGTTGAGTGCACGCATCTGGAAATAAATCGTTGAATTTGTTTGCCGTATATCAAACTCTAGGGAAATGTTTCTGTTTGGAATACCTTATGAAAATGTTTCATTTTGGAATACGCTATGAAATATGTAGATAACATAAATTTACATCTTAAGATGTTTTCTTTCAATGACATAGGGAGTGGTATAGGTATGATGTTTAACCCACCGTCGGACGGAGCGGTTCTAGGAGATACATCAATCACTATTTCGTGCAGTGTGATACATCCTTAAGCGGCGCGAACCCCTGGCCACTAGTAGCTTAATGTAAATGCTGTAATGTTGATTAGTTTTACATATCAGAGACACATTGTATTAACCCTCATACGCTCCTCAAGAATATTTTCCTCAATCCGCGAGTGGTTCGTAAGTCGGTCCGGATTGAGATCAGCTTGAGCCCAACGCTAGATTTCTAAAAACCGCGCGGAAATTGCGTAACAGCAACGGAGGAAATTAAGGGGCCGCCACACCGCTTAGGGAAACTATATTCCTCAATTTCGAACAAATTTCGGATCTTATGGTTAGGACAGAGACGGAACGAAGCTAGCAGCCACTAGTGCGATAAAGATGGTACATTAGATAGAAGTCCAGACTTTGTAAACTCAAACGTCGAAAAAAACTTCTTTTTTATATTGATGTTCCCTGACACCCCCCCCCCCCCCCGCGGAGAGGGGAAATTAGTTTAGATTGCCCCGAGGCCGACAAAATCCCCCGACCCGGTAGGTCATACCGGGAGTTTTGAGGGAATCAGAGTCAATCTCAGTCCTGAACTAAAAAGAGAGGAAATTCTGGTGGAGGACAGGCGCAAAGTTTAGTATTTTGTTCCTACCACCCCCGAGTAGGGTGTCATTTGAAAGAGCTCGGGAAGAGGTATTGAGCCTCATAGGTTAGGAGCGCCTCCGAGGTCATCCGAAGGGCGTATAGCGTTTCTCGTAAATTAGAAAAGTTCTGTATGTATTTGGAATCTCGAGGGCATTAGGATCTCGATCCCGAGGTCAGAGTGGAGGTGCCTTTGACTTTGAAAATTCTGACAAAGCCAAAGGTCTTGGAAATCTTTTTCAGATTTTCAAGGTCAAGATCAAGGTCAAAGGTGCAGGCGGGATCAGGAACCTCCCCAGAAGGTCGCCATATAAATTTGCGGTGTCGAGCGACAAAAAGTAGTGAAAAATGGCATAGAATAGGTTAATTTAGCAATTAAGGATTTAGGTTTTAGGCTGCGTGCGGATAGGAATAGTGTTAAACGGTTAGATTTAAGAGTGCGGTTTCAATGTTTCATATAGTTTGGATTGACATCTGTAAGGAAAAAATAAAATCCAGGTCAGGTTAATTTTTATTAAAATTGATTATAAAAAAAGGGACCACAATTACGATTATGAAATTTCGCGAGCGCCAAAGAACTGTGTTTACGGAACCTTTAAATGGACACAAAATAAATGACCCCCGCCGATTATGAATACGAAATTTCGAAAAAAAAATTTTTCTATAAATGTTACGCGTTACACTTGTGTTATATGATTACGAAATATTGCAAAAAATCGTTTGTCACGATAAAATTTTGGTAACAAAGGCGATCTAGATTGGGCGCCGAAAAAAGAAGGTTCGAGAAGAAGTATCAAAAGCTCTCATGATTTATATAAACATATTTCAACGAATTGCAGCAATGTAGTACGTCATTTGTAATGAAAGATTATTTGATGTTATAGGATCGGATTTTTCCAAGATCCCTGTTTCTGATCACAGACACTCTGTTAAACTGAAGCACTTCAATTTAACATGCACTATTTCATATATTGGATGATTGCAAAAGCTCATACTCAATTTACCTCGTGAACTTGTCTGAAACTAAACGTGCAACTTCTACGGAAAAGGAAATCACAAGTTGTAAAATGTTCGGAGACAATTATAGAAAACAGAGTTACAGACTATATAATTGATTAATAAAACTGTTATTTATCCCAAATAGGGTACGAACTTTTGCAAACACATTACTAATACATTACGTTTAGTAATACATTATTGGCTAACGATTGAAGGCTGTTAAAGGATCTGGTAAAGAATCATTGGTCATGGACTTTAGAAAATGACGAAAAGATATTATATCTTAAATATAAACATATTATTAATATATTCAACGAAAAATATCCTGCATCGCTTATGGGAAGCAGTAGTTAGATTTTTAAAAAAATACTGTCCACACTTGGACATCAGTCAATTATACATATAGGGGAAAATTATAACAAGAGTTTCTTGTGGTCAAACAATGGATTATATGTACTTACTTAGACTACATTATCCTAACAACTAGTCAATTCACTCATAAGAGCACGTCAAGATAAAATTGACTAACATCTTACATTCTAATACATCTACTACGCCTCGAAGTTATTGAACCCGCTCGCCACACTCTGCACTGGATTTCGAGGAATTTTTCGAACCACACCTGTTTTGGTTCTGACGAAAGGAACAACTTTTCTCACCTGTGCAGGAATTATTAGATCCCTCTGTACAATCGTTCTCGGCTCATCCACAGCTTCCCCTCGAAAACGTTCATTCATTATCCGCATTGCACGTTGCTTATGATGCCTAGCGGTTTGCCTTAGGATCTTGTCCGTCCTACATACATTTAACCATTTCCGTGACACTTGAGCAGCGCAAAGCAGAGACTTAGGCTCCAACTTGCGTAGAATCAGCTGGGATATCTCCGGCGGGAGTTCAGAAATGAAATCCAACTTGGCAGGTTCCAGTAGTTCTAGCGCACGGAGGAAAGACCTGAAGAACTCCATGTTGCCGCTGCAGCGTCAGGATCTCTAATGATCTACTGTTCCAAATTTTGGGTTTATATACCCTTGGTTACGGTTGATCGCCTGTTCCGGTTCGGTGACCCGACCAGTCAGGATCGAGCTCGGATGAATTTATGTTTGTCACTGTTATGTTAACTTGCTGTTGACTGCACGCATCTGGAAATAAATCGTTGAATTTGTTTGCCGTATATCAAACTCTAGGGAAATGTTTCTGTTTGGAATACCTTATGAAAATGTTTCATTTTTGAATACGCTATGAAATATGTAGATAACATAAATTTACATCTTAAGATGTTTTCTTTCAATGACATAGGGAGTGGTATAGGTATGATGTTTAACCCACCGTCGGACGGAGCGGTTCTAGGAGATACATCAATCACTATTTTGTGCAGTGTGATACATCCTTAAGCGGCGCGAACGCCTGGCCACTAGTAGCTTAATGTAAATGCTGTAATGCTGATTAGTTTTACATTTCAGAGACACATTGTATTAACCCTCATACGCTCCTCAAGAATATTTTCCTCAATCCGCGAGTGGTTCGTAAGTCGGTCCGGATTGAGATCAGCTTGAGCCCAACGCTAGATTTCTAAAAACCGCGCGGAAATTGCGTAACAGCAACGGAGGAAATTAAGGGGCCGCCACACCGCTTAGGGAAACTAAATTCCTCAATTTCGAACAAATCTCGGATCTTATGGTTAGGACAGAGACGGAACGAAGCTAGCAGCCACTAGTGCGATAAAGATGGTACATTAGATAGAAGTCCAGACTTTGTAAACTCAAACGTCGAAAAAAACTTCTTTTTTATATTGATGTTCCCTGACACCCCCCCCCCCCGCGGAGAGGGGAAATTAGTTTAGATTGCCCCGAGGCCGACAAAATCCCCCGACCCGCTAGGTCATACCGGGAGTTTTGAGGGAATCAGAGTCAATCACAGTCCTGAACTAAAAAGAGAGGAAATTCTGGTGGACGACAGGCGCAAAGTTTAGTATTTTGTTCCTACCACCCCCGAGTAGGGTGTCATTTGAAAGAGCTCGGGAAGAGGTATTGAGCCTCATAGGTTAGGAGCGCCTCCGAGGTCATCCGAAGGGCGTATAGCGTTTCTCGTAAATTAGAAAAGTTCTGTATGTATTTGGAGTCGCGAGGGCATTAGGATCTCGATCCCGAGGTCAGAGTGGAGGTGCCTTTGACTTTGAAAATTCTGACAAAGCCAAAGGTCTTGGAAATCTTTTTCAGATTTTCAAGGTCAAGGTCAAGGTCAAAGGTGCAGGCGGGATCAGGAACCTCCCCCGAAGGTCGCCATATAAATTTGCGGTGTCGAGCGACAAAAAGTAGTGAAAAATGGCATAGAATAGGTTAATTTAGCAATTAAGGATTTAGGTTTTAGGCTGCGTGCGGATAGGAATAGTGTTAAACGGTTAGATTTAAGAGTGCGGTTTCAATGTTTCATATAGTTTGGATTGACATCTGTAAGGAAAAAATAAAATCCAGGTCAGGTTAATTTTTATTAAAATTGATTATAAAAAAAGGGACCACAATTACGATTATGAAATTTCGCGAGCGCCAAAGAACTGTGTTTACGGAACCTTTAAATGGACACAAAATAAATGACCCCCGCCGATTATGAATACGAAATTTCGAAAAAAAAATTTTTCTATAAATGTTACGCGTTACACTTGAGTTATATGATTACGAAATATTGCAAAAAATCGATTGTCACGATAAAATTTTGGTAACAAAGGCGATCTAGATTGGGCGCCGAAAAAAGAAGGTTCGAGAAGAAGTATCAAAAGCTCTCATGATTTATATAAACATATTTCAACGAATTGCAGCAATGTAGTACGTCATTTGTAATGAAAGATTATTTGATGTTATAGGATCGGATTTTTCCAAGATCCCTGTTTCTGATCACAGACACTCTGTTAAACTGAAGCACTTCAATTTAACATGCACTATTTCATATATTGGATGATTGCAAAAGCTCATACTCAATTTACCTCGTGAACTTGTCTGAAACTAAACGTGCAACTTCTACGGAAAAGGAAATCACAAGTTGTAAAATGTTCGGAGACAATTATAGAAAACAGAGTTACAGACTATATAATTGATTAATAAAACTGTTATTTATCCCAAATAGGGTACGAACTTTTGCAAACATATTACTAATACATTACGTTTAGTAATACATTATTGGCTAACGATTGAAGGCTGTTAAAGGATCTAGTAAAGAATCATTAGTCATGGACTTTAGAAAATGACGAAAAGATATTATATCTTAAATATAAACATATTATTAATATATTCAACGAAAAATATCCTGCATCGCTTATGGGAAGCAGTAGTTAGATTTTTAAAAAAATACTGTCCACACTTGGACATCAGTCAATTATACATATAGGGGAAAATTATAACAAGATTTTCTTGTGGTCAAACAATGGATTATATGTACTTACTTAGACTACATTATCCTAACAACTAGTCAATTCACTCATAAGAGCACGTCAAGATAAAATTGACTAACATCTTACATTCTAATACATCTACTACGCCTCGAAGTTATTGAACCCACGCTCGCCACACTCTGCACTGGATTTCGAGGAATTTTTCGAACCACTCCAGTTTTGGTTCTGACGAAAGGAACAACTCTTCTCACCTGTGCAGGAATTATTAGATCCCTCTGTACAATCGTTCTCGGCTCATCCACAGCTTCCCCTTGAAAACGTTCATTCATTATCCGCATTGCACGTTGCTTATGATGCCTAGCGGTTTGTCTTAGGATCTTGTCCGCCCTACATACATTTAACCATTTCCGTGACACTTGAGCAGCGCAAAGCAGAGACTTAGGCTCCAACTTGCGTAGAATCAGCTGGGATATCTCCGGCGGGAGTTCAGAAATGAAATCCAACTTGGCAGGTTCCAGTAGTCCTAGCGCACGGAGGAAAGACCTGAAGAACTCCATGTTGCCGCTGCAGCGTCAGGATCTCTAATGATCTACTGTTCCAAATTTTGGGTTTATATACCCTTGGTTACGGTTGATCGCCTGTTCCGGTTCGGTGACCCGACCAATCAGGATCGAGCTCGGATGAATTTATGTTTGTCATTGTTATGTTAACTTGCTGTTGAGTGCACGCATCTGGAAATAAATCGTTGAATTTGTTTGCCGTATATCAAACTCTAGGGAAATGTTTCTGTTTGGAATACCTTATGAAAATGTTTCATTTTGGAATACGCTATGAAATATGTAGATAACATAAATTTACATCTTAAGATGTTTTCTTTCAATGACATAGGGAGTGGTATAGGTATGATGTTTAACCCACCGTCGGACGGAGCGGTTCTAGGAGATACATCAATCACTATTTTGTGCAGTGTGATACATCCTTAAGCGGCGCGAAACCCTGGCCACTAGTAGCTTAATGTAAATGCTGTAATGCTGATTAGTTTTACATATCAGAGACACATTGTATTAACCCTCATACGCTCCTCAAGAATAATTTCCTCAATCCGCGAGTGGTTCGTAAGTCGGTCTGGATTGAGATCAGCTTGAGCCCAACGCTAGATTTCTAAAAACCGCGCGGAAATTGCGTAACAGCAATGGAGGAAATTAAGGGGCCGCCACACCGCTTAGGGAAACTAAATTCCTCAATTTCGAACAAATTTCGGATCTTATGGTTAGGACAGAGACGGAACGAAGCTAGCAGCCACTAGTGCGATAAAGATGGTACATTAGATAGAAGTCCAGACTTTGTAAACTCAAACGTCGAAAAAAACTTCTTTCTAATATTGATGTTCCCTGACACCCCCCCCCCCGCGGAGAGGGGAAATTAGTTTAGATTGCCCCGAGGCCGACAAAATCCCCCGACCCGCTAGGTCATACCGGGAGTTTTGAGGGAATCAGAGTCAATCTCAGTTCTGAACTAAAAAGAGAGGAAATTCTGGTGGAGGACAGGCGCAAAGTTTAGTATTTTGTTCCTACCACCCCCGAGTAGGGTGTCATTTGAAAGAGCTCGGGAAGAGGTATTGAGCCTCATAGGCTAGGAGCGCCTCCGAGGTCATCCGAAGGGCGTATAGCGTTTCTCGTAAATTAGAAAAGTTCTGTATGTATTTGGAGTCGCGAGGGCATTAGGATCTCGATCCCGAGGTCAGAGTGGAGGTGCCTTTGACTTTGAAAATTCTGACAAAGCCAAAGGTCTTGGAAATCTTTTTCAGATTTTCAAGGTCAAGGTCAAGGTCAAAGGTGCAGGCGGGATCAGGAACCTCCCCCGAAGGTCGCCATATAAATTTGCGGTGTCGAGCGACAAAAAGTAGTGAAAAATGGCATAGAATAGGTTAATTTAGCAATTAAGGATTTAGGTTTTAGGCTGCGTGCGGATAGGATTAGTGTTAAACGGTTAGATTTAAGAGTGCGGTTTCAATGTTTCATATAGTTTGGATTGACATTTGTAAGGAAAAAATAAAATCCAGGTAGGGTTAATTTTTATTAAAATTGATTATAAAAAAAAGGGACCACAATTACGATTATGAAATTTCGCGCGCGCCAAAGAACTGTGTTTACGGAACCTTTAAATGGACACAAAGTAAATGACCCCCGCCGATTATGAATACGAAATTTCGAAAAAAAAATTTTTCTGTAAATGTTACGCGTTACACTTGTGTTATATGATTACGAAATATTGCAAAAAATCGATTGTCACGATAAAATTTTGGTAACAAAGGCGATCTAGATTGGGCGCCGAAAAAAGAAGGTTCGAGAAGAAGTATCAAAAGCTCTCATGATTTATTTAAACATATTTCAACGAATTGCAGCAATGTATTACGTCATTTGTAATGAAAGATTATTTGATGTTATAGGATCGGATTTTTCCAAGATCCCTGTTTCTGATCACAGACACTCTGTTAAACTGAAGCACTTCAATTTAACATGCACTATTTCATATATTGGATGATTGCAAAAGATCATACTCAATTTACCTCTTGAACTTGTCAGAAACTAAACGTGCAACTTCTACGGAAAAGGAAATCACAGGTTGTAAAATGTTCGGAGACAATTATAGAAAACAGAGTTACAGACTATATAATTGATTAATAAAACTGTTATTTATCCCAAATAGGGTACGAACTTTTGCAAACATATTACTAATACATTACGTTTAGTAATACATTATTGGCTAACGATTGAAGGCTGTTAAAGGATCTAGTAAAGAATCATTAGTCATGGACTTTAGAAAATGACGAAAAGATATTATATCTTAAATATAAACATATTATTAATATATTCAACGAAAAATATCCTGCATCGCTTATGGGAAGCAGTAGTTAGATTTTTAAAAAAATACTGTCCACACTTGGACATCAGTCAATTATACATATAGGGGAAAATTATAACAAGATTTTCTTGTGGTCAAACAATGGATTATATGTACTTACTTAGACTACATTATCCTAACAACTAGTCAATTCACTCATAAGAGCACGTCAAGATAAAATTGACTAACATCTTACATTCTAATACATCTACTACGCCTCGAAGTTATTGAACCCACGCTCGCCACACTCTGCACTGGATTTCGAGGAATTTTTCGAACCACTCCAGTTTTGGTTCTGACGAAAGGAACAACTCTTCTCACCTGTGCAGGAATTATTAGATCCCTCTGTACAATCGTTCTCGGCTCATCCACAGCTTCCCCTTGAAAACGTTCATTCATTATCCGCATTGCACGTTGCTTATGATGCCTAGCGGTTTGTCTTAGGATCTTGTCCGCCCTACATACATTTAACCATTTCCGTGACACTTGAGCAGCGCAAAGCAGAGACTTAGGCTCCAACTTGCGTAGAATCAGCTGGGATATCTCCGGCGGGAGTTCAGAAATGAAATCCAACTTGGCAGGTTCCAGTAGTCCTAGCGCACGGAGGAAAGACCTGAAGAACTCCATGTTGCCGCTGCAGCGTCAGGATCTCTAATGATCTACTGTTCCAAATTTTGGGTTTATATACCCTTGGTTACGGTTGATCGCCTGTTCCGGTTCGGTGACCCGACCAATCAGGATCGAGCTCGGATGAATTTATGTTTGTCATTGTTATGTTAACTTGCTGTTGAGTGCACGCATCTGGAAATAAATCGTTGAATTTGTTTGCCGTATATCAAACTCTAGGGAAATGTTTCTGTTTGGAATACCTTATGAAAATGTTTCATTTTGGAATACGCTATGAAATATGTAGATAACATAAATTTACATCTTAAGATGTGTTCTTTCAATGACATAGGGAGTGGTATAGGTATGATGTTTAACCCACCGTCGGACGGAGCGGTTCTAGGAGATACATCAATCACTATTTTGTGCAGTGTGATACATCCTTAAGCGGCGCGAAACCCTGGCCACTAGTAGCTTAATGTAAATGCTGTAATGCTGATTAGTTTTACATATCAGAGACACATTGTATTAACCCTCATACGCTCCTCAAGAATATTTTCCTCAATCCGCGAGTGGTTCGTAAGTCGGTCCGGATTGAGATCAGCTTGAGCCCAACGCTAGATTTCTAAAAACCGCGCGGAAATTGCGTAACAGCAACGGAGGAAATTAAGGGGCCGCCACACCGCTTAGGGAAACTAAATTCCTCAATTTCGAACAAATCTCGGATCTTATGGTTAGGACAGAGACGGAACGAAGCTAGCAGCCACTAGTGCGATAAAGATGGTACATTAGATAGAAGTCCAGACTTTGTAAACTCAAACGTCGAAAAAAACTTCTTTTTTATATTGATGTTCCCTGACACCCCCCCCCCCCCGCGGAGAGGGGAAATTAGTTTAGATTGCCCCGAGGCCGACAAAATCCCCCGACCCGCTAGGTCATACCGGGAGTTTTGAGGGAATCAGAGTCAATCTCAGTCCTGAACTAAAAAGAGAGGAAATTCTGGTGGAGGACAGGCGCAAAGTTTAGTATTTTGTTCCTACCACCCCCGAGTAGGGTGTCATTTGAAAGAGCTCGGGAAGAGGTATTGAGCCTCATAGGCTAGGAGCGCCTCCGAGGTCATCCGAAGGGCGTATAGCGTTTCTCGTAAATTAGAAAAGTTCTGTATGTATTTGGAGTCGCGAGGGCATTAGGATCTCGATCCCGAGGTCAGAGTGGAGGTGCCTTTGACTTTGAAAATTCTGACAAAGCCAAAGGTCTTGGAAATCTTTTTCAGATTTTCAAGGTCAAGGTCAAGGTCAAAGGTGCAGGCGGGATCAGGAACCTCCCCCGAAGGTCGCCATATAAATTTGCGGTGTCGAGCGACAAAAAGTAGTGAAAAATGGCATAGAATAGGTTAATTTAGCAATTAAGGATTTAGGTTTTAGGCTGCGTGCGGATAGGATTAGTGTTAAACGGTTAGATTTAAGAGTGCGGTTTCAATGTTTCATATAGTTTGGATTGACATTTGTAAGGAAAAAATAAAATCCAGGTAGGGTTAATTTTTATTAAAATTGATTATAAAAAAAAGGGACCACAATTACGATTATGAAATTTCGCGCGCGCCAAAGAACTGTGTTTACGGAACCTTTAAATGGACACAAAATAAATGACCCCCGCCGATTATGAATACGAAATTTCGAAAAAAAAAATTTTCTGTAAATGATACGCGTTACACTTGTGTTATATGATTACGAAATATTGCAAAAAATCGATTGTCACGATAAAATTTTGGTAACAAAGGCGATCTAGATTGGGCGCCGAAAAAAGAAGGTTCGAGAAGATGTATCAAAAGCTCTCATGATTCATTTAAACATATTTCAACGAATTGCAGCAATGTATTACGTCATTTGTAATGAAAGATTATTTGATGTTATAGGATCGGATTTTTCCAAGATCCCTGTTTCTGATCACAGACACTCCGTTAAACTGAAGCACTTCAATTTAACATGCACTATTTCATATATTGGATGATTGCAAAAGATCATACTCAATTTACCTCGTGAACTTGTCAGAAACTAAACGTGCAACTTCTACGGAAAAGGAAATCACAGGTTGTAAAATGTTCGGAGACAATTATAGAAAACAGAGTTACAGACTATATAATTGATTAATAAAACTGTTATTTATCCCAAATAGGGTACGAACTTTTGCAAACATATTACTAATACATTACGTTTAGTAATACATTATTGGCTAACGATTGAAGGCTGTTAAAGGATCTAGTAAAGAATCATTAGTCATGGACTTTAGAAAATGACGAAAAGATATTATATCTTAAATATAAACATATTATTAATATATTCAACGAAAAATATCCTGCATCGCTTATGGGAAGCAGTAGTTAGATTTTTAAAAAAATACTGTCCACACTTGGACATCAGTCAATTATACATATAGGGGAAAATTATAACAAGATTTTCTTGTGGTCAAACAATGGATTATATGTACTTACTTAGACTACATTATCCTAACAACTAGTCAATTCACTCATAAGAGCACGTCAAGATAAAATTGACTAACATCTTACATTCTAATACATCTACTACGCCTCGAAGTTATTGAACCCACGCTCGCCACACTCTGCACTGGATTTCGAGGAATTTTTCGAACCACTCCAGTTTTGGTTCTGACGAAAGGAACAACTCTTCTCACCTGTGCAGGAATTATTAGATCCCTCTGTACAATCGTTCTCGGCTCATCCACAGCTTCCCCTTGAAAACGTTCATTCATTATCCGCATTGCACGTTGCTTATGATGCCTAGCGGTTTGTCTTAGGATCTTGTCCGCCCTACATACATTTAACCATTTCCGTGACACTTGAGCAGCGCAAAGCAGAGACTTAGGCTCCAACTTGCGTAGAATCAGCTGGGATATCTCCGGCGGGAGTTCAGAAATGAAATCCAACTTGGCAGGTTCCAGTAGTCCTAGCGCACGGAGGAAAGACCTGAAGAACTCCATGTTGCCGCTGCAGCGTCAGGATCTCTAATGATCTACTGTTCCAAATTTTGGGTTTATATACCCTTGGTTACGGTTGATCGCCTGTTCCGGTTCGGTGACCCGACCAATCAGGATCGAGCTCGGATGAATTTATGTTTGTCATTGTTATGTTAACTTGCTGTTGAGTGCACGCATCTGGAAATAAATCGTTGAATTTGTTTGCCGTATATCAAACTCTAGGGAAATGTTTCTGTTTGGAATACCTTATGAAAATGTTTCATTTTGGAATACGCTATGAAATATGTAGATAACATAAATTTACATCTTAAGATGTGTTCTTTCAATGACATAGGGAGTGGTATAGGTATGATGTTTAACCCACCGTCGGACGGAGCGGTTCTAGGAGATACATCAATCACTATTTTGTGCAGTGTGATACATCCTTAAGCGGCGCGAAACCCTGGCCACTAGTAGCTTAATGTAAATGCTGTAATGCTGATTAGTTTTACATATCAGAGACACATTGTATTAACCCTCATACGCTCCTCAAGAATATTTTCCTCAATCCGCGAGTGGTTCGTAAGTCGGTCCGGATTGAGATCAGCTTGAGCCCAACGCTAGATTTCTAAAAACCGCGCGGAAATTGCGTAACAGCAACGGAGGAAATTAAGGGGCCGCCACACCGCTTAGGGAAACTAAATTCCTCAATTTCGAACAAATTTCGGATCTTATGGTTAGGACAGAGACGGAACGAAGCTAGCAGCCACTAGTGCGATAAAGATGGTACATTAGATAGAAGTCCAGACTTTGTAAACTCAAACGTCGAAAAAAACTTCTTTTTTATATTGATGTTCCCTGACACCCCCCCCCCCCCGCGGAGAGGGGAAATTCGTTTAGATTGCCCCGAGGCCGACAAAATCCCCCGACCCGCTAGGTCATACCGGGAGTTTTGAGGGAATCAGAGTCAATCTCAGTCCTGAACTAAAAAGAGAGGAAATTCTGGTGGAGGACAGGCGCAAAGTTTAGTATTTTGTTCCTACCACCCCCGAGTAGGGTGTCATTTGAAAGAGCTCGGGAAGAGGTATTGAGCCTCATAGGCTAGGAGCGCCTCCGAGGTCATCCGAAGGGCGTATAGCGTTTCTCGTAAATTAGAAAAGTTCTGTATGTATTTGGAGTCGCGAGGGCATTAGGATCTCGATCCCGAGGTCAGAGTGGAGGTGCCTTTGACTTTGAAAATTCTGACAAAGCCAAAGGTCTTGGAAATCTTTTTCAGATTTTCAAGGTCAAGGTCAAGGTCAAAGGTGCAGGCGGGATCAGGAACCTCCCCCGAAGGTCGCCATATAAATTTGCGGTGTCGAGCGACAAAAAGTAGTGAAAAATGGCATAGAATAGGTTAATTTAGCAATTAAGGATTTAGGTTTTAGGCTGCGTGCGGATAGGATTAGTGTTAAACGGTTAGATTTAAGAGTGCGGTTTCAATGTTTCATATAGTTTGGATTGACATTTGTAAGGAAAAAATAAAATCCAGGTAGGGTTAATTTTTATTAAAATTGATTATAAAAAAAAGGGACCACAATTACGATTATGAAATTTCGCGCGCGCCAATGAACTGTGTTTACGGAACCTTTAAATGGACACAAAGTAAATGACCCCCGCCGATTATGAATACGAAATTTCGAAAAAAAAAATTTTCTGTAAATGATACGCGTTACACTTGTGTTATATGATTACGAAATATTGCAAAAAATCGATTGTCACGATAAAATTTTGGTAACAAAGGCGATCTAGATTGGGCGCCGAAAAAAGAAGGTTCGAGAAGATGTATCAAAAGCTCTCATGATTTATTTAAACATATTTCAACGAATTGCAGCAATGTATTACGTCATTTGTAATGAAAGATTATTTGATGTTATAGGATCGGATTTTTCCAAGATCCCTGTTTCTGATCACAGACACTCTGTTAAACTGAAGCACTTCAATTTAACATGCACTATTTCATATATTGGATGATTGCAAAAGATCATACTCAATTTACCTCGTGAACTTGTCAGAAACTAAACGTGCAACTTCTACGGAAAAGGAAATCACAGGTTGTAAAATGTTCGGAGACAATTATAGAAAACAGAGTTACAGACTATATAATTGATTAATAAAACTGTTATTTATCCCAAATAGGGTACGAACTTTTGCAAACATATTACTAATACATTACGTTTAGTAATACATTATTGGCTAACGATTGAAGGCTGTTAAAGGATCTAGTAAAGAATCATTAGTCATGGACTTTAGAAAATGACGAAAAGATATTATATCTTAAATATAAACATATTATTAATATATTCAACGAAAAATATCCTGCATCGCTTATGGGAAGCAGTAGTTAGATTTTAAAAAAAATACTGTCCACACTTGGACATCAGTCAATTATACTTATAGGGGAAAATTATAACAAGATTTTCTTGTGGTCAAACAATGGATTATATGTACTTACTTAGACTACATTATCCTAACAACTAGTCAATTCACTCATAAGAGCACGTCAAGATAAAATTGACTAACATCTTACATTCTAATACATCTACTACGCCTCGAAGTTATTGAACCCACGCTCGCCACACTCTGCACTGGATTTCGAGGAATTTTTCGAACCACACCAGTTTTGGTTCTGACGAAAGGAACAACTCTTCTCACCTGTGCAGGAATTATTAGATCCCTCTGTACAATCGTTCTCGGCTCATCCACAGCTTCCCCTTGAAAACGTTCATTCATTATCCGCATTGCACGTTGCTTATGATGCCTAGCGGTTTGTCTTAGGATCTTGTCCGCCCTACATACATTTAACCATTTCCGTGACACTTGAGCAGCGCAAAGCAGAGACTTAGGCTCCAACTTGCGTAGAATTAGCTGGGATATCTCCGGCGGGAGTTCAGAAATGAAATCCAACTTGGCAGGTTCCAGTAGTCCTAGCGCACGGAGGAAAGACCTGAAGAACTCCATGTTGCCGCTGCAGCGTCAGGATCTCTAATGATCTACTGTTCCAAATTTTGGGTTTATATACCCTTGGTTACGGTTGATCGCCTGTTCCGGTTCGGTGACCCGACCAATCAGGATCGAGCTCGGATGAATTTATGTTTGTCATTGTTATGTTAATTTGCTGTTGAGTGCACGCATCTGGAAATAAATCGTTGAATTTGTTTGCCGTATATCAAACTCTAGGGAAATGTTTCTGTTTGGAATACCTTATGAAAATGTTTCATTTTGGAATACGCTATGAAATATGTAGATAACATAAATTTACATCTTAAGATGTGTTCTTTCAATGACATAGGGAGTGGTATAGGTATGATGTTTAACCCACCGTCGGACGGAGCGGTTCTAGGAGATACATCAATCACTATTTTGTGCAGTGTGATACATCCTTAAGCGGCGCGAAACCCTGGCCACTAGTAGCTTAATGTAAATGCTGTAATGCTGATTAGTTTTACATATCAGAGACACATTGTATTAACCCTCATACGCTCCTCAAGAATATTTTCCTCAATCCGCGAGTGGTTCGTAAGTCGGTCCGGATTGAGATCAGCTTGAGCCCAACGCTAGATTTCTAAAAACCGCGCGGAAATTGCGTAACAGCAACGGAGGAAATTAAGGGGCCGCCACACCGCTTAGGGAAACTAAATTCCTCAATTTCGAACAAATTTCGGATCTTATGGTTAGGACAGAGACGGAACGAAGCTAGCAGCCACTAGTGCGATAAAGATGGTACATTAGATAGAAGTCCAGACTTTGTAAACTCAAACGTCGAAAAAAACTTCTTTTTTATATTGATGTTCCCTGACACCCCCCCCCCCCGCGGAGAGGGGAAATTCGTTTAGATTGCCCCGAGGCCGACAAAATCCCCCGACCCGCTAGGTCATACCGGGAGTTTTGAGGGAATCAGAGTCAATCTCAGTCCTGAACTAAAAAGAGAGGAAATTCTGGTGGAGGACAGGCGCAAAGTTTAGTATTTTGTTCCTACCACCCCCGAGTAGGGTGTCATTTGAAAGAGCTCGGGAAGAGGTATTGAGCCTCATAGGCTAGGAGCGCCTCCGAGGTCATCCGAAGGGCGTATAGCGTTTCTCGTAAATTAGAAAAGTTCTGTATGTATTTGGAGTCGCGAGGGCATTAGGATCTCGATCCCGAGGTCAGAGTGGAGGTGCCTTTGACTTTGAAAATTCTGACAAAGCCAAAGGTCTTGGAAATCTTTTTCAGATTTTCAAGGTCAAGGTCAAGGTCAAAGGTGCAGGCGGGATCAGGAACCTCCCCCGAAGGTCGCCATATAAATTTGCGGTGTCGAGCGACAAAAAGTAGTGAAAAATGGCATAGAATAGGTTAATTTAGCAATTAAGGATTTAGGTTTTAGGCTGCGTGCGGATAGGATTAGTGTTAAACGGTTAGATTTAAGAGTGCGGTTTCAATGTTTCATATAGTTTGGATTGACATTTGTAAGGAAAAAATAAAATCCAGGTAGGGTTAATTTTTATTAAAATTGATTATAAAAAAAAGGGACCACAATTACGATTATGAAATTTCGCGCGCGCCAATGAACTGTGTTTACGGAACCTTTAAATGGACACAAAGTAAATGACCCCCGCCGATTATGAATACGAAATTTCGAAAAAAAAAATTTTCTGTAAATGATACGCGTTACACTTGTGTTATATGATTACGAAATATTGCAAAAAATCGATTGTCACGATAAAATTTTGGTAACAAAGGCGATCTAGATTGGGCGCCGAAAAAAGAAGGTTCGAGAAGATGTATCAAAAGCTCTCATGATTTATTTAAACATATTTCAACGAATTGCAGCAATGTATTACGTCATTTGTAATGAAAGATTATTTGATGTTATAGGATCGGATTTTTCCAAGATCCCTGTTTCTGATCACAGACACTCTGTTAAACTGAAGCACTTCAATTTAACATGCACTATTTCATATATTGGATGATTGCAAAAGATCATACTCAATTTACCTCGTGAACTTGTCAGAAACTAAACGTGCAACTTCTACGGAAAAGGAAATCACAGGTTGTAAAATGTTCGGAGACAATTATAGAAAACAGAGTTACAGACTATATAATTGATTAATAAAACTGTTATTTATCCCAAATAGGGTACGAACTTTTGCAAACATATTACTAATACATTACGTTTAGTAATACATTATTGGCTAACGATTGAAGGCTGTTAAAGGATCTAGTAAAGAATCATTAGTCATGGACTTTAGAAAATGACGAAAAGATATTATATCTTAAATATAAACATATTATTAATATATTCAACGAAATATATCCTGCATCGCTTATGGGAAGCAGTAGTTAGATTTTTAAAAAAATACTGTCCACACTTGGACATCAGTCAATTATACATATAGGGGAAAATTATAACAAGATTTTCTTGTGGTCAAACAATGGATTATATGTACTTACTTAGACTACATTATCCTAACAACTAGTCAATTCACTCATAAGAGCACGTCAAGATAAAATTGACTAACATCTTACATTCTAATACATCTACTACGCCTCGAAGTTATTGAACCCACGCTCGCCACACTCTGCACTGGATTTCGAGGAATTTTTCGAACCACTCCAGTTTTGGTTCTGACGAAAGGAACAACTCTTCTCACCTGTGCAGGAATTATTAGATCCCTCTGTACAATCGTTCTCGGCTCATCCACAGCTTCCCCTTGAAAACGTTCATTCATTATCCGCATTGCACGTTGCTTATGATGCCTAGCGGTTTGTCTTAGGATCTTGTCCGCCCTACATACATTTAACCATTTCCGTGACACTTGAGCAGCGCAAAGCAGAGACTTAGGCTCCAACTTGCGTAGAATCAGCTGGGATATCTCCGGCGGGAGTTCAGAAATGAAATCCAACTTGGCAGGTTCCAGTAGTCCTAGCGCACGGAGGAAAGACCTGAAGAACTCCATGTTGCCGCTGCAGCGTCAGGATCTCTAATGATCTACTGTTCCAAATTTTGGGTTTATATACCCTTGGTTACGGTTGATCGCCTGTTCCGGTTCGGTGACCCGACCAATCAGGATCGAGCTCGGATGAATTTATGTTTGTCATTGTTATGTTAACTTGCTGTTGAGTGCACGCATCTGGAAATAAATCGTTGAATTTGTTTGCCGTATATCAAACTCTAGGGAAATGTTTCTGTTTGGAATACCTTATGAAAATGTTTCATTTTGGAATACGCTATGAAATATGTAGATAACATAAATTTACATCTTAAGATGTGTTCTTTCAATGACATAGGGAGTGGTATAGGTATGATGTTTAACCCACCGTCGGACGGAGCGGTTCTAGGAGATACATCAATCACTATTTTGTGCAGTGTGATACATCCTTAAGCGGCGCGAAACCCTGGCCACTAGTAGCTTAATGTAAATGCTGTAATGCTGATTAGTTTTACATATCAGAGACACATTGTATTAATCCTCATACGCTCCTCAAGAATATTTTCCTCAATCCGCGAGTGGTTCGTAAGTCGGTCCGGATTGAGATCAGCTTGAGCCCAACGCTAGATTTCTAAAAACCGCGCGGAAATTGCGTAACAGCAACGGAGGAAATTAAGGGGCCGCCACACCGCTTAGGGAAACTAAATTCCTCAATTTCGAACAAATTTCGGATCTTATGGTTAGGACAGAGACGGAACGAAGCTAGCAGCCACTAGTGCGATAAAGATGGTACATTAGATAGAAGTCCAGACTTTGTAAACTCAAACGTCGAAAAAAACTTCTTTTTTATATTGATGTTCCCTGACACCCCCCCCCCCGCGGAGAGGGGAAATTCGTTTAGATTGCCCCGAGGCCGACAAAATCCCCCGACCCGCTAGGTCATACCGGGAGTTTTGAGGGAATCAGAGTCAATCTCAGTCCTGAACTAAAAAGAGAGGAAATTCTGGTGGAGGACAGGCGCAAAGTTTAGTATTTTGTTCCTACCACCCCCGAGTAGGGTGTCATTTGAAAGAGCTCGGGAAGAGGTATTGAGCCTCATAGGCTAGGAGCGCCTCCGAGGTCATCCGAAGGGCGTATAGCGTTTCTCGTAAATTAGAAAAGTTCTGTATGTATTTGGAGTCGCGAGGGCATTAGGATCTCGATCCCGAGGTCAGAGTGGAGGTGCCTTTGACTTTGAAAATTCTGACAAAGCCAAAGGTCTTGGAAATCTTTTTCAGATTTTCAAGGTCAAGGTCAAGGTCAAAGGTGCAGGCGGGATCAGGAACCTCCCCCGAAGGTCGCCATATAAATTTGCGGTGTCGAGCGACAAAAAGTAGTGAAAAATGGCATAGAATAGGTTAATTTAGCAATTAAGGATTTAGGTTTTAGGCTGCGTGCGGATAGGATTAGTGTTAAACGGTTAGATTTAAGAGTGCGGTTTCAATGTTTCATATAGTTTGGATTGACATTTGTAAGGAAAAAATAAAATCCAGGTAGGGTTAATTTTTATTAAAATTGATTATAAAAAAAAGGGACCACAATTACGATTATGAAATTTCGCGCGCGCCAAAGAACTGTGTTTACGGAACCTTTAAATGGACACAAAATAAATGACCCCCGCCGATTATGAATACGAAATTTCGAAAAAAAAATTTTTCTGTAAATGTTACGCGTTACACTTGTGTTATATGATTACGAAATATTGCAAAAAATCGATTGTCACGATAAAATTTTGGTAACAAAGGCGATCTAGATTGGGCGCCGAAAAAAGAAGGTTCGAGAAGAAGTATCAAAAGCTCTCATGATTTATTTAAACATATTTCAACGAATTGCAGCAATGTATTACGTCATTTGTAATGAAAGATTATTTGATGTTATAGGATCGGATTTTTCCAAGATCCCTGTTTCTGATCACAGACACTCCGTTAAACTGAAGCACTTCAATTTAACATGCACTATTTCATATATTGGATGATTGCAAAAGATCATACTCAATTTACCTCGTGAACTTGTCAGAAACTAAACGTGCAACTTCTACGGAAAAGGAAATCACAGGTTGTAAAATGTTCGGAGACAATTATAGAAAACAGAGTTACAGACTATATAATTGATTAATAAAACTGTTATTTATCCCAAATAGGGTACGAACTTTTGCAAACATATTACTAATACATTACGTTTAGTAATACATTATTGGCTAACGATTGAAGGCTGTTAAAGGATCTAGTAAAGAATCATTAGTCATGGACTTTAGAAAATGACGAAAAGATATTATATCTTAAATATAAACATATTATTAATATATTCAACGAAAAATATCCTGCATCGCTTATGGGAAGCAGTAGTTAGATTTTTAAAAAAATACTGTCCACACTTGGACATCAGTCAATTATACTTATAGGGGAAAATTATAACAAGATTTTCTTGTGGTCAAACAATGGATTATATGTACTTACTTAGACTACATTATCCTAACAACTAGTCAATTCACTCATAAGAGCACGTCAAGATAAAATTGACTAACATCTTACATTCTAATACATCTACTACGCCTCGAAGTTATTGAACCCACGCTCGCCACACTCTGCACTGGATTTCGAGGAATTTTTCGAACCACTCCAGTTTTGGTTCTGACGAAAGGAACAACTCTTCTCACCTGTGCAGGAATTATTAGATCCCTCTGTACAATCGTTCTCGGCTCATCCACAGCTTCCCCTTGAAAACGTTCATTCATTATCCGCATTGCACGTTGCTTATGATGCCTAGCGGTTTGTCTTAGGATCTTGTCCGCCCTACATACATTTAACCATTTCCGTGACACTTGAGCAGCGCAAAGCAGAGACTTAGGCTCCAACTTGCGTAGAATTAGCTGGGATATCTCCGGCGGGAGTTCAGAAATGAAATCCAACTTGGCAGGTTCCAGTAGTCCTAGCGCACGGAGGAAAGACCTGAAGAACTCCATGTTGCCGCTGCAGCGTCAGGATCTCTAATGATCTACTGTTCCAAATTTTGGGTTTATATACCCTTGGTTACGGTTGATCGCCTGTTCCGGTTCGGTGACCCGACCAATCAGGATCGAGCTCGGATGAATATATGTTTGTCATTGTTATGTTAACTTGCTGTTGAGTGCACGCATCTGGAAATAAATCGTTGAATTTGTTTGCCGTATATCAAACTCTAGGGAAATGTTTCTGTTTGGAATACCTTATGAAAATGTTTCATTTTGGAATACGCTATGAAATATGTAGATAACATAAATTTACATCTTAAGATGTGTTCTTTCAATGACATAGGGAGTGGTATAGGTATGATGTTTAACCCACCGTCGGACGGAGCGGTTCTAGGAGATACATCAATCACTATTTTGTGCAGTGTGATACATCCTTAAGCGGCGCGAAACCCTGGCCACTAGTAGCTTAATGTAAATGCTGTAATGCTGATTAGTTTTACATATCAGAGACACATTGTATTAACCCTCATACGCTCCTCAAGAATATTTTCCTCAATCCGCGAGTGGTTCGTAAGTCGGTCCGGATTGAGATCAGCTTGAGCCCAACGCTAGATTTCTAAAAACCGCGCGGAAATTGCGTAACAGCAACGGAGGAAATTAAGGGGCCGCCACACCGCTTAGGGAAACTAAATTCCTCAATTTCGAACAAATCTCGGATCTTATGGTTAGGACAGAGACGGAACGAAGCTAGCAGCCACTAGTGCGATAAAGATGGTACATTAGATAGAAGTCCAGACTTTGTAAACTCAAACGTCGAAAAAAACTTCTTTTTTATATTGATGTTCCCTGACACCCCCCCCCCCCCGCGGAGAGGGGAAATTAGTTTAGATTGCCCCGAGGCCGACAAAATCCCCCGACCCGCTAGGTCATACCGGGAGTTTTGAGGGAATCAGAGTCAATCTCAGTCCTGAACTAAAAAGAGAGGAAATTCTGGTGGAGGACAGGCGCAAAGTTTAGTATTTTGTTCCTACCACCCCCGAGTAGGGTGTCATTTGAAAGAGCTCGGGAAGAGGTATTGAGCCTCATAGGCTAGGAGCGCCTCCGAGGTCATCCGAAGGGCGTATAGCGTTTCTCGTAAATTAGAAAAGTTCTGTATGTATTTGGAGTCGCGAGGGCATTAGGATCTCGATCCCGAGGTCAGAGTGGAGGTGCCTTTGACTTTGAAAATTCTGACAAAGCCAAAGGTCTTGGAAATCTTTTTCAGATTTTCAAGGTCAAGGTCAAGGTCAAAGGTGCAGGCGGGATCAGGAACCTCCCCCGAAGGTCGCCATATAAATTTGCGGTGTCGAGCGACAAAAAGTAGTGAAAAATGGCATAGAATAGGTTAATTTAGCAATTAAGGATTTAGGTTTTAGGCTGCGTGCGGATAGGATTAGTGTTAAACGGTTAGATTTAAGAGTGCGGTTTCAATGTTTCATATAGTTTGGATTGACATTTGTAAGGAAAAAATAAAATCCAGGTAGGGTTAATTTTTATTAAAATTGATTATAAAAAAAAGGGACCACAATTACGATTATGAAATTTCGCGCGCGTCAAAGAACTGTGTTTACGGAACCTTTAAATGGACACAAAATAAATGACCCCCGCCGATTATGAATACGAAATTTCGAAAAAAAAAATTTTCTGTAAATGATACGCGTTACACTTGTGTTATATGATTACGAAATATTGCAAAAAATCGATTGTCACGATAAAATTTTGGTAACAAAGGCGATCTAGATTGGGCGCCGAAAAAAGAAGGTTCGAGAAGATGTATCAAAAGCTCTCATGATTTATTTAAACATATTTCAACGAATTGCAGCAATGTATTACGTCATTTGTAATGAAAGATTATTTGATGTTATAGGATCGGATTTTTCCAAGATCCCTGTTTCTGATCACAGACACTCTGTTAAACTGAAGCACTTCAATTTAACATGCACTATTTCATATATTGGATGATTGCAAAAGATCATACTCAATTTACCTCGTGAACTTGTCAGAAACTAAACGTGCAACTTCTACGGAAAAGGAAATCACAGGTTGTAAAATGTTCGGAGACAATTATAGAAAACAGAGTTACAGACTATATAATTGATTAATAAAACTGTTATTTATCCCAAATAGGGTACGAACTTTTGCAAACATATTACTAATACATTACGTTTAGTAATACATTATTGGCTAACGATTGAAGGCTGTTAAAGGATCTAGTAAAGAATCATTAGTCATGGACTTTAGAAAATGACGAAAAGATATTATATCTTAAATATAAACATATTATTAATATATTCAACGAAATATATCCTGCATCGCTTATGGGAAGCAGTAGTTAGATTTTTAAAAAAATACTGTCCACACTTGGACATCAGTCAATTATACATATAGGGGAAAATTATAACAAGATTTTCTTGTGGTCAAACAATGGATTATATGTACTTACTTAGACTACATTATCCTAACAACTAGTCAATTCACTCATAAGAGCACGTCAAGATAAAATTGACTAACATCTTACATTCTAATACATCTACTACGCCTCGAAGTTATTGAACCCACGCTCGCCACACTCTGCACTGGATTTCGAGGAATTTTTCGAACCACTCCAGTTTTGGTTCTGACGAAAGGAACAACTCTTCTCACCTGTGCAGGAATTATTAGATCCCTCTGTACAATCGTTCTCGGCTCATCCACAGCTTCCCCTTGAAAACGTTCATTCATTATCCGCATTGCACGTTGCTTATGATGCCTAGCGGTTTGTCTTAGGATCTTGTCCGCCCTACATACATTTAACCATTTCCGTGACACTTGAGCAGCGCAAAGCAGAGACTTAGGCTCCAACTTGCGTAGAATCAGCTGGGATATCTCCGGCGGGAGTTCAGAAATGAAATCCAACTTGGCAGGTTCCAGTAGTCCTAGCGCACGGAGGAAAGACCTGAAGAACTCCATGTTGCCGCTGCAGCGTCAGGATCTCTAATGATCTACTGTTCCAAATTTTGGGTTTATATACCCTTGGTTACGGTTGATCGCCTGTTCCGGTTCGGTGACCCGACCAATCAGGATCGAGCTCGGATGAATTTATGTTTGTCATTGTTATGTTAACTTGCTGTTGAGTGCACGCATCTGGAAATAAATCGTTGAATTTGTTTGCCGTATATCAAACTCTAGGGAAATGTTTCTGTTTGGAATACCTTATGAAAATGTTTCATTTTGGAATACGCTATGAAATATGTAGATAACATAAATTTACATCTTAAGATGTGTTCTTTCAATGACATAGGGAGTGGTATAGGTATGATGTTTAACCCACCGTCGGACGGAGCGGTTCTAGGAGATACATCAATCACTATTTTGTGCAGTGTGATACATCCTTAAGCGGCGCGAAACCCTGGCCACTAGTAGCTTAATGTAAATGCTGTAATGCTGATTAGTTTTACATATCAGAGACACATTGTATTAACCCTCATACGCTCCTCAAGAATATTTTCCTCAATCCGCGAGTGGTTCGTAAGTCGGTCCGGATTGAGATCAGCTTGAGCCCAACGCTAGATTTCTAAAAACCGCGCGGAAATTGCGTAACAGCAACGGAGGAAATTAAGGGGCCGCCACACCGCTTAGGGAAACTAAATTCCTCAATTTCGAACAAATTTCGGATCTTATGGTTAGGACAGAGACGGAACGAAGCTAGCAGCCACTAGTGCGATAAAGATGGTACATTAGATAGAAGTCCAGACTTTGTAAACTCAAACGTCGAAAAAAACTTCTTTTTTATATTGATGTTCCCTGACACCCCCCC